>NC_092518.1:19838483-20173066 GCF_047511675.1 Marmota flaviventris | reverse complement strand
AAAAAAGAAGTAAAGTACATATAATGTCACAATTCAGGAAAACCCTTGCTAATTTTAATGTTTTATATTAGAATTCATATATAACATATGAATGTACTCATTATAATAATGTACATCTATTTTTTATATCCAGTGATTTTCACTGAATATTTTTGGTTGATTGGTCTTTTATTTTTCCTTACTTCCATTTTTTTATTATCATGAAAAGATCATGTCAAGCAGCATTAGAAATAATTACAGAAACTTTCATCTAATCAGTCTGAATTTCCTCTAAGGGATATTAAAGAAAATGAAGTCAATTATTTTTTACTCATTCAGCACAAGTCTGTACTGTCCTTGTTAGGATAAAGAAGATAATGCTATTCACAAAGAAGAATAAGCACAAGTAGAATGAGTGTATGTGTCACATTGGTTGAAACCCTCATTCTCAGTGGGTTGCCTTTTGGTATTGTAGTTCCCTATGACTTGGGATTCCTCTGCATATCCTTTAGTTCTATGAGGGCAGGTAGAGCAAGTGCTGGTAATGAGTAGGGATTTTATCATTTCTTCACTTTTTAGACATCTGCCATAGAAATTAGACTCACTGGAGTTAGACTTCCTGCTCATAAATGCTGAACTTTCCAATTTTTCAACCCTTGGCTCTAAGATAAAAAGGGTTCCATATGACTTTGTTCTCTCATGTTGTCTTTAAGAAAACACAGGCAGTTTCATGATATTCAAAATTATGCTACTTTAGGATTTCATTATGTTCAATATTTGTTTTAATTTATAGCACCTGGAAAAAGTAAAATAATAGTGTTGTTGCCACATAAATGTTTTGCTTGTTCCTGTTTCATCTGGAAAGAAAATAGCAATTCAGCTAGGAGAAAGGACAGGTAGGTATTATAAAGGTAAAGAAATTGTCCCAGTGCAGTTAGTTGTTCATTCTCAAATAGGAAGACCATAGGCCATTAGTCTAACATTACTACTTGTCCTAACCCATTTGTGACTGGATGATAACTTGGATATTGTTTCCATAGAACAAATATGTAAAAGACTAACAGATGGAAAACATATGTTATTTTTTCTTAATGTTATTATAGACACAAATAAAGCATTAAAACATATAAATGCTTTCATATATGTTGCCTTGAGCCATAAGCGTATGTGAAAATTAGAGTTTTACCTTAAATGTTCAATTGTTAGTATGGCCTTAGGAGATTTTACTGTCAGTTTTAGGAGAATTTTGAGCAATGTATTCAGAAATCCCATTGACCCAATTTTAAATGAATAAATTCATATGTATTTATATTTATTCATATGTATTTATACATATATATTTATACATATTCACATGTATTTATATTTATATTTTATCCTTGTTGAATGTTTAAAATGCCATATTTGCCATGATTACATAAGACCATAATGGATCAGAGGCAACTGATAAGATCACACACTTGAATATGAACAGGATTAATAACTGAAAATGATTTACATGTGTAAATGTTCATTCTTTCTGGACTAAAACCATGACTATTTCTCTACTGCAGATTATAAACTCCTCATTGCATAAATCAGAATAAAATCCATTAGATTTAAAAATATAGGGAAAAAACATGTTTCAAAAAGAAATAGCATGGTATTCAGTGAAACAGGTGGCCATGAAATGTTGGAGCTATGCAGAAATAAGACATGTTGTACATTATAAATGGGATGAGTAATTTTGCAAAGTAAATCATATTTTTCTGGTTCATTGGTCTCATAATGAAATTACATTCTTATAGGAATAAAGGAAAAGTAAAATTCCTCTAATCGAGTTTTCCTTAGTGTTGTTCATACTGATTAGACCCTTTTCAAATTTATTCACTAAGTACAGGTCTTTTGTATCCTGATATCATTCTAGACTCTTTTTCTTTTGAGAATTTAGTCCAAAATAGTAACTCTCATATATTCCAAAAACTTCTTTTTATTTTTTTGTTCCATTATTCTTCCTTAGAATAAGTTTCCAAGTCCATATCTTGAAATCTCTGCCTCTAAAATATCATTTGAATATTTTCACCAAAACTACACCATTTGAAAAGCAGCAAAATATTTCTCTTATTTTTATTGGTTCTTTTTAGTTATATTTAACAGTATAATTGTGTGTGTGTGTGTGTGTGTGTGTGTGTGTACACAATCATGGAATATATCTTATTCTAATTAGGATCCCAGTCTTGTAGATATACACAATGGTGAGATTCACTGTGGTATATTCATATATGTACATAGAAAGTTAGGTCATATTCATCCCACTACCCATATTTCACCTCCATTGTAGCCATTATTTTGAGATTTTATTAGTATTTCCAATGCCTGATCTTGCAGAAAATATTAAGGTGTTTATTTAATTTTAATTTTTTTCACGAATTTATTGTGTACTTCTGGTTATTTTTTCCTTACACTATTTTTACAAAATGAATTATTTGAGAAAATGAATCAAATTCTAAAAAATTATAAAGGCAGTTGCAGATGCTCTTCAGTTTACAATAGGGTTACATCCTGATAAACCCAATTATAAGTTGAAAATATTGTACATAAAGAATATATTTAATGCTCATAACATACAAATATCATTGCTTATCATCACAGTAAACTGAAGAGTATTGGTCATTTCCCTTTGTGATTGCAGGCTGATAAAGGGCTGCAGCTTGCTGCTCTTGTCAGGCATGATGAAAAAGGATCACACTGTATATCATTAGGCTAGGAAAAGATAAAAATTCATAATTCAAAGTACAGGTTCAATTGAATGCATATCACTCTCTCACCATGTGAAATTAAAAAAATGTAAGTCCAATTATCATAATTCAGGGAAGATGAAACAATATACTACAAAGCGAAATACTTATATATTTAACACATATGTTTTAAGAGATTTATTGAACATTACCTGTATACTTTACCTGAACAACTTGATGGATTGCATAGGAGAAGGTTCAACCCAATCTCTCATCATAAACAGTCATGTCTGACCCAAGGAAGCACCAAACCACAAAAAAAGTTGTGTGTAATTTATTATCTTAGAAAATTAAAAGTGTTTTATAGTTGATTTTGTGTTTAATTATAGAAAAAGTGGCATCACAAGAAGCATTTTCTTTACTATCTTAAAATGCTTTATTTATTTTTCTCCTGTTGGCCTCCCATCTTTCTGTTATGTTCACTGTTATAGCCCTGGTATTCAGAAAATGTTTGGAAAATAGTGAGTACTCAATAAATATTTCTGAATCAATTAATTTTAACAAAACATGCCTGTCTAGATGCTATCTAGCTTACTTCTTTATATTTCAAAACTGAAGTGAATGTAAGACAGTACTCAATATTTACTATTTCTTCTTTCTCAGGTCAAGTCACTTGTAAGCCCACAGAAACAATTATCTGTGTGTACCTTTTAAATAAAACTTTTTGTATATGTTACTATGTAATAGCTAATTTCTTTTTTTTTCTGTGTGGGACATAATCCCACTAAATAGGTGGCAAATAATAAGCTGGTCTCATTATCCAAGTATTTATTACCCAAGTCCCCATAGGCAACAAGTTGCACAGAACAATAGTTATCATAACACAAAAACATTTACTAAGGAGTTTACCATTGAGAAGGTTATCCCTGAATTTCAAGTTCCCTGCTAATCATACAAAATATATTAAAATGTACAGCCAATCAACTGCTAAGAAAAATTGCAATTCTTATAAAGGATACAGTTTCATGAAGTTAATTGCAATTATCTAGGCAAAGTGCTCTAAGTATGTCTGTTTAAGCTTAGGCCAATGACAGTCTTGCCTAGTTAAACCAGCTAACAGTGGAAAAAGAAGAAAACCAATAAGAACAATGACATAATGGCCTTAATATCAAATGAAGAGATCCTTGAAGAAATTGACAAAGCCTGAATATTTTTCTCAAAATGGTTTTTATTATGGATTTCTCACACAAGCTTAAGTATAAAGTGAAAGATGTCACTTTCCTGCTTCCGTAAAATTTGTGTCGAAAATTATGGACCTCAAACTCCTGATTCATCTTTTATCTTAAACATTAGTTTATAATTGTGATTATACCCTAAATAATTACTGGTAATATAAAAAATATCAGTTTGAAAACTAATTTTAGCTTAATTTTTCCAGGTAAGTTCCAACAAGTCATTCACCCTGCTACTTACTTGAAAAAATGGCCCCTACAATAAAAGAGTTCATTCACTTTCAGGTGTCTCTTCCAGGTATCAATCATCCTTGCATAAAGAAAGCTTCTTTTACTCTTGAGCCTGTCTTTGCCCATCTTTACTCCCACCACCTTCATCCAGAGCCCATCGCTTCTCACATGGATTACTACAAAATCCTCCTACTGCCCCTGCCTCCTGGTTCACCATCTTAGTTTTCTCCACTGAAACCACATGCAATCTTTTCAAATGCAAGCAGCCACGTCCCTCACATACCTGTAATTCTTTTATGCGGGCCAACCTGCCTCAGTACATACTTTTTAGCAGATCTTAGAGAGTCCTTCATGATTGAACCCCCTTCCATGTTCAAGCCTGTTCTCTCTCCAATGTCCTCAGTTCCTTCTCCTATACAGCGTCCGCTTGATTCCACCTTCTCATCACTCCTTGAAAGCACTACTATTCTTTTTTATTATTATTTATTTATTCTAATTTGTTATACATGATGGCAGAATGTAATTCATTTTATATTACACGTATAAAGCACAAGTTTTCACATCACTAATTATACACAAAGTATTTTTACACCATTGATGTCTTCATATATGTACTTAGGGTTATGATGTCCATCTCATTCCACCATGATTCCTACCCCCTTGCCGCCTCCTTTTCCCTCCTTCCCCTTTGCCCTATCTAAAGTTCCTCCATTCCACCTATGTTCCCTACCATCACCATTATGAGTCAGCATCCTCATATCAAAGAGAATATTCAGCCTTTGTTATTTGGGTATTGGCTTGCTTCACTTAGCATTACATTCTCCAACTCCATCCATTTACCTGCAAATGCCATGACTTTATTCTCTTTTAATGTTGAGTAATGTTCCATTGCGTATATACCAAAGTTTCCCTGTATATTCATCTACTGAAGGGCATCTAAGTTGGTTCCATAATTTAGCTATTGCGAATTGTGCTGCTATAAACATTGATATGGCTGTGTTCCTGTAGTAAGCTCTTTTTAAGTCTTTTGGGTATAAACCAAGGAGTGGGATAGCTGGGTCAAATGGTGGTTCCATTTCAAGTTTTCCAAGGAATCTCCATACTGCTTTCCATATGGGCTGCACCAATTTGCAGTGCCACCAGCAATGTATGAGTGTGCCTTTTTCCCACATCCTCACCAACACTTACTGTTGTTTGTATTCTTAATAGCTGCCATTCTGACTGGAGTGAGATGAAATCTTGGAGTAGTTTTGATTAGCATTTTTCTAATTGCTAGAGATGTTGAACATTTTTTCATATGTTTGTTGATTGATTGGATATCTTCTTCTGAGAAGTGTCTGTTCAGTTCCTGGGCCAATTTATTGAGGTAACAGCCAATTTCAACATAAACTCTCATGGCAATTGTTCCTTTGAAGTTTCTTTCACTAGCTAGAAAATCCTTCCCAAATTATAAAATGGTATAGAATCTCTATTTTTCTCTTAACCCTCCCTTATTATAACCTCATAGTGACTAGTGCCTTCTGAAAAACTGTTTAATAATTAGTTTAGGTAGTATATAAAAGCATGGGTTCTGGAATCTTATTGCTTAGTGCAAATTCTGGCTGCCATAGTTACAAACTTTTCTAAATATGCTTCTAAATTTCTCTGTGGTTACAAAAGAGCATAACAACCTCTGTAAAATGAGAAAAATAATTTTGCCTACTTCATAGGGTTTTTATGAGTACAAAATAAGGTAAATTAGAGTTATAGAATCAAAAGTAATACACATCATAAACACTGGTTGTGTATATATTTTATGAAACATAAAAAAAATACATTTTATTTTCACATTCCCCCAATCCCAGTTAGCACAGCTGAAAAATTAGTCACATTCAAATTCCTTTTCTCCCTCATCTTCTCTTCCAGTTCCAAGATACCACCTTTTCTGCTCAAAATTGTTTCCTGAATCTAAACCTCATCAGCTCTAGCCAACAGTTTTACAGATGTGGTTATAATTGTATAGCACTGGGTTTGATGATGGTAACAGTGGGAATTAAAGTGCTAATAATGAGGTTCTTTTCAAATTATTTAATTCTTCAAAAAATCATGTGAAGTATTATTTTTTTTCCTACTCAATAGGGAAAGCACCTAAAGGTCAGATAAGCCAAATACTGGAACCCATATACTATGGTTAATAAGTACAGTAAGTGCCAGAATCAAAATTTCTTTGTAATAATCAACCTATAAAAACTGTTTTGTTGTTGTTGTTTGTTGTTTTGGCTTTCTTTGTTTTGTTTTTGTTTTTTAGAGAAAAGGAAAAAGAAACTCTTAGAATTTTCTCAGAAAAACTAGAGCTATAAATATGAATTGAAAGACCTTCTACAAGCTTTCTATCTCAAAAGAAATTAGTAGCTAGATTAGATAGTAAAATTGTAAACTTCCATCAGTTAAACTGGTCCTTTTCTAAAAACATTTCATTATATACTAGCTCATGAAAGCCTCTCATCCTTTTTAAATCATGATATACAGTTTCAACTTATTTCCTCACTAAATATAATCAAGAAAACTCTGAAGAGAAAATAGACTATCTTATGCAGCAGTAAGCACCAATGCCTGGCATGCATAGGTGTATTTACCCTGGTGTGGAAATAAGGTGTTGACATCAATCTACTGCATTTCTTGAGCTCTAAAGCAGGCAGACAAGAAGCAATCTAAATAGCTAATTCCCAAATAACTGAGTAAAATAAGACTAAATCCCCAAATATGGACCATATAAGCACAAATGTGGTAAAACCCAATTTAGGAATTGACCACAAAGCCCTGGTACATGCTTTTAATATAAATTGTGGCCCTACTTTATAAATATCATTTTGTGATATTACTTCATAATTAGGCTACTGCAGTACTTTTCACACAATTTTCTTACATCTTTAAAATGAACTATTTTCAGACTCTTCATACATAAAGCAGGAGAAGTATAAAGACTTTTTGATATGGTTCTTGGTATTAATTTAAATTGAATATTCACTATTTGAATTTATTGCAGCAGATGTCCTCAGCTACCCAATTATTTTAGCACAATTTGGCACATATATAATTTTAAAAGATCTTGTATCTAAGCAAAGCATTTAATTTCCTACCAAATTAATCCCTTTGGAACATTACATTGGGATGCCATGGTGATTAAAAAAAAAAACAAAAAAAAAACCTCTCAAAACTACAAGATGCTCCAGTAAATACCCTGTACTCTATGCAACTGGAAGTTCTGCATTTATTTGCTCTATTATATATGATGCAGTTTTCCTTGTTACTAATTGTGTACTGTTTCAAAGCACAGACATTTTTAATAACAATGTGTCCTATGCTCCTGTCTTTCTAATTCTGGGTTTTCCTGTTCCCTGTTTGCTTAGAAAGACATGCTTTTCTTGACCTCAGAAAGACAACGGATATAGACTGATTCAAAATTCCTT
The DNA here is from genome assembly GCF_047511675.1 of Marmota flaviventris. Lineage (NCBI taxonomy): Eukaryota > Metazoa > Chordata > Mammalia > Rodentia > Sciuridae > Marmota > Marmota flaviventris. Next base: position 20,165,458 of record NC_092518.1, on the reverse strand, counting down.
AGCAATATTGTCAGGAACAAAGATGAACAAAGAACACTCTCTTTTAAATTTTGCCTTCTTAAATGGCATATACCACAATATGTGTTTTTAATAATTATGTAATGAATGTTAATGTGCCCCAGTTACTATTGCTGTGTAACAAACACCCTGATTATTTTAAAGTAAACCATTTTTCCATGTGCAAATTTGTGCAGATTTGAAGTTTAGAAATGCATAGCAGAGATGATTTGATTTTGCTCCTTGGTGTCTGAGGGCTCAGCTGGGAAGATTCAAAGACCAGGAGTGACTTAATGACTGAGAGCTTTAATGATCCTTCATTGGAATTACTAGAATGCTGGGAGCACGGCCCCCATCATTGACTGAAGTACCTATGTTAAGTCTTTCCTAATGTTTGTGATTTCTCATAGCATGATAGCTCCTTTTGTGGAGGAGCATTCTAAAAGGGAATATGTAGAGAATAAGCATTCCAAGAGAACCCGATGAAAACTGCATATTTTTTTCTAACCTAACACCAGTGTTCATATGACATTATTCCTTCTATTTATTAGCAAAACTTTAAAGTCAACCTAAATTCAAGGAGAGAAGACATAGATCTGTGGCTTTATAAATGTCAAATAATTTATGGACATATTTTAAAACCACCATAATAGATCAGCTAATATACATTTATTTGATTATATTGTATTTGCTGAACATTGTCATAATGAATATGTACCATTATGCATCTCTTAGCTGTTAAGAGATGCCATGAATTATAACCATTATAGACAACAACAACAACAAAAATCCGTCACATATGTTAGAGCTCAACTCTGAAATCTGCTCTGGAATTTTTGTTTACATGACATCAATGCTCATAATAATATTAAAGGTGATTGGTTTTAGTATTTTAAAGTCAATTATAAAAGAGGATTGCTTTATTGCTACAAGGCAATAGCAAGATTGAAATGAAAAATAATACCAATAAAAATATAAAAGAAGAGGCATATAAATAGGCATTGTTGATAAGCATACCATACATCTTTAGTTTGGGTTTCCCCAAAATTAGATGTCAAGGAAAAGATGACAACAACAACAAGTGTTTATAGTCTGATTATTACAGAGAAATTTCAGTTCTGGCACTTACTGTACTTACTAACCATGGTATATGGGTCCCAGTATTTGGCTTAACTGACCTTTAGGTGTTTGTCCTATTGAGTAGGAAAAAATAACACTTCTCACAATTTTTTGAAGAATTAAATAATTTGAAAAGAACCTCATTATTGGCACTTTAATTTCCACTGTTACCATCATCAAAACCAGTGCTATACATGCATAACCACATCTGTACAACAATTCTCATTGTTTGGGGGTTTAGTTCAAATTCATTTGCAGTAAACTTTATCCCCTACCACCAAGAAATCCCTCAGGTAGAGAAGAGAAGCTTCTTCTTCAAGCCCTTAAGATGAAGCACTGTCAAAGTGTGCAAGAATCATCTCCCATAGCTTCAATGGAGTCAGTGGGAGCCAATGGACTATGGGGTAGGGTATCAACAATATTTGCTCCATCTAATTTTTTCTTTGAATTATTTTTACAAGTGCATTGCATGCACATATTTTATAACAAGCATATAAACTAAACGGATTACAAAAATGAAAGAGTGATTGCTCGTTTCACCTTTTCCTACCCTTAAACTTCATCCCTCCAGAGGTAATCATTTCCAACTCTTAGCATTATTTTAATCTATTTCCCTTTGTATTTCTAAATATATATTTTATTTATCAATTTTATTGTTGTGTACTACTCTTATTATAACAATTGAGAATTTAACACTTTATCCTATCTTCCCTCCCTCTAATTTTCCTTCCCCCTCATTTTTCAAATGTAATCATCACAATTTGTGGATCATTCAATAATATTTATATCACAGTGACATTGCAAGTTTTCCATTATGAAGATAGGTAATATGTTATAGTTAAAACTTCGTCCCAGGGTTTCATGAACTGACTTCCAGACCACTCACGTATAATCGAATGAAGCCTTTATTGAAGCACACCGGTGGCGACTGACCAGAACATAAAGCTGTTCCCCTGATCAGCCCCGAACAATTGCAAGGGCACTCCTTATAAGCCTGAAAACCGCAAAAGGGATGTTCGGGGAGGGGGGGGTCTAGCCAATGCAAGCAAGCCAGGTTACAGAAGCGGGACAGTGCAATCAAGCGGAGGGAAGCCTAACCAATCATAGTTAGCTAAGTCACCCCAGTTACAGAAACAGAGCCCCGTTACCCTAGTTACAGAAACAATACCCCATTAGGTAGTTCCGTGTTCTTAAAGGTTTCTATAGCAAAAGGAAAAGAACATCTTGCTCCAGTCATGACTCTTCTACTTGGCATGGTTGTTTTACAGGATGAAGTCATAAAACAAAATGGAGTCACATTTGTTCATGCTATCACAATATATAATAATCATAGATCCTTGCTTATAGAATTCTTTCCTAAAAAAGAATTTTATTTTTTATCTATATATTTTTTTTTACTTATCTATTGGTAATTCTTCCCAAATGCTCCACAAACTCTATAAAGTGTATTTCAGCAACGTTGTTCACACAGTTCAGTGTAACATATCTACTTTCTTTATGGATTTTTTTCCTTATTGGAGACCCCTTCTCTCTTCAATCTTGATTAGCCTATTGAACAACAATCATTCAGCCATTTATGTTTGCCTTCGTTCTAGAACTTCTGTTTCTTTTCATCTAAGTTAGATTATTTTTTCCTGGCTCTAGGAAATCTTGTCTTTCTCTCTGTTGGTTTGTTGACATTCTGTAGAAGATTGCATCATCCACTAGCCTCTTGAGCATTTCCATGGGTGGTAAATCATATTGAGAGTAAATTGTGTCCATAGTGGGGAAAGGGTCTTTATTTTGTCCTTTGCTTTAATTTCCAGTTTAAATAATTATAACATTCTAGCTTGAATGCCAATTTTTTTTCAGAATTTTGGAGGTATGCCTAAAGTATCTTCTAGTTTCCAGATGTTAGTATTGGTAGTTCCTGTGTCATTATAATCTCCAGCTCTCTGTAAATAATTTATTCTCTGTGGAGTTGCTCTTTGCTCATTTTTAATTTTCATTCTGAAAGCTGTCTTTTTTTTCTTTATCCCTTGCATACTAACATTTCATGATGATGGCACTTGGTGTAGTCTTTAGTATTCTCTCTTCTGGCCCAGTACACTCATTAATATTGATATTTGTATCTCTAATTACTAGAAATATTTGTCTTTCTTTCCTACATTTGTTGGGAGAATATATTTCCAATGTTTTTCTCCTCTCCATTCTAATTTTCAAGCATTTAATATAACTTTCTGGTTTGATCATTTTATTCTTTACTTGTTCTGTCTTACTTTTCCCCTCTTTTCCTATTTTTCCTACTTTTGGGAGATTTTTTTTTAACTTTATCAAATCTCTATTTTTTGCTTCTAATTTAAATTTCTTTTTATTTATTTATTTATTTTTTCTTTAATTTTTATTGTTGGTTGTTCAAAACATTACATAGTTCTTGACATATCATATTTCACACTTTGATTCAAGTGGGTTATGAACTCCCATTTTTACCCCGTATACAGATTGCAGAATCACATCAGTTACACATCCATTGATTTACATGTTGCCATACTAGTGTCTGTTGTATTCTGCTGCCTTTCCTATCCTCTACTATCCTATTTATTTTTTCTTGACATAACATATTTCATACATTTGATTCAAGCAGACTATGAACTCCCATTTTTACCCCGTATGCATATTGCAGAATCACATCGATTACACATCCACTTTTTTACATAATGCCATACTAGTTTAAATTTCTTAAAAATGTTTTTCTTTATGTGTTTCTTTATAAGCATTCTTTTCCATTATCACTTATACAGTGAATGTTTTCTCATCAACATTTCCTCTAAATTCCTTGAGTACACTAACTATATTTATTTGAAGTTTTTTTCTATTGCCTCCATGATCATACTTCCCACAACATTAATTTATCTATTTTCAGTTTATTTCTGTCTCTTCCTTTCATGTTGGAAGCTTCACTGAAATATTTTTTCACCCTTATATTTTCATTCATATTAAGAATAAGGGACTAATTCATAACTTTAACAAAAGTTATGTAGGTATTAACAAAAGAGCAGTTTTACCTAAGGATGACCTGAAAGTAGATGAGAGAATAATACTGTGTTAAACCACCTTAATGCCATAGATTAATTTTTCAACTTGGAATATGCTTTTAAATATCCAGGGATTCTGGAACTCATTGATATTTAATACAAACTTTAACTTTTATTACTTTTTTTCAAGGAGAAATGTCCATACTAACAATCTGTTCTTCAGAAAGTTAACATCATATCAAAAATTAACTGGCCTTAGTTAATTTTATTTTTGTACCTAGGGGCACTTAACCACTGAATATCCCCAACACTTTTTATGTTTTATTTTGAGACAAGGTCTCTCTAATTTCATAGGACATCACTAAGTTGCTGAGGCTGGCCTCAAACTTGTAATCCTCCTGTCTCAGACTCCTGAGTCACTAGGATTATAGGCATGAACCACTGTGCCCAGTCTTAGTTAATTTTGTAAGTTATAAGATTGTAGATAGCAGAGGGTTAGCACTGCATATGAAATGGCAACTGTCTTTGAGTAGCACATTGGTGTAGAATGTACTAGAAAAAAAAAAACCCACAGGAATTAGTTCTAAAGTTGAGGCAAGGAAAATTTGTACTAGCTTCTTTAAAATGTTTATGGAGAAAAAATTAACAAAGCTGTCATGTGCATGTATGAACATACCACAATGAATTCCACTTTTACCTATATCTATAATGAATCAATTAAAAATAATTCAAAAATAGTTTATTAAGTATTCTGAGACTTCTACTTTAAGATGATGTATCAGCAGCTGGATTTATTATCTTATCAGAGAAAATCTTAAATAAAGAAAAATGAAAGAAACAGTAATTTTGAAGACATTACAAATTGGGGCAAAAGGTACAATGATCCATAAGAAGTGGAAAATGAGGTATTTTCTATTTTTATCACTATTTATTGCCTTGGGTTTCCAAGGTACAACACAAGGAGGTGAAATCCAGGGAGAGCCTGCTAGGCTTCCTGAATTTGGAGATGAAACAGGGATTATAGTGAGACAAGATTGCTAGAGTTTGCAGGACAAGATAATGCAGAATGGTGTTGTTGCACAGAGAGAGAATACAAGAAATTTGCATTAGTTCCCCATAAAGTGTTTCTCACAGTACTCATCAGTACTTGCATATGAAGAAATTACCCAAGACCATGGGAAGAACTATTCCTTAACATGAAACAGTGCTCAGATCTCATACAGGGTCAGCATTGGTGCCTATTCCCACCAGCCAAGATGGGAAAACTCATAGTCAATATGGCAAAGGTATAGTAGGATTTGCCTCTGTATTGAGAAAAATTAGCCCTAGACTAAGTGCTGCTTTGGTCTGACCTATTAAAGCATGCCTTTATGGAAGAAGGGAATTTTGATGATACGGAGAAAGCACAAAAAAGTTTCTGATGTGCTCAGTAGCATTCTATTTATTGATCTAGGATATAATAATAAAAGTTGTTTATTAGCAAGCTGAATGTTTTTATTTTTAAGATGAAGATTAATGGGATAAACATGTACTTTAACTGAAATACATAACAAAAGAAACCCAAAGAAAACTGGAGAAAAGAAATAAGATAAATAATTAGAGGTAGCAAAATCATGCATAAAATTGATCAACACAGCTGAGAGACAGAAGGCACATAAATCAACAGAGTACATAAGGCATATAACTATACTAACAAGATAAAAACAGGATATTTGACCCATTCAGTGAATTTTACTATGAAAACTGAAATGAAAAAAAAAGAAATATATATAACTTAACAAGTTGAGCAATTAGAATTTCACACATGCTCCAAATAAATTCTAGCATATAATAAAATGTAGGATTTTAGGTTAAGATCAAATTATATGTATATAAAAGATAATTTTGCTAAAAAATTATAATCAAAAGCAGTCTCCAGACATTTTATTGGGAAGTAAAGATTCCCTGAGCTCAAGGGAAAAAATAACATGGTAGACAACTTCTAAAGTAGGCCCTCAATGATCTCTGCCTCTGTGTATACACTACATGTGTGATCCTTCCTCTTTGTGTGTGTTGTACCTAGTGACTTACTTATAACAAATAGAATAATTCAATAGAATGTCACTTCCAAGATTAGATTATTAAAGGCTCTGGCTTCTGTACTGCTTGTACTCTCTTACATTTCCTTTTCCTGCTATAGCCAGCTGCCATGTTGTTAGCTGCCTGATGGAGAGGCCTAAATAGCAAGAAACTGAGGAAGACCCATGGCCAATATCCAGAGAGGAACTGATTCCTGACAACAACAATGTCAGTGAACTTGGAAATAGATTCTTTCCTATTCAAACAGTAAAATTATGACAGCTCTAGCTGACACTTTCTAGACTTGTGAGAGTTCCGGAGCTAGAATCACTTGGCTAAGTTTTACCTAGATTCACATTCCACAAAAACTATGAGATAATAAATGTCATTTTAAGACACTAAGGATAGGGCAAATTTTTATGCAGTAATAATTTAGAACCTGAATCTGCTGAAGGTGTCATCTCTGAGCAGAACAAAGCTTCTAAATATTTCAAAAACTAGAATTGGTAGAATTAGGAAACAACATGGAGCACTTTCCATTGAGGCTTCAGAGACTTGTAATAGTTCTTATTTTTCTGGTTGTTGGCATCTGCCACGAACTATTGTCACTGAGTTCCTATGCATCATGAAATACCAGTGTCAAAATCATTTTTTTCACAACTCTTGCTATAAAATCACCCTATGGAAATCAGTAACAGAAGCAGCAGCTGACATATCAACATGGGATGTAGCAATCAGAAATTCTGTCTCATTCTTAGCAAATTCCACAAGTAGCACAAGAGACATCAAGTAGTGCCACATCCTTCCATAACTGCAGATGTCTGGTGCTGATGAAGACAAAATCATCCCTGTCCTCTGAATAAAAGAACAGAAACTTCAAATTAATATAAATGGAAATACAATCATCTAACATATACAATGAAAATAAAGTCATCTAACATATACATACACTGTAAGTATATAAATGTGGAAAAATAATTTATGGACATTTACCAGATTGCTAGTGTTTATTTCTTAAGAAAGAGAGGAAAAATATGTTATTATGTCTGCCCATATAGTAAATATTAATGTTTTATTATAAAATTTACTAAGAAATATTATTTGTTAATAAATTTTAAAATAACAGAAATATTTTAAATGTGAATGTTATGGTTTGGATGTGAGGTGTTCCCTGAAAGCTCACATGTGAGACAACGCAAGAGAGTTTGGAGGAAAAAAGATTGGGTTACAGCCTTAGTCTAATCAATGAGATTAACTGAAGTAGAAGGGTATGGCTGGAGGGAGTGGGAATTGGGGCGTGGCTTTGGGTATATATATATATTTGTGTTTGGAGAGTGGAGTCTCTCTCCTTCTGATCATCATGTGAGCTGTGTCCTCTGCCACCCTCTTCCACCATAATGTTCAGCCTCACCTCAAGCCCTAAGGAATGGAACAGGCCTTCTATGAATTAAGACCCCTGAAACTCTGAGCCCTCAAACTTTTCCTCCGTACAGTTGTCTTGTTCAGATCCTTTAGTTACAGCAGCAAAATAGCTGACTAAAACAGTGAATAAAATTATTTTTTGAGTATTTTTTGAGTAGACTTGAAATAGCTCAACTCTAGATATACTCAGCAACATAGACAGGTGGTAGAAGACGAATGTACTAGGTTTGTGAGAGCTTGTTGTATAAGTAACTATCCAAAGTAAAACTATCCCCTTTCTATAACATGACTGGCATTATTTTAATTAAAATATGTGGAGCCACTCTCCCTTAAAAAATTACTTCCAAAAAAAAATTACTAGAGAAGTCAATTAACTACATGATAATAAATCTGATGTAGTGTATTCTTGTTTTATTTAAATTTATTCGCTGATGTAAAAGGTTAATTCAACTTTTTTCTTCTTTCTGTTTTTGTTTAAATTAGGACTGTATTCTCTGTCTTTGAATAAAAAAGCCATAATAGTGAATGGTTAGAAGCAATTGCACAGTTGAGGCCTATGTTTACCACAGAGCTACAAATGTATGAAAAAACAGTCTTGTGATTCTGATCTTGTGGAATTTCCGTGTACGTGACAAATTGAAATGAGGAAATGATTTACACATACGTGCCTGAACATTCCCAAGATTTGGCTTCCGCAAACACAAAGAATAACTCCCCAGCAACAGGGCCACACATATCTCTGATTGGCTCCTGCCTTCTCCCCCCCCCCCCCCTTCTTTCTTCCACTATATAAGTCCTCCCCCTCCGCAATAAAGTGCAGTTGCTGCGCCATCTCAGCTGACTCAACTCCCAACATGGTGTGATTTTTGCTAGGCTGGGTGGCTGGCCGGGTCCTCGACACCTACCCTCTCGCTCAGCCTGGAGACACTAGCTGGTCTAGTGATTCTCCCCAACCCCTGTTGGAGGGTGGTTCCAACATAGCACCCAATAGGCTGAAAGGAAATAAATGCAGTGGATATCAAAGTACTAATTATTCTGTTCTATCCAGTTTTAAGTAACCTAAGTAGAATATAATGAAACCCAATTAAAAACTCTAAAAATTACATACTTTGTAAGCATTTGAACCCAGAATTGTAGGGAGTTTTGGTAGTTTTTTATGTTTTTATTAGTTAAAAGTTTCTTACTACTGAGCAATCTAAGTGATTATTTTGAAATAAACTTTATCATATAGAACCCATTTAGTAATTATTTCCAAAACACTACAGGATTTATTTATTTAAAACCATCTTTATAGTAGTAGATATATCTACAGTGTGCAAAATTTTTCATAATGATCATCCAGAGCAAAAGTCTATTTTTATTTCATGATGACTCTGAGAGTGCATTGATAAACAAGTTATATGTTTAAAATCTGTTGCAAAATTTCTATGATTTCAGAAATATTTGAATTCAGTGCACAAACTTTGATGTCCATAACTATATTTGGATAATATGTTATATAGTTTCACACAACAAACACCCCTGAAAATTTTAGTGGTTCAAACAACAACCATTTATTATCTCAGTTTCTGAAATCCAATAATTTGGGTGTGAGTTAGTTGTGTGGTTCTGGCTCAGGCTGTCTTATGTAGTTGTAATTATGATGTTGGCTAGAGCTGTAGTCACCTAAGTCAGTCAAGACTCGAGGATCTGCTTCAAATCTTACTCTCATGGCTCTTCTCAGGAGGCCTTAGTTTCTCAAAATGTGAGCTTCTCTGGAGAATTACTCACAGAATGGCAATTCAGTTTTTCCCTCACAGCAAGCAAATCCAGAAGGGAATGAAGGAAGGAGGAGAGGAAAGATGGAGAGAGGGAATACCAGTAGGTGGAGTACATTTTATACACACACACACACACACACACACACATATATATATATATATACACACACACACACATATATATATATATATATACATATATATATATATACACACACATATATATATACACATATATATATATACACATACATATATATATTAGAGGAGTCCATTTTGATCATAAATAATGTATAAGTCAAAGTTTGATCAGAGAAGAAGAACTACTAGGAATTATATCAAATAAAGGCTCTATGTCTGGTGGTATGGAAAAACTGGTTAAACAGTCTTTAAATGGTCCTGCTTCTGCATCTGATATTATGCCTAAAGTTAGCAAGACCAACATTCAATAAGGAAACATGGACTTGAAGTGGGAGAATATAAAGGCAAACTATAATTCACAAGGACAAACTAGATCCTACAAGGACAAACTGAAACTTGTGAGTAAATAAAGACAAACTAGCATGTGTGTCTGTATCTCATCAACTCCCATCTTTAATGATGTGGGTGGTTGTAGGATCAGCTGGGTCCTTTCACTATGGAGCTGCTCCAAAACTTGACTTAAGATTCAGAGAAGAAACAGAATGCAGCAGGAAGATTATATTAAATGTCTCCTTAATGATGTGTTTCAAAAGATAAGGCCTGTATTATGTGCTACCTCTCCCTGATGGTAGCAGTTAAAAGGGAAGATTTGAGGTGAACATTAGAGGAGTAGGTGGAATGATTAGGAAATAAGCACCAAAAGAGGGGAAAAAAATAAAAAGTATGTTCAAAGGAGTAGCTGAACCCATGTGGTGCAAAAATGTTGTTCTAGGGCAGTATTTTACTCACAGACTTAGTGATCTCTAAATGTGAGAACGAGAAAGAGCTGAATTAAACTTACTGTCAGAAATCTTATACAATATTTTACCTTATAGGAAGCCAAAACAAATGGAGCATGCAAACATGTGGATCGGGTGCAATGTACTTTATGGCATAAGGATTCTGGCAAGGGAATTTGTAAAAATAGTAAAACAAATATCCTTATGATATTACACAGCTTATGAGTGTATTATTATAACATGTAGTCATCATCAGAAATATGCCTCTTCAGCAGGTCAGATATGAATATCTTCTGTATTTCATGTGTATTAGGTAAGTATGAAAGAGTTTAAGATATTCAGGATCATGCAAATTATGAAGAAATTGCTAGAAATGGGCAGAATCATGCATTAAATATGGTTTTCTGAGACTATCTTTTCCCTCTTTTAGGAAATTGAAGACCATTTTATTAAGTAAAAGAAGATATTTGTGCTAAATTTTCACTTTTGCCACATAGCAGAAAAAGAAATTAATAACTTATATTATTGTTTGACTACCACAGGAAATAGCCAAATACATACACTGATTTTTAATTTTATGGATTTTATTAGTTACTGTATATGGATATAACAGTAAAGAAACTACTTCTTTAAAATATCAGCTCTTTCCCTTTTCAGTCTTATGCCAGATCCTTATGTATATTAATTAATATTTGAGATGCAATATAGTACTGGTAATATTTCATATCATTCTATTTCTTAGTATTAAAAAATTGTTTCAGTATTTTCTGTTTGGTTTTTTGGATGGACTTTCATGATAGGTGCCAATAGTCCATCACGTACTTACATTTACTCATAATCCTCATTCTCTAACAGTCAAAACTAAAAGAAGTAGCAATTTTATTTTTGTTACCAGTTGCTTATATATTAAATATACTCAAAAGCAGAACCAAAACATTGTTAGTTAAAGTTTGGGCTCATTCACATCACTATTTTCCCATGTGCAATGTAAAGATTAAGTAAAAGTAGTGTGTAAGTAATGATATCTCTCATATTTATTTTTATTTTGAGAATATTTAATCATTAACTATAGCAGAATTTAACTCAGGAACTTTCAGATAGTGAAAGTTCTCTCTAAACAATAGCAACACAAACCCTAACATCAACAATTCCATCATGTTCTTGTAAAATATCCAGTCTTCCCTCTTGAAAAGTACACCAAGTATATGGAAAGTCATATTATTGTTTTCTTCTTTTATTTTGGGAAAAATAAGTACAAATATGTAACAAGGTCAAGAACCACATTGTTTCATGATTCACTCTCTATTTTCAGGTTGTAGCAGATTCTTCATTTTCACTTTCAGATTTTTCAGAAGTAACTTTTTCTAAGTATCACTGAATCAGATAAAGAATATTTGAGTGACTAGAGGATGCTAGATGTCCTAAACCATTTTGTCACTTAAGAATGCCTGGAACAGAAACAAGTCTTGAGTTTCTCCCTTTGGATGACAAGGGTTAGAGTGCTAATCAATTTTTATTTTATGAAATAGCATACCTGAAGAAGTCAGTGTGACTAGAGGGATTTCACTAATTAGTATAAACTACCTTTTCCAAAGCAGGAATTTTGTGCAAAGCTGCCTGTTGGTTGTAGTTTTATACTATAAGCACTTTCAAAGAAGTCCATTTACCCTGTGTGTTTGATATATGTTTTCTTTCAGTTTGTTATCTAGGAATTACATGGCATCAGGATTCTTATAAAATAACTTCATTGTTAATAACTACAACAAAAAAACAGGAGCATTATTTTCCTTGCAGACTATTTTTGCAAGCTCTCCAAATTTCTTGTACTTCTTTTGCTCTATTAACAGAACAATATTTTTTAAAATTTTTAGTTGTATATGGACTCAATGCCTTTATTTGTTTTTATGTGGTGCTAGGATTGAACCCAGTGCCTCACACTGTGAGGCAAGTGCTCTACCACTGAGCTACAACTCCAGCCCTAGAATAATAATTTTTAAATCTTATTTTATGTTTTTTTGCATTTCTCAGATTGCTGTATAGTGTATATATGCTGTGAAATTTGGAAGGTTTTTGGTTTTCTTCAATACTGTAATCAAACTATCCAACAGTGCATGGCATGTGACAGGCACTGCTATTGTGGGTTGGCTTGGTTCCGTTGGGCAATTCATATGCTCCACAAGGTGATCATTCCAAAGAGTGCTCAGATAGGACTACAAATTCATGATGGGGTAGCTGGAATGATTGAGGACTGGCAGGGCCTTTACTTCTGTCCACTTTAACTTTTACAATGTGCCTCATGCCTCCAAGAGCATTTTTATTTTAAAACCTAATCTATAGAATTGTTTTTGAAAGTCCTTGAGCATTTTCCAAATTGGTTCTTATATGATCATTAATTAAGTTGAGGTAAAATGAAAATATATAAGCTTTTAATTGTATCATATGAGATGCAATAATTCCAAGAAATTTAAAACACCAGTATTCTACATTTCATAAAAAATATCTGAGCCATAACGGTGAGTTGATAACAAGGTTTTACAGCTTTTCATTTCAGTACATTGGGGTTATTGAATGACATACTTTTTATTTGTACAGAGCTTGCTTTGAACACTAGGAATAGCAAATACAATTTTAAAATATTTTACGGAAATGTATTCTTGTTGAATTTGTTTTCTAAGTGGTATTTTTCAGAAGCCATTGGCACTCAAGTGCTGACAATAGAAAAGTACATTCTGAGTATCTTCCCCCTCGATATGATATCTTACTAAATGTATTATTTCTTGTTATAATGTTTCAACTGCAGAAGTTACACAAAGCATCAATTCTAAATTAAAACATTGAGAGCATACCACTGTCTGTGGCTACAGAATAATTGGAATATAACTCCTTTACAGGAATTGTAAAACCAACATTTATTTCCAGCACTAGTGAAATTATGTTTCAGAGCACTGAGAAAATGCAGAAAATTTCAAGGATTGCTATTTTCTTTTGTGCAATATACAAAAATCAGTCAACAAAAGAGAACAAAATATCAAAAGTGTAGTTTCATTGAGTTTTCCACACATTTTGATTTTGTTTTTCTGATAAAAGTTGTTTTGTTTAATGTACTCCTCTCTTCATATTGACAATCAATTTAGATTATGTTTAGGTTTGCCTAGATCCATGACCTCTCACCATCCACTACTCCAAGATTTAGGTATTAACACATCTGTTTTGACTTGAGATTACATAAACATAAAACAATAAATCAGTATCCTATGATTTATAGTCAACACATTGAATCTAGTTTTAGAACAATAATGATCTTTGAGGGAAAACATGAATTATAAAACTGTAATTAAGTTACTGAAATTATATTTCCCCTGCTAAATCATACAAAATTAACTAGAAGAATAAAAATATAAATTACAATTATAGAGTAAAAAATCTTGGAACTATAATTAAACACACCTTATTTAAGTAAAGTTTTAACTTTCAACAGTGTTTACCCAGCAGATAAGTGTTGTCCCATTTACTACTCAGAGGAGTACAGTGATCCTGACACTTGTCCATTATAGGTGTCCTTTGCGCTGGTTATTCCAGTATTTCTTTCATATGTTAAGCTGTGGAATTAAATAAATACTCTTCCTATCAAGAAGTAGGATCAGTTTTCCCTTTCTGTACATAGGTGTACTCATAACTGTTTTTGAGCAATAGAATGTAAAATATTCTAGGATGCTGATGGTAGCACTAGATCATTAAGAAGCCAGCTACCCTGTACTACCCTAAGATGGTCCATGCTAGAGAGGCCACTATAGATGCTTCAGTTGAGAACCCTAGTTAAGTTGCCAACTAAAAATCTCACCTAACAATGCTGTTAATAAGTCCAACCCAGTTGTGCCTTCAGAAGCCAGGACCCCCAACTGACACTTGAGAATCACCCAGAAAGAATCATCCAGGGAGCCCTTCCAACATTTTTGACCCACAGATTCATGAGCAAAATAAAACAACTGTTTTACTCCACTATACTTAGAAGTAATTTGTTATCAAGAAACAAATAACTAGACTATAAATCCATTTTAAGGTTTAAAACAAATAAGTACTTAGTAGAGATTCCCTCCTTCGGGTCCTGCCTCTTTAGAATAAATTGGAATAAAACCCCCATTTTTTCCATTTCTTATTCTTCATTATTGAAGTGGGAGATGGTTCAGGCTAGTTCACTCAATTTCTATATGGTATACTCCACTTTGGATTCTTTGACTAATAGTTTAAAAGAGGATCAGGTTGTCTTGGGCAAAGTTTCTTCTTTTTTTCCCAATACTCATCTGGATTTTATTCTTTATCATCCAATGGAAAAATTTATCACATACTGAATGTGTTCATGTTTTACTATTCTTCACTTGGCCTTTCACTTCCTATTAATGTTACACTGTAGCAACTTGGTATTGGCCCCAGCTATTTATGCTTATATCAATTTCTACAGTAGTCAAAATGATTGAGAAATATTTATTGTCAAGTCTAAAACTAAATCTTAGTGCAATAAAAGAGTGGAGTATCTGCCTCTCCCTTACTTTTTTTTACTTTTATGTTACTAACTAAAAACCACTTCTAAATGTGCCAGTTATAATTCTTATCCACTGAGGTGAAGAGCAAAATGCATATTATTCTGTATAATATTCCATGGTTTTATTGCTCTGCCTGATATATAGTTATCATCAGAAAAAAATAACATACCCAGGTATTCTGGATATGTTATGTATGAATCCAAAATCATTTTTACACACATCATTTTTACAGCTACCCTGTACTACCCTAAGATGGAAAACATTTTCTTAATTGTTTATATCTAGCAACCTTCTAAATAAAGTCAAAGATTTTATTTAGGAGTAAATATAAATATTTTATTTAGGAGTAAATATTTAGGTAAACAGATTATTTTGAGACATTTGGTAGATGCTGCAATATTTAAACCAGATAGATAGTTGATGGATATTTTCATATTTCATAACTGTAGCAATTGGTTAATTCTGCCTGCATTAAATATAATGCATTTTAAAAAGCCACTATAACTATGTTTTATCCTAATCAATACCCTAAATACTCATCTGACTCTGTGTGAAAAAGACTGTGTTTTATTTCTAGTTAAATGTTGATCCACACTGCTTACAGTTATTACTGGGCCAACTTTTATGCCTAGGTAAAGTTGCCATATATACAAGCCTATTTTCAGCTTAGGCTACTCAATTTTTGTTATAAGGTTTCACACTTATATTTCAATCATTTACAAAGTATATAGATTTGTTTTTGTTAAGCTGTAAAGAATATCTTCATAATGTTTTCTTACAAAATGACCTTAAGTATATTTATTAACATATTCTATTAAAAGTACAAATGAAAAAAATAGATTTATAAGAATTTTGAAAGGCTGAGCAAATTGTTTATTTGATCAGATTCTAAAGCCTGTGAAACTGTTCAATACCAGAGCCACTAGCCACATTTAGCAATTAACACTTAAAATGTGGCTATATAAATTGAGATATGTTATTTGTGTCAAATATTCTTTGAATTTCTAAGACTTAGTACAAAAAGTAAAATATTACATTAATAGTATTTTACATTGATTACATGATTAAATGATAATATTTTATATATTAGGTTAAATAAGATAGATTATTAAAATTAATTCATACATGTCACTCATATTTTAATTATGTATCTATTGTATACACTACATTGCTCTAAAGGTAATTCTTGGATTAAATCATGATTGAATTGAGTGCAGGGACCAGAGTTTTGACCTATCAGTGTATCATTATTGTATTATTCTTGATTTTATTTGTACCACTAACCTGCCTTACCAGAGAGTATAAGAAATATTCCTGTTAATATTACAACTTTAGGGTTGCTGTTAAGAATAAGTAACCAAATTACATAGGGTGTTCTTATAAAGACTGTATCAGTTGGTCTGGGATTGTGGCTTAGTGGTGGAGCACTTGCCTAGCATGCATGAGGCACTGAGTTTGATTCTTAGCACTGCACATAAATAAATAAAAGGTCCATCAAAAAATTTTTAAAAAGACTATCAGTCAACATAGGATGGGTTATACTGCAGTAACAAACAAGCTCTAAAATCTCATTGGCTTAGAATAATGAAGGCTGGTTTCTTTCGTAGGCCTCAAGCTCTTCACAGTTTGAAGTAAGGGTTCTTAGTTCATTGTAAGCACTTAAGGACTATGAAAAGAAGGTCATCCAGTATGTCAAATATTGCTAAGCCAAAGGGAAAGAAGAGAGAATGGGGTTACACATCGATAATTAAACAGTAGTGAAGTAACTCAAGTCACTTTTCTAAAACTTTATTGATAACAGCTAATTATATTGTCCCAGCCAACATTATGCACTATCCAGGAAGTTCAAGCTCCCATGTACCCAGAAGAAGACAAATAGCAATCAATCAATCAATCAATCAATCAATCAATAAATAATGATTATCACAATAGCCTAAGAAATTTATTTCGTGTATCAGTATTTTTTAAAATCTTTAAAAATTTTCAGTTGTTCTGGGGTATCTATTTATTTAAAAATAGCTAGAGTATTTTACCTTATAATGCTTTCCTGATTACTAATCATAATTATTATTTAGTTTTATTTCTCCCCATGTAGAGTTACACCATTTGTGCAATAATACCCATATATAGTGGTAATAATAATTGTTTGAACTGATATTAACTTTATCTTTATTTAAATATTTAGAACCCTTGGACTTATTTTTCTAAATTTAGCTTTCCTTCTTCCATATTTTCTCATTTATTTTAATGTCCTGTATTTATGCATACCTGTAAAATACCTGAATTTTTTTAAATAAAATAACTTTTGCACACTTATCCATATGTGAAAGAGGAAGAGATTTTTAGGAAAAGTATTTTAAAATATTTGCTATATTATGGCTTGCAAAATTATACAAAATAATAATTCTCTTAAGTTTAATAATTAAAGCTTTTAGTTATAATAGTGTTTAAATTGTTGATTGGTAGTGACCTTACCTGCATAATCTAAGAAAAAAAGTTTTTTTTATTCTCAATAACTAGTTCAGCAGTATTCTTTTTGTTATCTCACAGGAGTGACTGAATTGGTCACTTTTCTATTTAAAGATAGATTCTTTTTTTTATCCTTTCACTCAATGTATATATATGCTACTTGAGAATAAAAATTTAATTATTTTAAGAATGACTGGAAAAAATAAAATGTTAAGAAACTAGAGTGAACTTTACTTAATTGGTTCATGACAATGCAAATAGATAAATATTATTTCAATGCTGGTTTTGAAGTCAAAACCCATACTTACCTATAATATTTATATCTAAAAATATGACATATAATTTTGACCTGCTATACATATAAATTATGATGATATATGCTATCTGAGTATTAGTGTTTACCTCTACATAGTTTTAAATAATATTTACCTCATAGAATAAACGTACATAAAAACAGTTTTTAAATGTTTCTAGGCCAGTAGAAGTGTGGATCATTGGCAATTGAAGACACCAACATGTACATTTTAATGACATTAAATTTTGGTTTAAAATTGTTCTATCAAAGTTAGTAAATGTATTGAACATTATAAAAGAAAATGTGTGGCGAGATTGTCATAATTTGATGTTGTTAACTATACCTGTAAACACAAGAACTTCAGTTCTAACTTTAGTGTGCTAACCATCGTAATATGCATGGTAGTTCCCAGATTAGTAGCTCTCTTGTGATGATATAAACTTATGGCCAGCTATCAAGGAAAACTTTCATTTTTTAATCTTCCTTAATACTTCATCATTCTATATCTAGCACTAATCTTAGTTTTACTAAGTAAAACATCAATAAGGGGGCTGGGGTTGTAGTTCAGTGGTAGGGTGCTTGCCTCGCATGTGTGAGGCTCTGGGTTCGATAATAAATAATAAAAATAAAGTATGCTAGCAAAGCTTTTTGCACAAATAGAGCATGGCTTTTTATTTCTCTGGTTGTATATGATGTGGAGTTACACCATTTGTGCAATAATACCCATATATGGTGGTAATAATGTCCATATCACTCTACCATCTTTCCCCTACACACTCCATCTCCTCTCCTACACACTCCATCTCCCCTCCTTCCCTCCCCTCTATCCCCTCTGCTCAATCCAAAACTCCCCCTTTCTCCCCTTGCCCCTCACCCATTATGGATTAGAATCCACTTATCAGAGAAATCATCCACTTATATTGTATTTGCACTTATCAGAGAAATCATTTGGCCTTTGGATTTTGGGGATTGGCTTACTTCACTTAGCATGATATTCTCCAATTCTGACCATTTAACCATAAATGCCATAATTTCATTCTTTAAGGCTGAATAGTATTCCATTGTGTATATATACCACAGTTTGTTTATCCATTCATCTATTTAAGGGTATCTAGGCTGCTTCCACAGTTTAGCTATTGAGAATTGAACTGCTATAAATACTGAGGTGGCAGCATTACTGTAGTGTGCTGATTTAAATTTTTTTTGGTATAGACCAAAGAGTGGGATAGCTAGGTCAAATGGTGGTTCCATACCAAATTTTTGAGCAGGTCACACAGGGTAGATAGCAGAAGTTTATTGGAAAGATGTAGTATATGTTGTAGTGTGAATTGATAAATACAATCAATAAGAGTGTAAGTTATAGGTTATGGATTAGTAAAAAATGTAGATTATAGATATACGGTTTTGATAAGTGAGATAAGACAATTATAAAGCAAGAACTGTCATAAACAGGCCTAAGACTCCATTTTGCCGCCTTCTATAAAAAACTGTTACTAGAGCTGTTTCTGAGAAACTGAAATGAAAGATGTTCCCTTATTTAAAAAAAATTGTTTTTCTGTACTTTGTACCCCACAAATTGTACCCTATGCAGGATGTAGCAGTGGTTGTGGTGAGCTACATCCTGGGTTTGAATGCCTTTGTGGGTCTACAAGACTTTGAAGTAGATTCTTGCCCCACCAACCCTCTTCCAAATTCAGGATATGACTGTCTAGCACCTGTTTGAACCCAGGACTGTGGTCAACTGAATTGCAAAGTTAATGCTTTTTTTTTTGCTTCTGTTTATCGCTTGCTTGCTGAATGGAAAATCCCAGTCCTGCCTAGAGCCTACAGGTCCCACTTATTAATGTTTTAATTTCTGTGATTGGCTAATTTACATGAAGATAAGACCAGGAAGCTGCTGTCCTCCCACTGACCTTGAGTTTCTACAAGTGGGTGACAGTCCCTGGCCAGGTAAATAAAGCTCTCTTTTGATTTGAATTCAGACTTAGAGTGCTTTATGAAGTGGCTCCCCATAACAGTACACAGCAATCAGAACAAACTAAATGAGACAACTTTGGGAGCATGACACATTCTTTGCAGGGTTGGGGGATTTAAGAACTTTTATTCTTGGAATGGGACTGAATTTTTTGAAGCGCCTCCCTGCTGAAATTAGGGAAAATGCAAATTAGGGAAAACTTCCTGATCCCAGGAAGTTTTGCTCCCCTTTGTTATGACACGCAGGGTTCTTGGAACTTGGAAGGAATCAAATCCCATGAAATTTCTTTTGGTCTGTTGAAACCTTTGGAATTCTGTCTTTTATTACAAATACCTCTTTCTCCTGGAGCTTCTTGGAGATGAAACCTTTGGAAGAATGAGTTCTTGCCATCTTCCTTGAGGCTGAATATCTCTGGGGGAGAGGTGGTTATGACTTAGTTTCCTTTTTACCCTAGACCTGTATTAGGACCTGCCTAATAAGTTTCTTTGTTCTTGCCTGCTTTTTATAAGGTTCCCCTGAGGTTTTAGTTTTTATGATGCATATATATGTCTGCTGTCCTCTCTATGAATTACTACCCTTCATTGGCCCACCTATTCATGTCTAATACTCCCACCTAACAGTAAGAGAGACAAACGCTCCCCTGGGCTTTATTTGGCCCTGCTTCAGGTGTTATCTTCATTCTTAGAATCAGGCTGAGGAGTAGCTAATAATAGTAAATTACAGCATCCTAGCTAACAGAAATAGAATAGATAAGAAACTTGGTACATGCACATGTATGTGCGCGCATGCGCGCGCGCACACACACACACACACACACACACAGAGTTACCATTTAACTGTCTATTCCTAATTGCCATTCATCACTCCTATTCCTATTTCCTTAGTCAATATAAGTCATATGGAATAGCAAAGCATAATTTGCCCAAAGGCAGCACTGCATGCCACATATCAATGATCAGCAATAAATAATCCTCTTAGAGACAAAGGAGAAATGAACATTTGGGAACAATTATTCAGTCCACATCACAGAAGAATGTAATAAAAGTTGGAGAATAGAGAAGGGCAGAATACTGACCCTGGTGTCTTCCATCCTGAAGGTTGAATTTTTAAAAAAGGAAATGGCAAAAGAAGGAATAACAGAGTGGAAAAGTCAGATCAGTCTGTTGTGATCCAATCCAAGGGTTTTTCAAATAGGAGAGCATGGTCAAATGCATTTGGTGCCTATGAATAATCAAATAAGAAAGTTATAGACATAATTCTTCACTGCATTTCTCAAAATGAGCAAGGCTGGAGTCCTCAAAAAGTGCATTTTAAGTATATTTTCAGAGTAATAGTACAGTGAGCTCAGAAATGATTGAGGATTTCTTGTCCTGATATAAGGCAGCCCAAATTAGCATAAAATCACTCCTGTGCTATAAGCTCCTAGAAATCCTGGATAAAGTACAACAATAGCAAAATATATTGCTGAAGTTGTAAGAAAGCAAGGAAAATCCCCAAGTGCCAGAAACAAAGAGGAAATGAAAAGATAAGGCTATAGCACTGAGCTTGTTGTTATGGAGGTGATAGGGAGCTAAGAAAGAGCTTTATAGAACCCATAAAAGTCATTTTTAAGGCTAAGGCTTGGGTTTTTAAAGCTTACCAAGATATAGGGGGGAAATAACTTGTACCAATGTGATGTTTCAGTATAGAGTTTCTGGCTACAAACAAAATGTCCCATGTAAAAACAGAAAATCATGGCTATGGCAAAATTTTATCATGTATTTCTTCCAGATGATGCTTACTTAGATGTCATGTTATCCTGTGAATTCTTCTGTATATTTGGAATATTTCATATTTAACATGATAGTTTGAAAGTATTGATAGAAATATTGAATATAAACGATATCAGATAATAAAGTCAGTCGTGAGGGATCTCTTGTTTAGGTTATCAAGTGAAACATGGTAAAATACCTAAAATATTCCTATAAGTATCAAAAATTCCAAAAGTATTCTGACTTAAAGAAAAACCAATAAACATACATAAACCTTCTTTGTTCTACAATATGAAGAAAGAAGAAATGGGTAAGGTACTGAAAGACATTTCTTTGAATAGAGTTGGGGCTTTGTTCCTCTACAAAAAGGGAGGAATGAGAAGCTCATATTATAATCACAAACTTGTTGAGAGGAGGCTTTAAGAGAACTTCTCTAAAAGCTTGATAAGTATTCTTTGCGCTTAGCGAACATAATAGATTGATGTATTATGTACACTGAAGAATTTCTAGACAGAAATCTGACTATCAGCTAGAAGCAGCAGGACAGAGAAAGATGGTAAAAAGTTATTTGGGGCAAACAATGAATTAGCTTCTCCTGGTTAGGTCTACTTTAAATGAGCATCATTCTTGTTGAAACTCCCTCAGAGAGTCTTGTGGAGTAGATGTTTTGCTTGACAACCTAAATGTCATGTCCCTCACAACTGACTTTGTTGTGTGGTAGCTTTTATATATCAAGATCTCTGTCAATAATTCCAAATTAGCATCTTGTTTTAAAAATACTATACTAAGGGAGATAGGGGCAAAAATAAACAAATGACTGTCAGAAGAGCCCAATAGGAATGTCTCCAGAACATTAAAAAAAAATAGCTGTCTTATACCTATTCACCAATGGGAGCTGGTGCTAGATGACAATTGCACTTACATAAAACTTTTTTTTTTTTTCTCACAATCCTCTCTTCCCCTGGGCCTTAGTATGAAGGTTTAAAATAAATATATATGTAGCACATGCCCTTAGGAAGTTAAGAGAGGAAATTAAATGCTAAGTAATAAAAGAATTAGAACCCCACACTCTTTCCCAGTATTATCTGTCTACCTTAAATCAAATTGTGATGGATAAGGGGAAATTTTATGATTGAATGAATTTAAGATATTTGATCATAGCCAAGGATCAGATATACTAAGATCTGTGTGTTGTTAATAAAAGTGATTCTATACCTATTTGTTAGAGAATATAATGGGATTTCAATGAAATAGTTATTTGAATAAGAATGTCAGAGTAAATTTATATGAAGGCCAATAGGTTGTGGATAGAAAGTGTGATATTTTGCATCTAGTAATCATTGGTGATACCAAAGTTCAGCTCTTAAGTCAAAGTGTTCAGAATTTCAGGTTGCATGTTTTTGTTTGTTTGTTTGTTTGTTTGCAGCTTCCAATGAGGAACATAAAACTAGGAAATGAATTGAATTTTGATGCCAAATAAATTGTTAACCCACTGAAGGTCAGACATTTTAGGCACAAATATAATGGAAAAAATTGGAGTTGATAGGCATTTGGAATGATAATAGGAACAAACTTGAAGCCAGATAATGAGGCTGATTAAAAACAACTCTGATTTTATAAGGTTTTTTTTTTTTTAGTATGACGACTATTGTTAAGTCAGAGTTGTGATTATTTTTCAGACATCAAAAGATGATTGGTCTATATTTTTCTGAAGTGATTATGTAATAAGGTACAGAAAGGAAACATCAAAATGAGCCTCAAACATGTCCCTTTTATATGAAGTTAGGTGTGTGTGTGTGTGTGTGTGTGTGTGTGTAGTGTATATATATAAAATCAAATATCATTCAGTCATAAAATGAAATGAAGTAGTAATATTTAATGCAATATGAATGAACCTTGAAAATATTATGCTAAGTGAAAGAAGCCAAATTAAAAAAAAAAAAAAAAAAAAAAAAAAACTCTGGGGCTGGGTTGTGGCTCAGTGGCAGAGCACTTGCCTAGCATATGTGAGGCACTGGTTCAATCCTCAGCACCACATAAAAGATAAATTAATAAACAAAGATATTGTGTGTCCCTCTACAATTAAAAATTATATATTTTTAAAATTCATGTTTTCTATCTCTAGGAAATATCCAGAATAGATAAATCCATAGAGACAAAACCAGGATGGGAGTTCACAGGAACTCGGGGGGAATATGGAATGAAAAGCAACTGCTTAAAGGATATAGATCTTCCTTTTGGGGGGATGAAAATGTAGATTCAGAACCACATTGAAGTAATTGTACAACAATATGAATATATTAAATGCCACTGAATTGTTTGCTTTAAAGTGATCAAATTTATGCTATGTGAATTTCATCTCAATTTCAAAAAAAAAAAACACAGCAAGAATCACTTTAAATGGTATAAAATAATGTTAGAAAATTTTGAGGAATTAAGCACTTATGTACTATGGGAATATAAATAAGTATGAGAATTTAAGAATAATATATCAGGACTGGGGCTGTAACTTAGTGGCAGAGTGCTTGCCTTGAATGTGTGAGGCACTGAGTTTGATTCTCAGCACCACATACAAATAAACAAATAAAATAAAGGCATTCTGTCCATCTATAATTACAAAATATTTTTTAAAAAGAATAATATATCAACATATTTCAAAAATAAATCATTCCCTGACTTACAGGCAATTTCAATTTAAGATATTAATCCTAAAACTATATCCCATAACTTTAATCCAGAAATTTCATATTCCATATATATTTTGAAAGCTCCCTTTATCACCCTTAAACCCATTATGCACAACCAAAAATAGGTTTAAATAAATATACTGTTCATATTTATATATTTGGGAGCAATAACGAGTTTTATTTATGAACAATGTAGTTTTCTTTATATTCTGCAGAAGCAGGAAGTTTGGTTTAAATATTTAGAGTCTCAAAATTTAAAGGAATCTCATCTACTGTCAGAGTCCTTTCCTCAACATCTCTAAGAAGAGCTCTTTTAGGAAATTCTCAGGGGAAAAAATTAAGGACATAACTTAGTATGTACTAAGGCAGCTTTGTGGACAAATTCGCTTGAAAGAATATTTTCCCTCTGCTGTTTTCACTGTTTACTTGTGGCCTTAAAACAAATCCTAATTATGCCCATACAGAGCAAATTTATTCTGTTGAACCCAAAATTCTTTAGAAGGCAATTGTCATCTAGATTGAGCATTCCTGGTTCTTTGCATCATGCATTCATGAAAATGCATATACAATCACTAGGCACTTAGTTAATCACTAATACTAAAGAAACATTTATCCATTGTAATAGCTAGTAGGAAAACTAATACCAAAAGTCTTTTTTTTTTTTTTTTTTTTTTTTTTGCTTAGCAAAAAACAAAGTAAGATACTGTGGCATTTTCTTAAAACATTCAAATTTGCTTTATTTTAAGATTAAAATAAAACCCTGGTATCCTGTGAATTTGGGAGCCAAGTTTTATATGAGAAATGATTATTATGTTGAATTATGGATCCCTGAAAAATAAAGCTTTATAAAAGAAATGCTGGCACAACCTTAATTGCTATTCAAAATTTTGACATTTTAATCTATGTAAATACTCTAATAATATCCTCTTTTCTGTGTATCTAAGCTTTCAAAGCTATTTAAAGCCTTTGGTATTTATATATTGTAGGTTTGTAGGACCCTTGTGAGAGAAACCCTTTCAAAACAAAATCATTCATTTGGACTGACTAGATGAAAAACATGAGCACACAAGTATTCAGATCCAGCATCATGATTCCCTCAGCATCATGATTATATGAGTTCTATAAAGTCCAGTTCTGTGGGGAGCTAGGAAAATGCTTTCTAGAACTGCTAGAATTTGAATATATTCCCTAGTTCTAATTCTTTGGCTAAAATGCCTTCATTTGCATTTTCTACTAAATTTTTTGCTTTTTAAAAATTTTTTAATTGTAAATGGACACAATACCTTTATTTTATTTATTTATTTTTATGTGGTGCTGAGGATTGAACCCAGTGCCTCAAATGTCCTAGGCAACTGCTCTACTACTGAGCCACAACTACAGTCCCCACACATATTATCAATGAATGTGCTTTTATGTCTGTTATTAAATAAATCAATAGTGTGTTTAATTGTTTTCTTCAAAAGGAATTCTAAGAAATTATCCAGGAAATAATCCAAACCCAGAGGATTAGCTTTCAATTTAAGCTTCCAGACAAACATTCTTAAAGCCTACCCTGATGGCACCTTGCCTTGGCATTAGACATTTACAAAGGGAAAACAAAAAGGTACAGGTTTCTGGTTTCTGATTTGAGTACTGTATAGCCATTTCAGGGAACAACAAAGAACATTGCAAAAGATTATCTTTAAAGTATATCATGTATAAATTTATAGGGTTTAGCTGAAGTGGGCATTTCTTATATTATGTGATGACACTAAATAACCGGAGAACATTTGGTCATGTTTTTCTGGAGAAATAACCTGAAATAATGATTAAGAAAATGAATGCTACAATGTGCATATACTGAAGCTTCTGGTTCCGTACCTGGAATTTATAGTCTTTGTGTTCAATAATAATTCTACATTGATGGGTTCCAATTTCTTCAAATATTAATCTCAATATTTTTTCTTTCATTAAGGGAGTTTCACTCAAAACGTTTTGTGTTTTGAGGTTTTAATTGCTTTTTAATTTTTAAAACCATTTCATATTATCTAGAAGCACAAATAACCTAGACTAAAATGGACAAATTTTAGATACACAACTCAGTGATTTCTGATCATTTTAAAATTAATACACTTTTAAAAAATAAATTTAGGAAAAAATTGAGAACATGGCATAGAGTTCCTGTATTTTACATATCTTACTTCATACACTATACCCTATTATTAGTATTTTCACTAGTGTTTTATGTTTTTATAACCATTGAATCAATATTTGATGTATTACTATTAACTAATGTCCATAGTTCACATTAAGATCTAATCTTTAGGATGAATAGTTCTATGGGTTCTAACAAATCTATAATTCCATATATATACACCATTGTAGTATCATTTAAAAAAAAGTTTTACTACTCTAAAAATCTTCTGTTCCTTATCTATTATTGTCCTTCCATCTTCCCCAATCCCCAGCAACCACTGATATTTGCCTTTTGAGAAAAGTTTTTTTTAACTTAGCAATATGCATATAAGTTTCCTCCAGTCTTTTAACTTATCATTTTTACTTCTTTAAGGGATTATGCTTTGGGTGTTATATGGAAAGAAGTATAGCCCAACCCAAGGGGATTTAGACTTTCTTTTTTGTTATCTTCTAAAACTTTTGTTTTAGTTTGCATTTAACATTTAGGTCTATGGTTCTCTTTCAGTTAACTTTTATGAAAGGTGTAAGGGGTATATGCATATTCACACATGAATGTACAACATTTGTTGAAAAGATCATCCTTTCTTTTTTTTAATTGTCTTTGCTCCTTTGTTAAAACCAGTTGACTACATTTGTTAAGGTCTATTTATGAGACCTTGAATCTGTTCCATTGAACTATTTGTTTTTTCTTTTGCCAATACCACAATATCATGATTAGTATAGTTTTATATAATAAGTCTTGTAAACAATAGCATTAGTTCTTCCAACTTTGTTCTTCTTTTTAAGTATTGTATTAGTTATGTGGGTGGGATCTTTTGCTTTTTCATATACACCTAGAATCAAATTGTTGACATTCAAGAAATAACTTTGTGAGACTTTAAGCAGGATTGTTAAGAAGAGACATCAAAGATACTTGCTAAAGTGACATAATAGAATTCTTGCAGGCCAGGATGATCAGATAACAAAGGAGAGTATTCACTCTAAACTGCTTTAACAGAATTCTTGCTAAAATTGGATACAGGCTAAAGACAAAGCCCAAGAATGAGGTCAAGTGAAAAAAAGCATCAAAGGAGCCTTTCTAAAGTTTGGACAAGGATAGAGTCTTTGTCATTGGGCTGTGTCCAATATTTTCTGTTGCTGTTAGTACAAGAGGCATTATATCCCACTAGTGTCCTTGTTTTTCTCCCCTCCCCAGTTTTCTTTGTATTTACCTAAGAAATCATTCTTGAACAGAATGTCTGTTTTTTGGCTCTTTTCATTTTAAATAATTAGTATATTTTTGAAGCTGTGTAAATTTGGTGGTAAGGAGTGAGGAAGGGGAAGCCTTTTATAATTTATTATCAAATCTCATTTTTAGTAGGGTTAAGTCCTTTTGCTGTGACATTCAGTATGTCGTTTCTCCTCCTCCTCCTCCTTGTCCTCTTACATGAGACTGGAAGGCTAGAGAGAGATTGGAGCTGGCCAGTTATGCTACCCAAGTCAATAAAGGTTTAGTACAATACTTTCCCTTGAACATAGGTCTCTTTCTTGGAGAATACTTTGTTTATATCTCAAAAGTGTTATTTTTCTTCTCTGTGTGTTTATACAGGGTTACTGTTTCCTCTGTCTATAAGAAGGGTTTTTCTCTAATCTTTTCTATCAGAAACTAATACATCTTCTAGAGGTCAAATCCATAAAAATGTCCACCACCACCCCTCAAGTGTTTGGGCTCCTAAGAGTTTTTGACTCTCAAGCTAATCTACACTTAGCCTTTAGCAGTTTGTCAAAATTGCCCATATGGGGTTGCTGCCAATTAATAGTTCCAGCAGTTTCTGCTGACATTATGCTGATCTGTGATTCTCTGTATTCACCTGTCCACATTTCAGTGTGGCAATTTTCCCTGTGATCTCAGTTCTCCAATATCTTTACAAAGTATTTTTTTCAGTTTGGTTGGCTTTTTTAAAATCACTGTTGTGAGTTCCTTATATGTCAGAACTGAAACTGAGTTCAATAGCTTTTTAAAAATTATTTGTGTATACAATATCTTTATTTTATTTTAGAATGGTGCTGAGGATCGAACCCAGTGCTTCACGCATGCTAGGCAAGCACTCTACCTCTGAGCCACAACCTAAGCCCTCAATAGCTTTAAAAAAAAGATTAGATGTTGAATGGACCTTTATTTTATTTATTTATATGCGGTACTGAGACTCAAACCCAGTGCCTCACACATGCTAGGTAAGTGCGCTACCACTGAGCCACAACACCAGCCCCTCAATAGCTTTTTTTAAAAAAAAAAATTATATATTTGTTCTAATCAGTTATACATGACATTAGAATCCTCCTTGATTCATTGTACACAAATAGAGCACAATTTTTTTTACTTTTCTGGTAGTACACAAAGTAGGATCACACCATTTGTGCAATCATACATGTACTTAGGATAATGATGTCTATCCCATTCCACCATCTTTCCTATCTCCATGCCCCCTCCCCTCCACTACATCCCTTTAGCTAACCTAAAGTTTCTCCATTTATCTCATGCCCCCCCCACCCCATTATGGATTAGCATCCACTTATCAGAGAAAACATTTGGACTTTGTTTTTTTGGGATTGGCTTACTTTGCTTAGCATGATATTCTTTAACTCCATCCATGTACCTGCAATTGCCATAATTGTATTCTCTTTTATTGCTAAGTAGTATTCCATTGTGTGTGTGTGTGTGTGTGTGTGTGTGTATCCCAGTTTCTTTATTCATTCATCTATTGAAGGCCATGTAGGTTCGTTCCACAGTTTGGCTATTGTGAATTGTGTTGCTATAAACATTAATATGGCTGCATCACTGTAGTATTTTGTTTTTAAGTCCTTTGGGTACACACCAAAGAATGGGATAGCTGAGTCAAATGGTTCTATTCCAAGTTTTCTAAGGAATTTCCATACTGTTTTCCATATTGGCTGCACCAATTTGCAGTCCCACCAGCAATGTATGAGTGAGCCTTTTCCCCCACATTCTCGCCAGTACTTATTGTTGCTTGTATACTTGATAAATGCCATTTTGACTGGAGTGAGATAAAAATCTTAGAGTAGTTTTGATTTGCATTTCTGTAAGTACTAGAGATGTTGAACATTTTTTCATATATTTTTTGATCAATTGTCTATCTTCTTCTGAGAAGTATCTGTTCAACTTCTTAGCCCACTTATTGTTTTTTTTTTTTTTTTGGTGTTTTGCTTTTTGAGTTTTTTATATATCCCAGAGATTAGTGCTCTATCTGATGTACATGTGGTAAAAAATTTGCTCCCAAAATGTAGGCTCTCTGTTCACCTCATTGATTGTTTCTTTTGCTGAGAAGCTTTCTAGTTTCAATTCATCCAATTTATTGATTCTTGATTTTATTTCGTGCTCCTTAGGAGTCTTGTTAAGAAAGTTGGGGCCTAATCCAACATGATAAAGAATTGGGCCTACTTTTTCTTCTGGGAGGCATAGGGTCTCTGGTCTAATTCCTAGGCCTTTGATCCACTTTGAGTTGTGTTTTGTGCATGGTGAAAGATAGGGGTTTATTTTCATTTTGCTGCATATGGATTTCCAGTTTTCCCAGCACCATTTGTTGAAGAGGCTATCTATCTTTTCTCCAATGTGTGTTTTTAGTGCCTTTGTCTAGCATGAGATAACTGTGTTTATGTGAGTTTGTCTCTGTGTCTTCTATTCTGTACCATTGGTCTACTAGTCTATTTTGGTGCCAATACCATGCCATTTTTTGTTACTATAGTTTAAGTTCTGGTATTGTGGTGCCTCCTGCTTCACTCTTCTTGCTAAGGATTGCTTTAGCTATTCTGAGTCTCTTATTTTTCCAAATGAATTTCATGATTGTTTTTCTATATCTATAAAGAATGACATTGACATTTTAATTGGAATCACACTGAATCTGTATAGAATTTTGGGTAGTATGGCCATTTTGACAACATTAATTCTGCCCTTCCAGGAGCATGGCATCTTTCCATCTTCTAAGGTTTTCTTCAACTTTTTATTTGAGGCTATTGTGAATGGAGTAGTTTTTCTAATTTCTCTTTCAGAGGATTCATCCCTGATGTATAGAAATGCATTTGATTTATAAGTATTGATTTTATATCCTGCTACTTTGCTGAATTAATTTATTAATTCTAGAAGTTTTCTAGTAATTTTTTTTTGATTCTCTAAGTATAGAATCATGTTGTCAGCAAATATAGTTTGATTTCTTCTTTTCCTATTCCTATTCTTTTAATATCTTTTATCTGTCTAATTGCTCTGGCTAGAGTTTCAAGAACTATGTTGAATAGAAGTGGTGAGAGAGGGCATCCCTGTCTTGTTCCACTTTTTAGAGGGAATGCTTCCAATTTTCCTTAATTTAGAATGATGTTGGCCTTGGGTTTAGGATAGATAGCTTTTATAATGTTGAGGTATCTTCCTACTATCTCTAGTTTTTCTAGTGTTTTGAACATGAAAGGGTACTGTATTTTTTTCAACTACTTTCTCTGTATCAATTGATATAATCATATGATTCTTTAAGTATATTGATATGATGAAAAACATTTATTGATTTCTGTATGTTGAACCAAACTTGCATCCCTGGGATGACCCCCCACTAGATCATGGTGCACTATTTTTTAAATATGTTTTTGTGTGTGATTTGCCAAAATTTTATTGAGAATTTTTGCATCTATGTTCATCAGGGATATTGGTCTGAAATTTTCTTTTCTTGATGTGTCTCTGGTTTTGATATCAGGATGATACTAGCCTCATAGAATGAGTTTTAAAGGGATCCCTCCTTTCTGCTTCATGGAATAATTTGAGGAGTATTGGTATTAATTCTTCTTTGTAGGTCTTGTAGAACTTGGCTGAGAATCCATCTGATCCTGGGCTTTGCTTTGTTGTTAAGCATTTTATGACATCTTCTACTTCCTTGTTTGAAATTGATCTGTTTAAATTGTGTATGTGATCCTGGTTCAGTTTGGGTAGAACATATTGCTCTAGAAATTTGTTGGTGTCTTTGAGGTTTTCTATTTTACTGGAGTATAAATTTTCAAAATAATTTTTGATTGTCTTCAATATTTCAATACTGTCTGTTGTGATATTTCTCTTTTCATCAGGAATTTTAGTACTTTGTATTTTTTCCTTCTTTTCATTAAGGTAGCTAAGGGTTTATCAATTTTATTTAGTTTTTCAAAGAATGAGTTTTTTGTTTTGTCAATTTTGAATTGTTTCTTCTGTTTCAATTTCATTGATTTCTGCTCTGATTTTCATTATTTCCTGTCTTCTCCTACTTTTGGTGTTGGTTTGTTCTTATTTTCCTAGGGCTTTGAGATGTAATGTCAGGTCATTTATTTGCTGACTTTTTCTTCTTTTAATGAATGAGCTTAATGCAAATAACTTTCCTCTTAGTACTCCCTTCATAGTATCCCAGAGATTTTGATATACTTTATCAGAGTTCTCATTTATATTTAACATTTTTTTTTATCTCCTCCCTGATGTTTTCTGTTATCCATGTGTCATTCAATAGTGTATTATTTAGTCTCCAGGTGTTGGAGTAGATTTTATTTTTTATTTTATCATTGATTTCTAATTTCATTGCATTATGGTCAGATAGAATACAGGGTAGTATCTCTATTTTTCTGTATTTGCTAAGACTTGTTTTGTGGCATAACATATGGTCTGTTTTGGAGAAGGATCCATGTGCTGCTGAGAAAAAACTGTATTCACTTGTTGATGAATGGAATATTTCTGTATATGTCTGTTAAGTCTAAGTTATCATTTGTTTTATTGAGTTCTATAGTTTCTTTGTTTAGTCTTGGATTGGAAGATATATCCAGTGGTTAGAGAGATATATTAAAGTCACCTAGTATTATTGTGTTGTGGTCTATTGATTCTTGAAGTTGAGAAGAGTTTGTTTGATATACATTGATGCCCCATTGTTTGGGGCATAGATATTTATGATTGTTATGTCTTGTTGGTATATGAATATCTTGAGTAGAATGAAATGTCCTTCTTTATTGCTTTTCAATAACTTTGGTTTAAAGTCCACTTTATCTGATATGAGGATGGAAACCCCTGCTTGTTTATGTGGTTTGTGTGAATGATATGTTGTGTTTTTTTTATCCTTTTAACTTCAGTCTATGGATGTCTTGTCCATGTAAGATGAGTCTCTTGAAAGCAACATATTGTTGGGCCTTTTTTTTTAAATTCAATCTGCCAGTCTATGTCTTTTAATTAATGAGTTTAGGGCATTCACATCCAGGGTTATTATTGAAATATGTTTTGTATTCCAGGTCATTTTGTTTTACTTTTGATCTGTAACTTGACTTGGTTTCTCCTTTGATTGGCTTTTCCATTAGTGTAGTTCTTCCCTTTGCAGATTTTCATTGCTGTTTTTCATTTCTTCCTCGTGGATATTTTGCCAAGAATGTTCTGTAGTGCAGGTTTTCCTACTGTTAATTCTTTTAACTTTTGTTTATCATGGAAGGTTTTTATTTCATCATCAAATCTGAAGCTTAATTTTGCTGGATACAAGATTCTTGGTTGGCATCCATTTTCTTTTAGAGCTTGGTATATGTTGTTCCACAATTTCCAGGATCTCAAGGTCTGGGTTGAAAAATCTGCTGAGATACTTACTAATTGGTCTCCCCCGATATGTATTCTGATTCCTCTCTCTTGTGGTCTTTAAGATTCTCTCCTTATTCTGTATGCTAGGAATTTTCATTATAATGTGACTTTGTGTAGATCTGTTGTAATTTTGTAGATTTGGTGTCCTGTAAGCCTCTTGTATTTGATTTTCCAATTCATTCTTCATGTTTGGGAAATTTTTTGATATTATTTCATTGAAGAGATTGTGCATTCCTCTGGTTTGTATTTGTGTGCCTTGCACTATCCTGATAAATCTTAGATTTGGTCTTTTACTGTTATCCCATAATTCTTGGATGTTCTGTTCATGGTTTCTTACAATCTTCAACTTTGTTTTCAAGACTGTATATTTTGTCTTCATTGTTTGAGGTTTGTCTTCCAAGTGATCTAGTCTGTTGATGATTCTTTGTATTGAGTCTTTTATTTGGTTTATTGTTTCCTTCATTTCAAGAATTTCTGGGTTTTTTGTTCTTGTTGTTGTTTGTTTGTTTATATTCAGAATCTCTATCTCTTTCTTCACATAATCTTTTGCTACCTGTATTTTCTCTCTTATCTCTTTTTTGGAGTGATCAAATTTTGCCTATAATTGCTCTCTTGGGTCATTCTTTAATTTGCAGATCATTTTAATTATGTATATTCTGAATCCCTTCTCTGACATTTCATCTACTATGCTGTCAATGGTTTATCTCATTGTAGTATCTTGGTTCATTTGGGGCATTTTCCTCCCTTATTTTTTCATGTTGTCTATGTGTCTTCTCTCTTGCAGTGCATATCTGAGATATTGCAGTTTCTACCCTATGATCTTATAGTGTCTCTGTAGGTTACCAATACCTCTCCTTTAAGGGGGAGATCAATGTTTACAGCACACAATGCAACCAATATGCAGCCATAAGTCTATTAGCTTCTATTTAGTCATTTACAGTTTTGTCACTATAAATAGAAGTGATGAGTTCAGTTATCTTCTACCTTATAAATAGTAGGTTTGCATAAGAATTTACAGTTTCTAATGATGGACAGAGAGAGAGAACACAGGGGATAGGTAGGATGTGATTTTTGTGAGGTAGGATGTGAGAATATAGAGGTATTTGATTTTAGGACAATTGAAAGGAGAATCAAAAGAAGTTGGCTGTTAGTAGGACAAAAAAAGGGAGAGAGGCAACCCATGCAAGGCTCCCTGTTGCCTCTGCAACAGGATGGTGTCTTTAGCATACTGCTAGGGATACCTCAATAGCTTTTTATGCATATATGAAGACATAATTTTCCAAGATCAAGTTGTAGGATATTTCTATCCCAAAATGTACACTGTTGCATCTCTTAAAACTTACTTTCTCATAGTGGTAGCCAATAATTTGTGACAGAGAGATAGATAGATCATAGCACCATATCTTAGCCTGTTCTAAAACTACATAAATGAATTCATATAAATGTGCTTTATTGTACAATTTTTCAAAAGATTCATATATATTATGTTATTAATTATTTTTATTGCTAAGTAAGTAGTTTATTTTCCTGTTTATTGACATGTGGTTTGTTTCCTTGCTGTATTTTTGTTTGTTTGTTTTCCTATTATGGATAAAGTTATAATGAGCATTCTTATGCAAGTCTTTACATATTGAATAAGTTCACTTTAATATTAACCTTGAAATGGAATTAAAAAACATGCAAGTTTCTAATTTATTGCCTCTCAGCCCAAACCTTCTTCCTCTGTTTTGTCAGATAGAAGATAAACTCTGTATACTATACTTCTCTTTTACCAGCTTGCTTGAGTTTAGTCTCTAATCATAGAATTTGTTGGAAGAAAACACAAAGGCTGAGTGAATAAAGGGACTCTGTTGCTTCTACTTTCCATTTTAGTTTGTTTTTTTCCTTAATAAGACTATCTCAGGGTAGGCTATGAGACAAGTGTCTTTACAGAGGGAGCACTCTTATGGCACAGGAGCAGGTACTCTCCTTCTCTTTTCAATCAAAACAACAGGCAGATGCTGGACAACCCCTTCTGATCAGCAGATTACTGGGAGCCTAGATCCAGCCCAGACCACCCATACCAGCCCTCAAGCGACCTACCTCTCAGTAGGCCTCGTTCATCCCTCCCCCTTCGGGGCAGACACCCACCAGAGCCTATCCTCTGGTGCAGGACCGCCCTTTCCAACCAGCAGACTACCATTGGAGGTCAAGCCCAGTGGGAGGTCAAGCCCAGTGGCCCAGATCCACGTACACTGACTTGCAAAGGACCTAGATCCATGCACACTGACTTGCACCTACTTGCAATAGCATTCATTGAGGGACACTAGCAGGGTCTGGAAGCCCAGCATTAAGGTGAGGTACAGACAATCTGTACAGACAGTATAGGGAAGAAACTGTAATATCTCAGATCCACACTGCAAGAAAGGAAGACACATAAACATGAAAAAGGGGTGGGGAGAAAGTGCCCCAAACAAACCAGGAAACTATAATAACAGAACCCACGAACAGTGAAGTTGATGAAATGTCAGAGAAGGAGTTTAGAAAGTTCATGATTAAAATTATCTGTGAATTAAAGAATGATCTAAATGAGCAAATACAGGCAAAATTGATAACTCCAACAATGAGATAAGAGAGCAAATACAGGTAGCAAAAGATTACATCAAGAAAGAGAGACTCTGAAAAAAAAAAACAGTCAGAAATCCTTGAAATGAAGGATACAATAAATCAAATTTAAAGAGTCAATAGAGGGGACACCCCATATGTTTGTGTGTGTGTATGTATATTAATGAATGTGAGTATTGGGAGCTTGCCCATGCTGTCACAGGGGTGGATCCTGAGCTGCGGAAGCCGCCATCCTGCTCCTACATATGGGTTCTTCTAATCTCATTGTTTCTTTTAGATTAGCTCGGACCTAGTGACCCTCTGAGCCTGATATATGGGCTGGGCAGTACCACGACCTGGGCCTAGGGGGTTAACAGTAGCAACTGCTGCAGAGGCAGTGGGCAGCAGCAGCAGCAGCAGCAGCAGCAGCAACTGACTCGGGACAACTACAGGCACCCAAAAGGCCACACAGGTGTTTAGAGAAAATGGCAGAAGATACTGATATTGAAGCAATGCTTGAGGCTCCTTACAAGAAGTCTTGCCTAAGGATATCTGACTCCCATGAATTCACCTTTCATTCCAGTGTGAACTGTCAATCATAAGGATGAGAACAAGTTAAGCATTGCTAACAGCCATGAAGAATGTAGCAAAAAGAGGCAAAAAAGCAAGAGCAGAAGTCACAGTCATGAATGAAAGTGAAGCAAAAGTAAGGAAAGAAAGCGAAGCAGAGATAGAGAAAGGAAAAAGAGCAAAAGCCAGGAATGGAAGTGAAGTAGAAGCAAAGAAAGGAGACATAGCCACTAAAGAAGTCGAAATCAAAGATTCCGAGGCCACTACAGAAGTCCCTACTCTGGACCAAAATTTAACAGTACCATTTGAGGAAAGAACGGGTTGCCTCATAGCATCAAATTAAGCAGATGAAGTTCCTGAAGCAAAAATCCATTCAGAAAAGACAAGAGTCCTGTGAGGGAACCTATTAATAATCTAATTCCTGAGGAAAGAGATGCCAGGACAGTTTTCTGCATGCAGTTGGCAGCAAGAATTCAACCAAGAGATTTGGAAGTTTTTCTCCACAGTAGGAAAGGTTCGAGATGTTAGGATGATTTCTGATAGAAATTCAAGACATTCCAAAGGAATTGCTTATGTGGAGTTTATTGATGTTAGGTTAGTGCCTCTAGCAATAGGATTAACTGGCCAGCAAGTTTTAGGAGTGTTGATCATAATACAGGCATCCCAGGCAAAAAAAAAAAAAAAAAAAAACAGAGCTGCAGCAATGGCAAACAATTTACAAAAGGGAAGCGCAGGACCTATGAGACTTTATGTGGGCGCATTACACTTTAACATAACTGAAGATATGCTTTGGGGAATCTTTGAGCCATTTGGAAGAATTGAAAGTATCCAGCTCATGATGGATAGTGAAACAGGAAGCTCTAAGGGTTATGGATTTATTACATTTTCTGACTCAGAATGTGCTAAAAAGGCTTTGAAACAACTTAATGGATTTGAACTAGCAGGAAGGCCAATGAAAGTTGGTCATGTTACTGAACATACGACGCTTCTAGTGCTAGTTCATTTTTTGGATAGTGACGAACTGGAAAGGACTGGAATTGACTTGGGAACAACTGGTCTCCAATTAATGGCAAGACTTGCTAAGGGTACAGGTTTGCAGATTCCATCAGCAGCCCAGCAGGCTTTACAAATGAGTGGCTCTTTGGCATTTGGTGCCGTGGAAGAATTCTCTTTTGTTATAGATTTGCAAACAGGACTTTCCCAACAGACTGAAGCTTCAGCTTTAGCTGCAGCTGCCTCTGTTCAGCCACTTGCAACACTGTTTCCAACTATCTAACATGTTCAACCCTCAAACAGAAGAAGTTAGATGGGATCCAGAGATTAAGGATGATGTGATTGAATAATATAATAAATATGGTGGAATCATTCATATTAATGTTGACAAGAATTCTTCTCAGGGCAGAATGTATGTGAAGTGCCCCTCAATTGCTGCAGCTATTGCTGCTGTTAATGCATTGCATGGCAGGTAGTTTGCTGGTAAATTGGTAACAGCAGCCTATGTACCTCTTCCAACTTACCACAACCTCTTCCCTGATTCTATGACAGCAACACAACTACTGGTTCCAAGTAGACGATGAAGGAAGATATAGTTCCTTATGTACATAGCTTCCTTTTTTTTTCCCCTTGAGAATTCATCTTGAGTTATCTTTTATTTAGATAAAAATAAAGAGTCAAAGGTCTACTGTCATTTGTATACAATTCCTTACCTTGAAAAACTAAAAATGTTAACCGGAAAAAAAAAAATCAATAGAAAGCATAACCAACAGACTAGATCATTTCGAAGAAAGAACGTCAGATAATGAAGACAAACTATACAACCTGGAAAATAAAGTTGATAACACAGTGAAGATAGTTAGAAACCATGAACAGAACATCCAAGAATTATGGGATAGAATCAAAAGACCAAATCTAAGAGTTATTGGGATAGAGGAAGGCACAGAGGTTCAAACCAAGGGAATGCACAATCTCTTCAATGAGATAATATCAGAAAATTTCCCAAGCATGAAGAACAAATTGGAAAACCAAATACAAGAGACTTACAGGACACCAAATCTACAAAATTAAACCAAGGCGCATTATAATGAAAATGCCTAGCATACAGAAAAAGGATAGACTCTTAAAGACCACAAGAGAGAGGAATCAGATCACATATAGGGGGAGACCAATTCATATCTCAGCAAATTTTTCAACCCAGAACCTCAAAGTAAGGAGATCGTGGAACAACATATACCAAGCTCTAAAAGAAAATGGATGCCAACCAAGAATCATATCCAGCAAAACTGAGCTTTAGATTTGATGATGAAATAAAAACCTTCCATGATAAACAAAACTTAAAAGATTTTACAACTAGAAAGCCTGCACTACAGAATATCCTCAGCAAAATATTTCAAGAAGAGGAAATGGAAAACAATGATGAAAATCAACAGAGGGAAGGATTACATTAAAGGAAAATCTAATCAGAGGAGAAACTAAGTAACGTTAAATACCAAAAATAAACAAAAATGGCTGGGAATACAAATCATGTCTCAATAATAACCCTGAATATTAATGGCCTAAACTCACCAATCAAAAGACGTAGATTAGCAGATTGGATTAAAAAAAAAAAAAAAAGATCCAACAATATACTGCCTCAAAGAGACTCATCTCATAGGAAAAGACATTCACAGACTGAAGGTGAAGGGTTGGTAAAAATCATACCACTCACATGGACTGTGGAAGCAAACAGGGGTTTCCATCCTCATATCAAATAAAGCAGACTTAAAACTAAAGTCAATCAACAAGGATAAAGAAGGACACTACATTCTGCTCAAGGGAACCATACACCAGCAAGACTTAACAATTATAAATATATATGCCCCAAACAATGGAGCAGCTATGTTCATCAAAGAAATTCTTCTCAAGTTCAAGAGTCAAATAGACCACAACACAATAAATTTGGGTGACTTTAACACACCTCTTTCATCACTAGATAGATCTTCCAAACAAAAGCTGAACAAAGAAACTATAGAACTCAATAATACAATTAATAATTTAGACTTAACTGACATATTTAGAATATTTTATCCTGCAACGAGAGAATACACTTTCTTCTCAGCAGTACCTAGATCCTTCTCTAAAATAGATCATATATTATGCCACAGGGCAACTCTTAGCAAATACAAAATAATAGAGATACTACCATGCATTCTATCAGATCATAATGGAATGAAATTAGAGATCAATGATAAAATAAGAAATAAATTCCACTACAATACCTGGAGACTAAATAGTATGATACTGATGAACAATGGGTTGCAAAAGACATCAAGGAGAAGATTAAAAAATTTTAGAGGTGAATGAGAACACAGATATGACATTGAAATCTCTGGGACACTATGAAAGCAGTGCTAAGAGGAAAGTTCATTGCATGGAATTCATTCCTTAAAAGAAGAAAAAGTCAACAAATAAATGATTTAATATTACATCTCAAAGCCCTAAAAAAAAGAAGAACACCTAAAGCTTCAGGAGACAGGAAATAATTAAAATCAGAACTCAAATCAATGAAATTGAAACAAAAGAAAATTGAAAAAATTGACAAAACAAAAAGTTGTTGCCGCAGTCTGGCTGGGCACAATCAGGAGCCACTTGTCAAAAGAAACTAACTTTATTTTTAGAACCACACACGCCAAACAAAACAGCCTCTCAGGAAAAACCCTCAGAGCCTCAACTGCCACCACCGGCTTTCCACAAGCCTCTCTCTCCCCCACAAGCTTCTTTCCACCTCCCACAATCCTCCTGCTCTTGAGGCCGATTGGCTGGGTCACGTGGGCGGAGCCAAAAAAGTCCCCCAGTGAGCATCTCCGTGGTCTGAAAGGGCAGGGAAACAGTCCAATGAGCATCACCACAGAGGAGCCAATCAGCTAGATGTTGCTGGGGCCGAGGAGCCAATCAGCTAGATGTTGCTGGGGCCGCTGTGAGCCAATCATCAGCCGGCAGCTGGAAGTTTGCTGGCAGCTGGAAGTTTGCTGGGGCCCCTTCGGCTGTGGCTCTCAACATCTCCCCCTCTCTGTTTAAACAACAAGCATGTGGCTTAGGGACCGTGTCTGTTAGGCAGTCCAATTCAACATATGGTCCTTACCCGTCATCGGATGAACTGACCTCTAGGCGTCAGCCTCCTGTCTTAGGTTGGTACCACTGCAATTGGATCATACCCGTCACTGACTACCGGTCCAGCATACAGCTATACTTGTGGATAGGCCTTTGCACCAGTGGGGGGGTGAGGTTCTTTGCCTCACCTCTGTTGGCCCCCAAATTTTAGACCATCACTAGTAGAGGAGGATGCAAAATGCCATGACATTAAGCCAATTGAGGGCTCCTTTGAAAAATTGTACCACCAGTGACATCATCAGCAAAAATACCCCAACACTACCACAAGTCGCTGCACCAACAGATAGTTCACAATGCATACAGGTGAGCTCACAATGTGTCCAGGCAAGTTCTGCAAGCAGTTCAGTGATGGCTATTGTAGAAGCTGTAGATTGGTTTTATCTTTGACTTCACCAGCACTGGGATGAAGATAGGAATTCTGGCAATAATGGCTAAAGAAAAAATTATGTAACATTCCAGAAGGCACTAAAAGAAAACAATTTTCTTAACAATTTACATTGTCTTCACCGGCACTGGGATGAAGATAGGAATTCTGGCAATAATGGCTAAAGAAAAAATTATGTAACATTACAGAAGGCACTAAAAGAAAACAATTTTCTTAACAATTTACATTGTCTTCAAGAGAATTATTAAATATAATGAAAAGGAAAGGTGAAAGTAAACAAACAGATCTGTTAACCTTTTTTGTTTACATATTAAAACAATCCTCAACAGTTGTTTACCCAATTTAAATTAAACCATATAAATCACATGAAAAAAAAAAAATATTTGGATCCATTTTATCATGAGCGCTCATCATATATGATATATGGACATACATACATTCAAACATATAACACAAAACACAAGTGTGCACACATAATATAATACATACAACACATAACATTATAGTAAAGGCCTTATAACTTTTTACAGGTGAAATCTCCATTGCAATGTTTAAAAACTCTATAGTCAAAAAATAGAACTGATCAGCAAAACATTAACCTAGGTCTGTATGAGCTCAAAAAACAAAATAGAACTTCATGATATGGCAAAGGGCAATAATAAAACAGATATTGAAAAAAGCATCCTGGTTCTGTTGCAGATGTAAGAATAGCCAAACTGGAGTTTTGGATATCAGTTGTTATGGATTTGAGCCAAATCATCTTCTTTTTGGTCTGTAGAAATCGCTTTAGTTAATCTTTGTGGAATCCAAATCGGCTGCTGTTCTCCCTGTGGAAACACATAAACAGACCCCCGACTCCAGATAATCACTGGGTCAGGACCTTGGTTAATCTCTCTGGAATCCAAATCGGCTGCTGTTCTCCCTGTGGAAACACACAAACAGACCCCCGACTCCAGACAATTACTGGGTCAGGACCTTTCCATTGTCCTGTTAGAATATCCTTCCAAAATACCTTGGGCTTATGCACATTTTTTGGACACATATGCCTTTCCGCAGCACTAAGTCCTGATGAATCTAAATTTAAAAAGTTTAGAGTAAAAAGGGTTATTTTAAGTTTATCTTTGGGGAATATATACCCCTTCCCAATTCCTTCTTTTTGCTTTAATAAGTACATTTTAATAGTTTGATGAGCTCTTTCAACTATGCCTTGTCCCTGTGGATTGTATGGGATTCCTGTTATATGAGTAATGCCAAATGTTGAGCAAAATTGTTTAAAAGAGGTAGAAGTATAACCAGGGGCATTATCTGTTTTTAACTGTTTTGGAACACCCACAGTGGCAAAATTTTGTAAGCAATGAGCTATAACATCTTTAGTTTTTTCTCCGGCATGAAGGGAGCCCATCAAAAATCCAGAAGAAGTATCAACTGTAACATGCAAATATTTTAATTTTCCAAATTCTGGCAAGTGTGTGACGTCCATCTGCCAAATATGGTTAGGTATCAATCCTCTAGGATTGACTCCAAGATTAACTTGTGGTAAAAAGGTCACACAATTTTGACATTGTTTTATTATTTGTCTAGCTTGTTCCTTAGTTATTTTAAAACGCTTTTGTAAAGTATTAGCATTGACATGGAACTTTTTATGAAAATTTATAGCTTCTTCTAGTGTAGAGAAAATATGTATGTCATGTGTAGTTTTATCTGCTAAATCATTGCCCAAACTAAGGGCTCCAGGCAATCCTGTATGTGCCCTGATATGTCCTATAAAGAATGGATCTTTTCTGTCCCAGATTAGACTTTGTATAGTGGAAAGCAAAGAGAAAACAGTAGAAGAAGGGGAAATCCTACCAGCATCTTCAAGAGATACTATAGCATTAACTACATACTGACTATCAGAAAATAAATTAAATACAGAATCTTTAAACATCACAAAAGCTTGTAAAACTGCATTAAGCTCTACCTTTTGAGCTGATTGTTTGGGTACTAAAAATGTAAAAGTTTGATCAGGGGTAACTACTGCTGCTGTACCATTATTTGACCCATAAGTGAATATATTTGGAGCATTCATGATAGGTGTTTTTCTTGTCATTTTTGGAAAAATTACAGGATGCAATGACCAAAAAGACAATAAAGGATTAGATGGTAAGTGGTTATCAAATGAAACATTAGATTTGCACATGATTATTGCCCAAGTATTTAACTCATTAGCTAACTCATCAATTTGATTCATATTATATGGAGTAATAATTTTATTGGGAGAAATTCCAAACACTCCCTTTGCTGCTTTTATTCCTTTGAGTATTAATTGTCCTACAGCCTCAGGATACCTAGTAAGAATAGTGTTAGGAGAATAAGATAAATGTATCCATAATAATGGACATTCTTGCCAAAATACTCCTGTAGGAATATTTTTTGTTGGTAGTACAATAAATAATAAAGGCAAACTTATATCAATTCTATCCAAATGCATATTTTCCATATATGTTTCAATGATTTTTAATGCCTTTCTTGCTTCAGGCGTTAACATTCGGGGTGAATTTGGATCTGATGGACCTTTTAGGATATCAAATAAAGGTCCCAACTCTCCTGTTGGTATACCTAAATAAGGCCTTATCCAATTTATGTCTCCTAATAACTTTTGAAAGTCATTAAGTGATTTGAGTTGATCTACTCATATTTGAATTTTTGGTGGACGGACCATGGTTGAGGATAATAGAACTCCTAAATAATTAATTGGAAAATTTAATTGTACTTTATCTATTTCTATCTCTAGATTATAATTTTTTAATAAGTTTGTAAGTGTGGCATAACATTCTAGCAATGTGTTTTTATCTTTGTGTGCTAATAATACATCATCCATATAGTGAAATATTTGTAGTTCAGGATTTTGATTTCTAAGTGGCTGGATTACTTTGTTAACATAAATTTGACACAAAGTTGGGCTGTTAGCCATCCCTTGAGGGAGTACTTTCCATTCATATCTCTGATCAGGACCTTCATGATTCAGTGCAGGGATAGTAAATGCAAAACGTGGACTATCCTCAGGATGAATTGGAATTGAAAAAAAACAATCTTTAATATCTATAACTAAAACATACCAGGTTTTTGGCAAAGCAGACAACTGAGGAATCCCTGATTGAGCAGGTCCCATAATAACCATCTCATTATTAATGGCTCTTAAATCTTGCAATAATCTCCATTTACCAGATTTCTTTTTGATGACAAAAATGGGAGTATTATGGGGAGATACAGAAGGTTGTATATGTCCTTCTGCTAATTGTTGTTTGACCAGGTCATGGGCTGCTTGTATCTTTTCTTTAGTCAGGGGCCACTGAGGAACCCATACTGGTCTTTCTGATTTCCAAGTAATTTTTATTGTCTCAGTGGCCCTTTCTGAAAATCCAACCCATGTCTTTCTGTTCCTTGATCTATTTGTATTGGTGCTGCTATACCTTGTTCTTGTTTTTCTAATCTTTTTCCTTTCCTAAAACCTTGTCTAGTCATAATAGTGGGTGCATTTTGGTTGATGTTATTTGTTAATGTCAAACCTAATTGATCTAGGACATCTCGTCCCCATAAATTTACGGGAAGATGATCCAATACATATGGCTGTATAGTTCCTTCACATCCTTCAGGATCCTTCCAATCTAATACCATTGCACTTCTATGGGGATTAGTTGCCACTCCTAGGCCTCGAAGCGTTTGAGTGGCTTGTTGTAATGGCCAATGTTTTGGCCATTCTTGACGAGAGATGATGCTAAGGTCTGCACCTGTATCCAGTAG
Organism: Marmota flaviventris; assembly: GCF_047511675.1. NCBI lineage: Eukaryota > Metazoa > Chordata > Mammalia > Rodentia > Sciuridae > Marmota > Marmota flaviventris. Next base: position 20,121,198 of record NC_092518.1, on the reverse strand, counting down.
CCCATTAAATTCATGTCCTTGAATATTTAGTTTTAGCATGGGGCGAGAATCTAAATTTAAAGAAAGCATAGCCCAGTCTACACCTGTGGAGCCTAATCCCTTGGAACCTCTTTCTACAGTACGACTGGAAAATTTATCATGTAGGCTGGGTATTATTAGTAACTGTGCTATTCTATCTCCTGGTGAAATTACTGATATACCCTTTGGAGAACTGGCTATAATTTTTATTTCACCTTCATAATCGGGATCAATTACCCCAGGACTTATCATAAGTCCTTTTAGAGTAGAAGAGCTGCGTCCCAATAATAAGCCTACTGTTCCTTTGGGAAGAGGTCCTTTCACCCCTGTGGGAATGATTTGAACTCCCATCTCTGGAGTTAGTACTGCTCTGGCGGAGGCGCAGATGTCCAACCCTGCGCTCCCTCTGGTTTGTCTGATGAGGGATCTGATGGACAATGTGTCCTGGGCACTACCCTGATGGGGTTGCTGGGTTCCTCCAGTGCTCCGTATATTTGTGGTTTTGGGCCCCGGAGCATTGGGCCCCCCTGTCCATTTTTTGGCAATGGAGCCCGATGCCTTTCTCCACGATCTTTTTCGAAAAATAAATAAAATTGATAGACCCTTTGCCACACTAACAAAGAGAAGGAGAGAGAAAACTCAAATCACCAACATACGTGATGAAAAAGTAAATATCACAACAGACATTACAGAATTACAGAAGATAATTAGAAATTATCTTGAAAACTTGTACTCCAATAAAATAGAAAATATCAAAGGCATCAACAAATTTCTAGAGTCATATAATTTGCCCAAATTGAATCAGGATGATATACAAAATTAAAACAGATCAATTTCAAGTGACAAAATAGAAGATGCCATCAGAAGTCTACCAACCAAGAAAAGCCTAGGAATGGATGGATACACAGCCAAGTTCTACAAGACCCTTAAAGAAGAACTAATTTCAATACTCTTCAATTTATTTCAGGAAATAGAAAATGAGGCAGCACTTCCAAACTCATTCTCTGAGGCCAATATCACTTTGATTCCAAAACCAAGCAAAGACACAAAGATCATGCACCACGATAAAGTGGGATTCATCCCAGGGATGCAAGGTTGGTTCAATGTACAGAAATCAATAAATGTAATTCATCACATCATTGACTTAATTGACTTGATTGACCTTAAGAATCATATGATCATCTCAATAGATGCAGAAAAAGCATTTGAAAAAATATAGGGCTGGGGATATAGCTCAGTTGGTAGAGTGCTTGCCTTGCATGCACAAGGCCTTGGGTTCATTCCCCAGCACCACACAAAAAAAATACAGCACCCCTTTATGTTCAAAACTCTAGAGAAACTAGGGATAACAGAAACATATCTCAACATCGTAAAGGCTATCTGTGCTAAGCCCCAGGCCAACATAATTCTAAATGGAGAAAACTTGAAGGCATTTCCTCTAAAAACTGGAACAAGGCAGGGATGTCCTCTTTCACCACTTCTATTTAACATTATTCTTGAAACACTGCCCAGAGCAATTAGATAGATGAGAAAATTAAAGGGATACACATAGGAAAAGAAGAACTCAAATTGGCACTATTTGCTGATGATATGATTCTATACCTAAAAGACCCAAAAAGCTCCACCAGAAAACTTCTAGAACTAATAAATGAATTCAGCAAAGTAGCAAGATACAAAATCAACACCCATAAATCAAAGGCATTTCTGTATATCAGTGACAAATCCTCAGAATGGGAAACGAGAAAAACTACCCCATTTTTAATAGCAAATTACAGAACCCTAAAGAAATAAATCAAAGAAGACCTTAGAAGATGGAAAGATCTACCTTGCTGTTGGATAAGCAGAATTAATATTATCAAAATAACCATACTTCCAAAAGCATTATATAGATTTAATGCAATTCTGATCATAATTCCAATGACATTCCTAAAAAGAAATAGAAAAAGCAATCATGAAATTCATCTGGAAAAATAAAAGACCCAGAATAGCTACAGCAATTCTTAGCAGGAAGAATGAAGCAGGTAGCATCACTATACCAGACCTTAAACTATACTACAGAGAAATAGTAACAAAAGCAGCATGGTATTGGCACCAAAACAAACTGGTAGACCAATGGTACAGAATAGAGGACACAGAGACTAACCCACAAAACTACAATTATCTTATATTAGACAAAGGTGTCAAGAACATGCATTGGAGAAAAGGTAGCCTCTTCAACAAATGGTGCTGGGAAAACTGGAAATCCATATGCAACAAAATCAAATTAAACCCATATCTCTCACCATGCACAAAACTCAACTCAAAATGGATCAAGGACTTGGGAGTAAAACCAGAGATTCTGCATCTAATAGAAGAGAAAGTAGGCCCTAATCTCTATCGTGTGGGTTTAGGCCCCAACTTCCTTAATAAGACTCCTGTGGGACAAGAATTAAAATCAAGAATCAATAAATGGAATGGGCTCAAACTAAAAGTTTCTTCTCAGCAAAAGAAGCAATCTGTGAGGTGAATAGAGAGCCTACATCTTCGGAGCAAATCTTTACCCCTCACACATCAGACAGAGCACTAATCTCTAGGGTATATAAAGAACTCAAAAAGATAAGCACCAAAAAACAAATAACCCAATCAATAAATGGTTTGTATGTGAGGTGTTCCTCAAAAGCTCATGTGTGAGACAAGGCAAGAAGGTTTGGAGGAGAAATAATCGGATTATGGGAGCCTTAACCCAACCAGTGAATTAATCATCTGATAGGATTAATTGGCAACTGAAGACAGGTGGAGTGTGACTAGGGGAGGTGGGGCATCAGGGGGCATGGATTTGGGGTATATATTTGTATTTGGCAAATGGGAATATCTCTCTGCTTATCATGTGAGCTGCTTCACTTTGTCACACACTTCTACCATAATGTTCTGTCTCACCTTGATCCCCACAAGAAGTGGAGCTGAGATCTCTGAAACTGTGACCCTTCAAATAAACTTTTACTCCTCTAAAATTGTTCTTGTTGGGTCTTTTAATTACAACAGTGAAAAAGCTGAATAAAACAACCACCTAGTTATTAGAATCTTGAAATTAACAAGTTCATGCTCAAATTGCTTGTGTAATTGTGCCTCCAGACAGAACCCCTAATAGACAAAATGGATCATGAAGTTTGTATTATTTTTTATTATAAACTTCCAAGCAGATTTTTAGAGTGGATGTACCATTTTAAACTCTGATCACTAACATATGAGGAATCCAGATGGTTTGCATCTTAGCAGGCACTTGTTGTTGTTGGTCTTTTTAAATTTAGTTATTTGGTAAGTGTGTGATGTAACCTTTTATGGTTTTAATTTACATTTCCCTGGTGAATAATAATGTTAGTACAATTTCATGTTCTCATTGGCTTTAGGATACCTTTTTAAAGGTGATGTTATTGCAAAACTGAAATAAATACAAAATAAAACCTTGTTAACAATAGTGAAAATATGCTGGACCAGGCTTTGAGCTACTTTGAATCTAATTCTAATCCTAATATTGTTTACTAGCTTTGGGATTTGAGACATATTAAATGAAAAAATATGCTTTCATCCTTAAAACAACAAAGACTTGAGAGCTTGTAGTAGATATACATGGTGTCTTGAATCGCATCATCTTTGTCTACCTGTGATTTTAGTATTTGGCATCAAAGTCAAGCACTCATATTCATCTGGAACTGGCCATATTCTATCTACCTCAATGGCCATATTCCTGAAGTTGGTTTCAGGTTCCATTGTCATGTCTTAATTTTCCATGCTCAAGCTCATCCTCTTAGTGCAGAGGAATTTACAACATGATGAGTAACCTTCACTAACTATTGAGTGAAAGCAACTGGGGAGATGGTCTTGGCTTCCATCTTCATTTTTTATTGGTTCTTTTTAGTTCTATATAACAGTAGGATTCATTTTGACATAATTATACAAGCATGGTATATAATTTGTTCTAATTCATTCCATATTACTTCCCTTTCCCCTCCCATCCTCCATCCCCCTGTTCCTTTCCCTCTAATCTACTAATCTTTCTGCTATTTACTTATATATTTTTTTAAATTATTGTCTTACACATGTATGTGATGGTGTGTAAGTCACATATATGTGACTACTGTGGTGTAGTCACATATATGCATAAGAAAATTGGGTCAGATTCATTCCACTGTTCTTCCCTTATTTCATCCCTCCTCCTCTACCTTTATTCCACTGATTTTTCTTCTATTTTTAAAATTTATTCTGCCTTATTTTGGGTTAGATTCTGCATATCAGAGAAAACATTTGGCCTTTGACTTTGGGGGGTTGGCTTTTTTCACTTATCATGTTAGTCTCCAGTTCCAACCATTTACTGGAAAATCTGGCTTCCATCTTCTAGGGGAAAAAACAGATATATATTTTTGTCCAGGGGTTCTGGAAAATCAAGTCCCTATTTCCCATGATAGTAATTATCATTACTCTCATCTTGGACTTTTCTCTCTCCTTCTTTCTCTCCCTACTTCCATAATTCTCCTTCTTGGGATCATATATCAAATATACTTCCTAAACCAAGTCTTTATTTAAGCCTCTGCATTGAGCAAAAACTAAATAAGATGGATTTTTAAGTTATTATTTTATTTCACTAGGGAAAACACAGACACCAGTGTTTTGAGACTCAGTCATTTAGAAGCCCAGAATGTATCTACCTATAAACTGTATAAAACGAAATTACATATACCAATTAGTACACATAAAACTAAGGAAGTATGAATAAGATCAATGGATTTTTTGATATTTTAGTTGTGACAGTGTAGTATAGTTTTAAAAGATATATATTGTAAAAGTAAGTGGAAAATAAAATAATGATAAACTGGGTAAAGAAAGCAAAGATCTATCTGTATTATTTCTTACAATTGCATATGAATCTACAATTATCTTAATAAAAATTTCATCTCAATTGAATTCCCAGACATCAAGGAGCATTAGAAATAAGTTATCACTGCTAACCCTCTTAGAGTTTTTATCTCATGAGATAAAAATAATGATAGTAAATATTAGACTCACAGGGTTTTAGAGGAGAAAGAGGACTCCATTTGAAATTGGACTAGTGGCCATTCAAGTTACATTCTAGCAAGGAAGTTATCCATATTTTTTCAATTTCCTGAGAATTTCTTTGAGGCTGAATTTAAACATCATGTATTAATTCACCTGGAAGAAGGAATTTCAAGACAGCATAGCATTTAGTGGGTAGCCTGGGTATTACTGGCAGATTTCAGCCAAGTTTACATGATAGTCAGGATCTGAAAGATAAGCAGGAAGATTTGAAAAACTTGGAGTTTGGCCAGAAAAGTGCAAGTAAAAATGGGGCTAAGGAATTTGTGTTTGTTAGAGAGAGTATAGTCATTAAAGAGACACTAAGTATTTCACCCAGAAACAGTAGGAAAGATGACTTGAGGACATCTCAGGAATTGGCAAGACCATACCCATTTCAGGTTCAAATATGTAAAAGTAAAGTTCCTTTGAGAAGAGACCATTGGGGTACTCTGCTTGCATAGAGGACCTAAGAAGTTGTTTCACTGTGCTCAGTTGCCCTGGCACTCAGAGGTTGCTGTATCCATGGCCACAGGTTTGGCTACTGCTTGAGATGACAGGAGACCTTGGTGTTGTCATGATTTAGATGTGGTGTCCTCCAAAAGCTCATGTGTGAGACAATGCAAGAAGGTTTGGAGGAGAAATGATTGGGTCATGGCCTTAACATAATCAGTGAATTAATCCCTAATGGGATTAACTGAGTAGTAAATGGAAGCAGGTGGGGTGTGGCTGGAGGAAGTGGTTCATTGGGGGTGTGGCTTTGGGGTATATATTTGTATCTGGGGAGTGGAATCTCTCTCTGCTCTCTGATCATCATGTGAGTAGCTTCCCTCTGCCACACTCTTCCCACTCCCACCTGCCAGGAATGGAGCCTGCTGTTGTCAGCTGTGTCCAAGGAACTACACTAGAGCCAAATGCATTTCAGATGCAATTATTTTGAACACAGTCTTAACACACAGAGAACGGTGCTATTTCCATTTCACCCAGCCAGCAAGTCCTTCAGAAATAACAGACCACAGTCTGCTGGTAGCATGAGGTCTCTTGGTGGCCTCAGAGGTGGTCTCTCTGTGGGGATGCCAATAGCTCTATTGGAACTGGAGTAGCAGCAGTTATCATGGTGACAATAGAGCAATACAAATGGTATAGCACAGAGAGCTTGTCTGTGATGGTAGCAGAATCAGGGAGTCTTTGAGTGTTCGCTTCTCTGTGTTCCTCTCTCCGAGAAGCTGAGCTTCTGTGAGGGCTTAAGTATAGGTCTCCTCGCAGTCTGCTTTGCCTCATTGTCATCCTACCTTCTGTTACTCACAGAAGAGCAGAAGGATGAAACGGCAGATGGGTCATCACATGGCCAAGTTAGCAGCTGTTCAGCTAGTGCTATCTGGGTACTTACCTGTCTTGAGTGCTCCTTAAACCTGCTGTCCATGGACTGAGATCTCTGAAACCGTGAGCCCCAAAATAAACTTTTCCTCCTAAATTGTTCTGGTCAGATCTTTTAGTCACAGCAGGGGAAAAGCTGACTAAAACAGGTCTCAATCACATGGTTCTGCAGTGTTGCAGGATGCTGGTGTTTGAGGATCATGGAGGCTTCCACTTCGATTTCAAAGGAAGGCCTGGGAGGCCAGGCAAATGCAGCAAGTAGCTCATTAAAATATTTCAGAAGTACAGGGGCTGTGGCTCAGTGGTAGAGTGCTCGCCTAGCATGTGCGAGGCCCTGGGTTCGATCCACAGCACCACATAAAACCAAATAAATAAAATAAAGATATCATGTCCAGTTACAACTAATTCAGAAGTATAAATGCAAATCAATAATAGATGTGTCAAGAATCTACATCATTAAGAAAATAAAAGGACAAACAGCAGTAATCCTTTCTTCCCTGATGAAACTAATAAACCTAAAATAAAACTGTCTTCACCATTTAGTGATACCAAAGTTATGAAGAGGCCCTCCTATGTAAGTCTGCCTAATACATGCATCAATATGACTTCTAGAAAGCAATGTGGAAATATATATCAGGAGCCCAAACTCTACTGATCATTCCACTTTTTCCACTAATTTTTTTGTTTTTAAAAGCCAACCAGTCCATTGGTATTTTGTTATGGAAGCCCTAACAAATTAATGGGGAATTTTTTTCAAAACTTTATACATATGAAGTGAAGCTAGCCAATCCCTAAAAAACAAATACCAAATGTCTTCTTTGATATAATGAGAGCAACTAAGAACAGAGCAGGGAGGAAGAGCAGGAAGAAAAGATTAACATTAAACAGATACATGAGGTGGGATGGAAAGGGAGAGAAAAGGGAAATTGCATGGTAATGGAGGGAGACCCTCATTGTTATACAAAATTACATATAAGAGGTTGTGAGGGGAATGGGAAAATAAACAAGGAGAGATATGAATTACAGTGGATGGGGTAGAGAGAGAAGATGGGAGGGGAGGGAGGGGGGATGGTAGAGGATAGGAAAGGTAGCAGAATACAACAGTTACTAATAGGGCATTATGTAAAAATGTGGATGTGTAACCGATGTGATTCTGCAATCTGTATTTGGGGTAAAATAGGGAGTTCATAACCAACTTGAATCTAATGTATGAAATATGATATGTCAAGAGCTTTATAATGTTTTGAACAACCAATAAAAAAAAAAAACTTTATACATATGAGTGTTCATGCATGCACTTTGTATGATTTGGAACATGACACCAAATTTGCAAATATATAACTATATTAGCATAAAATTATGCAAAGTAAATATGCCAAAATGAATAATAACAGAAATTATTTCTGGGTAGTAAAAAGGGGTAATGTATGTTTTATTCTCTAAAATTTTTTTTTCTGTTTGGCTTCTAAGTAATTTGCTCTAAAACTTAAAATATAACCAAATATTTTTAGTGCAATGCCCACAAATTCAGCATGTAAAAATATTTTGACTTAGAATGAATTAAAACCTACTTTGTGTCATACAAGAAAAGTATTAGACTCATAAAATCAAGCATAATTTTAAGGGCTATGCATATTTATCTAAAATAAGAGTATATCTAAAAATTATCAGCCTTTAAGATAATTTTACTCTTTTGTTTTGTTTTTGCAGTGCTAGGGATAAAACCCAGAGTCTCTCAAATGCCTCATCTCAAGCTCAGAGATAAGTTACTCTTAGTAGGAAATTCGTGTTTATATATTAAATGTGTCAAAGATTTTTCATGGTAGTATTATGTTATCTTTTTAGAGTACTACAGTGTTAAGAAAATTTAAAGTGGTGATTTATTGCTATGTGAAAATATCTTTTATCATATCAGAATGGATGTTTCCTCTGTTCTCCAGAGGAGTAAGTTTTTAGGAGTTCTTATAAATTGAAAAGATAAAGCAGGAGTCTTCAAGGCACCTTAATACTAATTTTAAAAAGATCAGTCTTTTCAAGGGCAGTAAATCACCTGCTACAGTTTCAAAATAATTAACACTTCAGTTGCAGATACTTATATCCCAAATAAGATAAATTGTCAGCACTTCCATTAAAGATTTCAAATCTTGTGTCACAAGAATTAGGTTTGTGGATTTCAAATGAAAGTGGCATTCCAGAAAGGACCTGGGATAATACCAATTTGCAGCTCTTTTAGCCTAAGTAGAAGTCATCTCTTATGCCTTGAATGAATAATCTAAACTACCTGACATTTCCATTCAGTCCAAAGAACAGACTGAAAATGCTGAATTGCAGCAAAGCTTTGATGTAAATCAGTAGTCACAGGAGACTGCAAAGAAGAACATAATGTAACCATCTGCTCATCAAAGGGAAGTTTTCTTTAAAAAATTCTGACATGCTTCCTCTGAAGTAAAGGGTCATTTGGCCTTATTATTTTAATATGCAGCTTAAGATACTTTCCTAATAAATATTGAGATAATCAGTACCAAAAGATGGATGTTTACCAGTGATTCAACAGATTCATAAAAATTCAAATCAGGAACAAAATACTATTTGGCTTGTGAGACTTTCAGTTTTTTTTAGTAATGTTTAAGCTCATGATTATCTCCCATGGATCAAAGGAAAAGAAAATTAAGGGAAAAATAAGTGAGCATATTTGTAAAATCATTTCCTTGGAAAAACTAAAAGTTTCCATTTTTTTCTCCTTTAGAGATTACTTTTGATAGGCTATATGTCTACAGCTTTTCCACACAAAACAGTTTCCACACTAAGCAGGATCTAGAACACTTTAAAACTTGTTAAAATACTCAGGTTCTTAGGCCTCATCTCTGACTAACTGAATCAGAATCAGCCTTTTGATGAGAGTTAAGTGCTTTATAAATGCAACTTAAAGAGTGAGATATAATTCTACATAATAATGAGTCAAATTTTTAAAGTAATATCTTATATTTTAGTATTTTATTCAAAGCACTGTATACCAAAGAATGGACAAACTTTAATTTTTGAACTAGGTTTATTTTGCACATGATCCTTCCACTTATTAGTGCTATGTTTCTAGTATCTTAGAGTAGAAGGAAAAAGGCAAAGATGTTCTAATTTTTCACATATAGGGAAGATACTTTTTTTTGCATTATATTGTGTCAGTTCAAATGTATTCATTGCTGGGCACAGTGACCCATGCCTATAATATCCCAAACTTGGGAGACTGAGGCAGGAGGATTGCAAGTTCAAGGCCAGCCTCAGCAACTTAGAGATACCCTGTCTTAAAATGAAAATTCTAAAAAAGGACTGGAGATGCAGTTTAGAAGTAAAATACTTCTGAGTTAAATTCTCAGTATAAAAAAAGAAGATGATTTCAGTTACAAATAATGAAAAACTCAGGTAAGAATGGCCTAAAGAAAATAACTCAAAAAACTTGACACCAAAATAAAATGAAATAATACCAATAACCTAATTAATAAATTGGCAAAAGAACAAAACAGACACCTTTCAAAATAAGAAATATAAATGGCTTACAAACATATGAAAAAAGGTACAATAACTCTAGTAATTTGGGAAATGCAAGTCAAAACTACAATGAATTAGCTTCTAAGATTTCATCTTACTCTAGTCAGAATGATAATCATCAAGAATATTAATAATAATAAATGTTGGTGAGTATGTGGGGGAAAAGTACACCCATATATTTTTGTTGGGACTGCAAATTAGTACAACCACTCTGGAAAGTAGTATTGAGATTCCTCAAAAAAAACTAGGAATGGAGCCACCATATCTCACTATTTGGTATTTATCATAAAAATCTAAAATCAGGATAGTATACGGATGTAGCCCATATAGTGAATAATTCACATTAAGCAAGTTATGGAACCAGTTCAGGTACCCAAACAACATAGGAATGGATAAAGAAAATGTGATGTGTATAGACAATTAGTTTAACTAATCCATAAAGAAGAATGAAATTATGCCATTTTTTGGTAAATGGATGGAACTAAGTGAAATAAGTTAGACTCAAAAATTATGGGTTTAATAGTTTCTATCATATGTGGAAGTTAGACTATAAGAAGGAAAAAATAGGGAGGGGTGTTCCATAAAAATAGAAGGGAGATCAATGGAACAAAGGAAGAGGATTGATGGGGAGGAAGAAAGGATGGGAAAAGGGAGGAACTATGCAATGAAATTGAGCAAATTATGCTATGTACGTATATAATATACCACAGTAAATTTCATCTTTATGTATATCTATCTTATCATAAAGCACAAATTTTATTAAAAAACGTATGAGTATATAGAAGAAAGACCAATAGAATAGAGGAAGGCAAACAATGTGAAGGAGGAGGGGAAAAGAGGAAGTATGTAAGAATGACATGGTGCAAATTATATCCCATGCTTGTATGATTACGTCAAAATGAACCCCAATATTATGTATAACTATAATATACTAAGAAAAACATTAAAAAGAAAGAAAATGAAAATTGTTATCTTAAACAGAGCCCTGAACTAGGAAGATCATAGTTTGACAAATTCTATGACTCATTAATTGAGAACCCAGGCTCTTTTGATAAACTTGGGGCATCAACTTTTTCTTTAAGCTAGCTACTTTTATGGTCACAAATGTCTTCTATGATCCTATATAGTACTGAACTAAGAGGAAAAATAGATTTTTCAGATCCCTCCATGCTGGCTTCCTCTTGTATCTCATTGATCAGATTCGGGTTATATATGATGTCTGAGGCAACCGTGACAAAGAATTGTCCTGATTTGTCTTAGACTCTTCAGGATTTATGCCCCAAATTATATTTAATTAGATGGCCATAATAGGCAGTTCCTAAGATGTATCCCAGTGTTCCAATTCCTGGGAATGACACCTTTGTGTATATAGTCCCGGTCCCCATCCTTGAGGTAGGCTGGACCTAGATATTCCCTTCTAACAAACAGTACATGGTTAAACTGCTAGGATATTATATCCAATATTAGATAAAAACATTACCTGGTATTTGCCTTGCCTATTTCTCTCCTTCTCTTTTGCTTTCTCACTTTACTGGATGCAGCTGTCATATTGTCAGTATGCCCACATGACAAGGAATGGGGGTGGTTGGACCCAGTTAAGTCATGCCTGGATTCTTGCACCATAGAAACCATTAGATACTAAGTATTTATTGTTTTAAGCCACTAATTTTGGTGTAATTTGTTGTCTAGTGATAGACAATTAATAGTGACACTTGACAAAAGTGGGGCTCTGACTGAAAAAAAGGGAGATACCATTGGGGTAATATGGCAGGCAGACTTTTAGATAATTCCCCAGTGGTCCTTTCTTCCTAGGGTTCATGCCTTTGTGTACTTCTCTCCTCTTAAGTGTGAGTAGGTCTGTGATTTGATTCTAAAATTAGAATGTGAAAAAAGTTGGTAGGGCATCATTCCTATGATTATATTACATATATAAGACCCCATATTGCTAGCTTGCTTTAGTGATTACTTCCTCGAGAGGCTTTTCTTGCTGACTTGATGAAATCAATACCCATTTTAGAAAAGCTTGCATAGAAATTAGACAAGTGGCCTCTAGAAACTGTGAGTAGCCTCTCTATTTGCTGAGGGTAGCCTCCAACTAATAATCAACATGGATCCAGGACAGTTTAGTCCTACAACCCAAAGGAAATTCAGAGTTCTATCAAAAATCCAAGTCTGCCTGGAAATGTATCCTTCTGTAGTCAGCCTCCAGATGAGAACACAGGCTGGTCTACACTTTGAGTGTGAGACCAGTATAGCTCATGAGACCACAATCAGCACCCAGTTAGGTACACCTGGACACCTAACTCATGGAAACTGTGAGAAAATAAATGTATGTTCTTGTAAACTGCTACATTTGTCTTAATTTGTTATGCTACAATAGAAAGCTAATATCCATAGGTAAATGAGCAGTCTTATACAGACAAGGTTAATAGTGTCTTTACAGATACAGGTAACTACATCCAGAGATTGAGAGGCCTCTACCCTTAATGTTCATAATTTTATAGTTGTAAGACTTGATTTGATAGCAAATTATTTCTCATCATGCCTTGCAAGTAGAAACCTCAGGTGGAATCAATGAAATTTCCATTTTTTGAGGATCAAAAAATGATCAAGTTATTGTAGAATTGTTCGGTTTCATCTTCAGATTCTGAAAGGATCTCTTATTTCACAGATTCCTTAAATGTGTCCCAGATATGTTTATTTTTCAAAATTTACTGTAGTAGTCGTCACTTTTGAGTCTATCTTGTAACTTTAAAATTTTCATTTATTTGATAGAATTGTAATTTAAGCACATTATGTGAAACATTTATTTTAGCCCTTTCTGAGCTCTTGTGTCCTTTCTTCAGTTTTAATTTGAAGTGGATTTTCTAACTTAATGTGAGTTTTTATTTACTGGTATAATGGCAAATGTTATAAAAGAGTTATCTTTCCTAAAAGGTTAGTATGGGTGATGTGTATTTAATATACTCTAACATGACATTTAAATGGCCCTTGTGTGTTGTGAAAATAAAGACATTAAATTATTCCAATATACTTGTAAATCTTGACACCCTTGCTGAAAACCATACTACTTCACTTTAAATAAATTAAATGTTTTAATAATAATTGTTTTAGCATATGTATTAAGCACTTTTAAATAGGTTCCTGTTTTCTCCTCATAACATATTAAAATCACTTCCTTAGTCTCTTGACCATGACTGCAATAATGATATTCTCCTTATAAGAATTAAAAATTATCTGGAATTTAGAGGGTTACATACTTTAAAGCAATCTTTTCCCAGTTGGGGACCGGAGACTCATTGAACCCAGATGTGGAAATAGATCTTAAGGAAATCAAATAAGCCCTGTTTCTAAGAGAACTGACTTAGTTCCCTGAGGATATACATTTACTCTAGGTTCTTTTCACCTGTCCATCCAGCATACACTAGAGGACCATTAAGTGTTACAATAGAGCAGAGAAAATTCCCTGAAGTATTGTCAAGAACTAACACAAGTTTTGAAAGTTTAAACAAATAAAGTAGCTTCTGTTTTATACAAATGTTAAGAGCCAAAATAACCCATAGGCAATTAGCAAAATGAGAAAAGATTTCCCACAATACTCTTGACCACATTATCCTGGGGTTCTTTAACTTCAGAATAATTTTTTGTTTTTGGTTTTTAACCCCTATCTCTACTCTGTTTCCCACATGTTTTGCAGTATACCCTAATATCCTTTCCTAACTAAAATTCCTTTTAAAAATGAACAGTGTTAAGAAAAGACAATCTTTTCAAAAAACAGTGTTGGGAAAACTGGATGTTCACAAGCAAAAGAAAGAAATTGGATCCTTACTGCACACTACAAAACAAAACAAACTCAAAATGGACTTAAATAGCTTTAAATGGAAGACCTGAAATTATAAAACTACTGAAAGAAAACAAAAGAAAAGCTGGTCTGGGCAGTGATTTTTCAGATTTAATCCCCAAAGCACAAGCAAACAAAAACAAAACTAGACATTTTATCAAACTAATAAGCTTCTATATAGCAAATGAAACAACAGATTGAAGATACAAGTTATGGAATGAAATAAAATATTGTAACCAACATATGTAGTAAGAAGTTAATATACAAAATATACAATGAATTCTAGTAACTAAAAAGCAAGGGAAAATAAATACGAATTGAAAAATAGGTAAAGGGCCTAAATGAACATTTCTTAAAGAGAGACATACAAGTGGCTAACAGGTTCATGAAAGAATGCTTGAAGGCTGAGGTTGTAGCTCAGTGGTAGAGTGCTTGTCCTGCATGCCTGAGGCACTAGGTTTAATCCTCAGCACCACATAAAAATAAATTAATTAAATAAAGGTACTGTGTCTATCTACAACTAAAAATATTAAAAAAGACTTCTTGACATCACTAATCATTAAGGAAATGCAAATTAAAACCACAATAAAATATCACCACATATCTACTATAATTACTATAGTTAAAAAGTTGAAAGAAGTTTTGGAAAGGATGTGATGAAAGGGAAAACTTGTACACAGTTAAATTGGCATAACTGTTATGGAAAACAGAATGTAGACTGCTCAAAAAGATAAAAATACTACTGTCATAAGATTCAGCAATCCCACTTTTGTGTACATATCCAAAAGGATAGAAATCAAATGCCAAAGAGATATCATATTCCCAACCTCATTGTAGTATTATCCACAATGGTCAAGTTATGGAAGCAACCTAAGCATCCATCATTGGATAAATAGATAAAGAATATATGGTATGTATATACAATAGGATAATATTTCACCATGAAAAAAGAAAATTATAATTTGCAACAATGTGGATAAACTTGGATAACACTATGCTAAGTGAAATAAAACAGGCACAAGGAATCTAAAATAGATTTGAAATAGATTTGGATTCTAAAATAGTTCAACTCATGGAAGTAAAGAGTTGTATAGTGGTTACAAAAGGTTGTGTGGAGAGGGAGGAGCAAATAAGGAGATGTTGGCTCAAGGGAATAAAGTTAAACAAAAGGAAAATAATAGAAAATATCTTGCACAGTGTGGTGATTATTTCTAATAATCATATTTCAAAGTTGCTGTGAAAGTAAATTTCTAGTGTCATATCAAAAAATAAGTAAGGCAATGAATATGCTAAATAGCTTGATCCAATAATTTCCTATTGTTTACATATGTTAAAATATCACATTTTACTCCATAAATATATTCAACTGTTATATAACAATTAATAATAATAAAGAACTAAAGCAAAAACAGTAGAAATACATTACATAAAATATTTTTGTTAGTCACTAAAATAGTTCAGCCAAGGAAATGCTTTACTTTTACATTTTCACATAGTTCAACGAATAAGTATATGAATTATACAAGAATATTCGATTTTTATTTTATTTTATTATCACTTTTTAAATTTTTTTGGTACTAGATATTGATCTCAGGTGCACTTGAACACTGAGCCACATTCTCAGCCTTATTTTTTTTTTTATTTCTTACATGAGAATAGTGGAATGCATTACAATCATAATTGTCCATTCACAGCACAAGTTTTCGTAACTCTGTATATAAAGTAAGTTCACTCCAAATTATGCCATTATACATGAACTCTCTTATTTTTTTGCATTACAATTCTTAATACACCTTTATACCACAATTCATCATATCTCTGTTTGTATGTAAGGTATGTTGACACCAAATTCACATCTTCATACATGTATTTTGTACAACAATGAGGGCCTCCTTCCACCATCCATGCTATTCCCATTCTCCCTCCCTTTCCCTCCCACCCCTATTCCCAATCTAGAGATAATCTTTATCCCATGCTCTCCCTCCCTACCCCATTTTGAGTCTCCTCCCTTATATCAGAAAAGACATTGGGCATTTGTTTTTTGGGGATTGGCTAACTTCACTTAGCATAATCTTCTCTAATGCCATCCATTTCCCTGTAAATGCCATGATCTTATTCTTTTTTATTGCTAAGTAATATTCCATTGTGTATAAATGCCACATATTTTTTTATCCATTCATCCACTGAAGGACATCTAGGTTGGCTCCAAACTTTAGCTATTGTGAATTGTGCTGCTATAAACATTGATGTGGCTGTATCCCTGTAGTATGCTCTTTTTAGGTCTTTTGGGTATAGTCCGAGAAGGGGAATAGCTGGGTCAAATGGTGGTTCCATTCCCAGCTTTCCATGGAATCTCCATACTGCTTTCCAAATTGTCTGCACCAATTTGCAGTCCCACCAGCAGTGTATGAGTGTACTGTTTTCACCGCATCCTCGCCAGCACTAGTTGTTGTTTGTCTTCATAATAGCTGCCACTCTTACTGGAATGAGATGGTATCTTACAGTAGTTTTAATTTTCAGATCTCTGATTGCAACAGATGATAAGCATTTTTCCGTATATTTGTTGAATGATTGTGTATCCTTTCTGAGAAGTGTCTGTTCAGGTCCTTGGCCCATTTATTGATTGGATTATTTGTGGGGGTTTTTTTTTTTTTTTTTTTGGTGCTTATCTTGTTGAGCTCTTTATATACCCTGGAGATTAGAGCTCCATCTGATGTGTGAGGGGTAAAAATTTGTTCCCAGGATGTAGGCTCCCTGTTCATCTCACATATTATTTCTCTTGCTGAGAAAAAACTTTTTAGTTTGAATCCATCCCATTTGTTGATTCTTGGTTTTAATTCTTGTGCTATAGGAGTCTTATTTAGGAAGTTGTGGCCTAGCCCCACATGATGGAGATTAGGCTCTACTTTTTCTCCTATTAGACGCAGACTCTCTGATTTAATTCCTAGATCCTTGATCCATTTTGAGTTAACTTTTGTGCATGGTGAGAGATAGGGATTCAATTTCATTTTCTACATATGGATTTCGATTTTTCCCAGCACCATTTGTTGAAGATGCTATCTTTTCTCCAGTGCATGCTTTTAGCATTTTTGTCTAATATAAGGTAGTTGTAATTTTGTGGGTTAGTCTCTATGTCCTCTATTCTGTACCATTGGTCTACCAGCCTGTTTTGGTGCCAGTACCATGCTGTTATTGTTACTATTGCTCTGTAGTATAGTTTAAGGTCTGGTATAGCGATACCACCTGTTTCACTCTTCCTGCTTAGAATTGCTTTAGCTATTCTGGGTCTCTTATTTTTCCAGATGAATTTCTTGATTGCATTTTCTGTTTCTATGAGGAATGCCATTGGGATTTTGATCAGAATTGCATAGAACCTGTATAGTGCTTTTGGTAGAATGGTCATTTTAATAATATTAATTCTGCCTATCCAACAGCAAGGTAGATCTTTCCATCTTCTAAGGTCTTCTTCTATTTCCTCTCCTTAGGGTTCTATGGTTTTCATTGTATAGATCTTTCAGCTCTTTTGTTAAGTTGATTCCCAAGTTTTTTTTTTTTGAGGATATTGTGAATGGGGTAGTTTTTCTCATTTCCATTTCAGAGGATTTGTCACTGATATACAGAAATGCCTTTGATTTATGAGCTTTGATTTTATATCCTACCACTTTGCTGAATTCATTTGCTAGTTCTAGAAGTTTCTTGGTAGAGTTTTTTGGGTCTTCTAGGTATAGAATCATATCATCAGCAAATAGTGCTAGTTTAAGTTCTTTTTTTCCTATAGTTATTCCTTTAATTTCTTTCATCTGTCTAATTGCTCTGGCCAGTATTTCAAGAACTATGTTGAATAGAAGTGGTGAGAGAGGGCATCTCTGTCTTGTTCCAGATTTTAGAGGGAATGCCTTCAATTTTTCTCCACTTAGAATGATGTTGGCCTGAAGCTTATTGTAGATAGCTTTTACAATGTTGAGGTAAGTTCCTGTTATCCCTAATTTTTCTAGTGTTTTGAACATAAAGCAGTGCTGTATTTTGTCAAATGCTTTTTCTGCATCTATTGAGATGATCATTTTGTTCTTATCTTTAAGTCTATTGATGTGTTGAATTACATTTATTGATTTCCGTATGTTGAACCAACCTTGCAACCTGAGGATGAATCCCACTTTATCATGGTGCATAATCTTTTTGATATGTTTTTGTATCCAATTTGACAGAATTTTATTGAGGATTTTTGCATCTATATTCATTAGAGATATTGGTCTGAAGTTTTCTTTCTTTGAGGTATCTTTGTCTGGTTTTGGAATCAGGGTGATATTGGCCTCATAGAATTAATTTGGAAGTAGTCCTTCTATTTCTATTTCCTGAAATAGATTGAAGAGTATTGGTATTAGTTCTTCCTTAAAGGTCTTATAAAACTCTGTTGAATATCCATCCAGTCCTGGGCTTTTCTTGGTTGGTAATCTTTTGATGGCTTCTTCTATTTCCTCACTTGATATTGGTCTGTTTAAATTGTGTATATCTTCCTGACTCAATCTGGGCAGATCATATGACTTAAGGAATTTATCAATGCCTTTACTATCTTCTATTTTATTAGAGTATAAGGTTTCAAAATAATTTCTAATTATCTTCTGTATTCTGTAGTGTCTGTTGTAATATTGCCTTTTTCATCCCATATGCTAGTAATTTGGGTTCTCTCTCTTCATTAGCGTGGCTAAGAGTCTGTCAATCTTATTTATTTTTTCAAAGAACCAACTTTTAGTTTTCTCAATTTTTTAAATTGTTTGTTTTGTTTCAATTTCATTGATTTCAGCTCTGATTTTAATTATTTCTTGCCTTCCATTACATTTGCTGCTGATTTGTTCTTCTTTTTCAAGGGCTTTGAGATGTAGTGTGAGGCCATCATTTATTTGTTGGCTTTTTTTTCTTTTAAGGAATGAGCTCCATGCAATGAATTTTCCTCTTAGTACTGCTTTCATAGTGTCCCAGAGATTTTGATATGTTGTGTCTGTGTTCTCATTTACCTCTAAGAATTTTTAAATTTCCTCCTTGATGTCTTCTGTAACCCATTGTTCATTCAGTAGCATATTGTTCATTCTCCATGTGATGTAGGAATTTTTCATCCTTATTTTATTGTTGATTTCCAATTTCATTCCATTATGATCAGATAAAATGCATGGTAGTATTTCTACTTTTTTGTATTTGCTAACAGTTGCCCTGTGGCATAATATATGGTCTATTTTTGTGAAGGATCCATGTGCTGCTGAGAAGAAATTGTATCCACTTGATGTTGGTTGATATGTTCTATATATGTCGGTTAAGTCTAAGTTATTAATTGTGTTATTGAGTTCTATAGTTTCTTAATTCAATTTTTGTTTGGAAGATCTGTGCAGTGGTGAGAGAGTTGTGTTAAAATCACCATGATTATTGTGTTGTGGTCTATTTGACTCTTGAACTTGAGATGAGTTTGTTCGATGAACATAGCTGCACCATTTTGGGAGGCATATATATTAATGATTGTTATGTCTTGTTGGTGTATGGTTCCCTTGAGCAGTATGTAGTTTCCTTCTTTATCCCTTTTAATTAATTTTGGCTTCAAGTCTATTTTATTTGATCTGAGTATGAACACCCCTGCTTGCTTCCAAAGACCATTCGAGTGTTATGATTTTTCCCAACCTTTCATCTTCAGTCTGTGTATGTCTTTTCCTATCAGATGAGTCTCCTATAGGCAGCATATTGTTGGATTTTTTTCAATCCAGTCTACTAGCCTATGTCTTCTGATTGGTGAGTTTAAGCCATTAACATTTACGGTTACTATTGAGATATGGTTTGTATTTCTAGTCATATTTGTTTATTTTTATTATTTAACTTGATTTGTTTTTCCTCTTTGATTAGTTTTTCCTTTACTATATTACCTCCCACTGTTGGTTTTCATTGTTATTTTTCATTTCCTCTTCATGTAATGTTTTGCCAAGGATGTTTTGAAGTGCCGATTTTCTAGCTCCAATTCTTTTTACTTTTGTTTATCGTGGAAGGTTTTTATTTCATCTTCAAACCTGAAGCTTAATTTTTCTGGATACAAGATTCTTGGTTGGAACCTATTATGTTTCAGTGTTTTAAATACGTCATTCCAGGATCTTCTAGCTTTCAGAGTCTGTGTTGAAAGAGCAGCCATTAATCTAATTGGTTTACCCCTAATTGTAATCTTCTTCTTTTCTCTTGTGGCTTTTAAAATTCTCTCCTTGTTCTGTATGTTGGGCATTTTCATTATAATGTATCTTGGTGTTGATCTCTTGTGGTTTTATACATGGCATTCTGTAGGCTTCTAGGATTTGGATTTCCATTTCATTCTTCATGTCTGGAAAGTTTTCTAATATTATTTCATTAAACAGTTGCTCATTCCTTTGGTTTAGACCTCTATACCTTCCTCTATCTCAATAACTCTTAAATTTGGTCTTTTTATGCTGTCCCATATTTCTTGGATATTCCGCTCATGGTTTCTGATCAGTATCACTGTGCTGTATATACTCTTTTATTTATTTATTTATTTATTTTAATTTTTTATTGTTGGTTGTTCAAAACATTACAAATTTCTTGATATATCATATTTCACACTTTGATTCAAGTGGGTTATGAACTCCCATTTTTACCCCATATACAGATTGAAGAATCACATCAGTTGCACATCCATTGATTTACCTATTGCCATACTAGTGTCTGTTGTGTTCTGCTGCCTTTCCTATCCTCTACTATCCCCCCTCCCCTCCCCTCCCCTCCCCTCTCCTCTTCTCTCTCTACCCCCTCTACTGTCATTCATTTCTCCCCCTTGTATTATTTTCCCCTTTCCCCTCACTTCTTCTTGTATGAAATTTTGTATAACCCTGAGGGTCTCCTTCCATTTCCATGCAATTTCCCTTCTCTCTCCCTTTCCCTCCCACCTCTCATCCCAGTTTAATGTTAATCTTCTTCTCATGCTCTTCGTCCCTACTCTGTTCTTAGTTACTCTCCTTATATCAAAGAAGACATTTGGCATTTGTTTTTTACGGATTGGCTAGCTTCACTTAGCATAATCTGCTCTAGTGCCATCCATTTCCCTGCAAATTCTATGATTTTGTCATTTTTTAATGCAGAGTAATACTCCATTGTGTATAAATGCCACATTTTTTAATCCATTCATCTATTGAAGGGCATCTAGGTTGGTTCCACAGTCTTGCTATTGTGAATTGTGCTGCTATGAACATCGATGTAGCAGTGTCCCTGTAGCATGCTCTTTGTATACTCTGGATATTAGGGCTCTATCTGAAGTGTGAGGAGTAAGATTTGTTCCCAGGATGTAGGCTCCCTATTTACCTCTCTTATTGTTTCTTTTGCTGAGAAAAAACTTTTTAGTTTGAGTAAGTCCCATTTGTTGATTCTAGTTATTAACTTTTGTGCTATGGGTGTCCTATTGAGGAATTTGGAGCCCGACCCCACAGTATGTAGATCGTAGCCAACTTTTTCTTCTATCAGAGGGTGTGTCTCTGACTTGATATCAAGCTCATTGATCCATTTTGAATTAACTTTTGTGCATGGCGAGAGAAAGGGATTCAGTTTCATTTTGTTGCATATGGATTTCCAGTTTTCCCAGCACCATTTGTTGAAGATGCTATCCTTCCTCCATTGCATGCTTTTAGCCCCTTTATCAAATAGAAGATAGTTGTAGTTTTGTGGATTGGTTTCTGTGTCCTCTATTCTGTACCATTGGTCCACCAACCTGTTTTGGTACCAGTACCATGCTGTTTTTGTTACTATTGCTCTGTAGTATAGTTTGAAGTCTGGTATCGCTATACCGCCTGATTCACACTTCCTGCTTAGCATTGTTTTTGCTATTCTGGGTCTTTTATTTTTCCATATGAATTTCATGATTGCTTTCTCTATTTCTACAAGAAATGCCGTTGGGATTTTGATTGGCATTGCATTATACCTATAGAGAACTTTTGGTAATAACGCCATTTTGATGATGTTAGTTCTGCCTATCCATGAACAGGGTATATTTTTCCATCTTCTAAGATCTTCTTCTATTTCTCTCTTTAGGGTTCTGTAGTTTTCATTGTATAAGTCTTTCACCTCTTTTGTTAGGTTGATTCCCAAGTATTTTATTTTTTTTTTGAAGATATTGTGAATGGAGTGGTTGTCCTCATTTCCATTTCAGAGGATTTGTTGCTGATATACAGGAATGCCTTTGATTTATGCGTGTTGATTTTATATCCTGCCACTTTGCTGAATTCATTTATTAGCTCTAATAGTTTCTTTGTAGACCCTATTGGGTCTGCTAGGTATAGAATCATGTATTCTGCAAATAGTGATAATTTAATTTCTTCTATTCCAATTTTTATGCCTTTAATTTCTTTTGTCTGTCTAATTGCTCTGGCCAGTGTTTCGAGAACTATGTTGAATAGAAGTGGAGAGAGAGGGCATCCCTGTCTTGTTCCAGATTTTAGAGGGAATGCCTTCAATTTTTCTCCATTCAGAATGATGCTAGCCTGAGGCTTAGCATAGATTGCTTTTACAATATTGAGGTATGTTCCTGTTATCCCTAGTTTTTCTAGAGTTTTGAGCATAAAGGGATGCTGTACTTTGTCGAATGCTTTTTCCGCATCTATCGAGATGATCATATGGTTTTTGTTTTAAGTCTATTGATGTGGTGAATAACATTTATTGATTTTCGTATATTGAACCAGCCTTACATCCCAGGGATGAATCCTACTTGATCATGGTGCACAATTTTTTTGATATGTTTTTGTATCCGATTCGCCAGAATTTTATTGAGGATTTTTGCATCTAGGTTCATTAGAGATATTGGTCTGTAGTTTTCTTTCTTTGAAGTGTCTTTGTCTGGTTTAGGTATCAGGGTGATGTTGGCCTCGTAGAATGAATTTGGAAGTTCTCCCTCTTTTTCTTTTTCCTGAAGTAGCTTGAAAAGTATTGGTAATAGTTCCTCTTTAAAGGTTTTGTAAAACTCTGCTGTATACCCATCCGGTCCTGGGCTTTTCTTAGTTGGTAGTCTTTTGATGGTTTCTTCTATTTCCTCAATTGATATTGGTCTGTTTAGGTTGTCTATATCCTCCTGACTCAATCTGGGCAGATCATATGACTTAAGAAATTTATCGATGCCTTCACTATCTTCTAATTTATTGGAGTATAAGGATTCAAAATAATTTTTGATTATCTTCTGTATTTCTGAGGTGTCTGTTGTGATATTGCCTTTTTCATCCCGTATGCTAGTAATTTGAGTTCTCTCTCTTCTTCTCTTCGCTAGCATGGCTAAGGGTCTGTCAATTTTGTTTATTTTTTCAAAGAACCAACTTTTAGTTTTGTCAATTTTTTCAATTGTTTCTTTTGTTTCGATTTCATTAATTTCAGCTCTGATTTTAATTATTTCTTGCCTTCTACTTCTTTTGCTGTTGTTTTGCTCTTCTTTTTCTAGGATTTTGAGATGAAGTATGAGATCATTTATTTGTTGGTTTTTTCTTTTTTTAAGGAATGAAGTCCAAGCAATGAATTTTCCTCTTAGAACTGCTTTCAATGTGTCCCATAGATTCCGATATGTTGTGTCTGTGTTTTCATTAATCTCTAAGAATTTTTAATTTCCTCCTTGATGTCTTCTATAACCCATTGATCATCCAGTAACCTATTGTTCATTCTCCAAGTGATGTATGCTTTTTCCTTCCTTCTTTTATCGTTGATTTTCAGTTTCATTCCATTATGATCAGATAAGATGCATGGTATTATCTCTACTCCTTTATATTGTCTAAGAGTTGCCCTGTGACATAATATATGATCTATTTTTGAGAAGGATCCATGTGCTGCTGAGAAAAAAGTGTAACTGCTTGATGTTGGGTGGTATATTCTATATATGTCAATTAAATCTAGGTTATTAATTGTGTTATTGAGTTCTGTAGTTTCCTTATTCAACTTTTGTTTGGAAGATCTTTCCAGTGGCGAGAGAGGTGTGTTGAAGTCTCCCAAGATTATTGTATGGTGGTCTATTAGACTCTTGACCTTGAGAAGAGTTTGTTTGATGAACATAGCTGCACCATTGTTTGGGGCATATATATTTATGATTGTTATGTCTTGTTGGTGTATGGTTCCCTTAAGCAGTATGTAGTGTCCCTCTTTATCCCTTTTGATTAACTTTGGCTTGAAATCTATTTTATTTGATAAGAGTTTGGACACTCCTGCTTGTTTCTGAAGTCCATATGAGTGATATGATTTTTCCCAACCTTTCACCTTCAGCCTATGTATGTCTTTTCCTATCAAATGCGTCTCCTGTAGGCAGCGTATTGTTGGGTCTTGTTTTGTGATCCATTCTACTAGCCTGTGTCTCTTAATTGGTGAGTTTAAGCCATTAACATTTAGGGTTATTTTTGAGATATGGGTTGTTCTTCCAGCCATATTTGTTTATTTCTGTTACTAAACATGGTTTGTTTTCCTCTTTGATTATTTACGCCCCCTTTACTGTCCTACCTCCCACTGTTGGTTTTCATTGTTATTTTCCATTTCCTCTTCCTGTAATGTTTTGCCGAGGATGTTTTGAAGAGATGGTTTTCTAGCTGCAAATTCTTTTAACTTTTGTTTATTGTGGAAGGTTTTAATTTCATCTTCCATCCTGAAGCTTAATTTCACTGGATACACAATTCTTGGTTGGAACCCATTTTCTTTCAGTGTTTGAAATATGTTATTCCAGGATCTTCTAGCTTTCAGAGTCTGTGTTGAAAGATCAGCTGTTATCCTGATTGGCTTACCCCTAAATGTAATCTGCTTCCTTTCTCTTGTAGCTTTTAAAATTCTCTCCTTATTCTGTATGTTGGGCATCTTCATTATAACGTGTCTAGGTGTGGATCTCTTATGATTTTGCACATTTGGCATCCTGTAGGCTTCTAGGATTTGGGATTCTGTCTCATTCTTCAAGTCTGGGAAGTTTTCTCGTATTATTTCATTGAATAGATTGCTCATTCCTTTGGTTTGGAGTTCTGTACCTTCCTGTATCCCAATGACTCTTAAGTTTGGTCTCTTAATGTTATCCCATATTTCTTGGATGTTCTGCTCATGGTTTCTTAACAGTCTTGCTGAGCTGTCTATGTTCTTTTCAAGTTGAAATACTTTGTCTTCATTGTCTGATGTTCTATCTTCTAAGTGTTCTACTCTGCTGGTAGTATTCTCAATTGAGTTTTTAAGTTGGTTTATTGCTTCCTACATTTCTAGGATTTCTGTTTGTTTGTTTTTTATAACCTCTATCTCCCTGTATAGTTGATCCTGTGCTTCCTGGATTTGTTTGTGTAATTCCTTGTCAAAGTGATCTTTCATTGTCTGATTTTGCTGTCTAATGTCTTCCTTGATACTCCAGATCATCTGAAGCATGTATATCCTGAATTCTTTATCTGACATTCCATCTGCTGCAGCTGTTACCTCTTCTAAAGTTGAGTTGACCTGCATTGCTTGTGGTCCTTTCTTTCCTTGTCTTTTCATACTGCTTGCGTTTCTTTCTGCTTGGTGAAACTGTTGTGTTTTTGAAATGTTTTTTTTTCCCTATATATTTATATTGCTCTTGCATAGTTGAAAAGTCTCCCTTGCAGGGTCGGGCGGCGGTCTGCCTACCTTGCAAACGCGGGCGGCGGCTCTGCTCTGCCCCTCCTCCAATTGGTGTGAGGTGTCTACCACGCCTGCGGACCCCTGGGCCTGTTCTGCCGGTCAGTCGCAGGTCTGCCTACCTTGCAGGCACGGGCGGCGGCTCTGCTCTGCCCTTACTCCAATTGGGGTGACGTGTCTACCACGCCGGCAGGTGGCTGGGCTTATTCCAGGCACGGGAGGCAGCTCTGCTCTGCCCCTTCTCCAATTGGGGTGACGAGTGTACCACGCCGGCAGGCCACCGGGCCTGATCCGCCGGTCGGTTGCAGGTGTGCCTACCCTGCAGGCGCGGGCGGCGGCTCTGCCCTGACCCTCCTACCACGCCAGCGGACCGCTGGGCCTGATCTGCAGGTTGGTCGCAGGTCTGCCCACCCTGCGGGCACGGGTGGCGGTTCCGCTCCGCCCCCACTCCAATTGGGGTCACGTGACCACCACGCTGGCGGGGCCTGATCCGGGCGCAGGCGAAGGCTCTGCTCTGCCCCTACTCCTGTTGGGGTGACGTGTGTACCACGCTGGCAGGCCGTTGGGCCTGACCCGCCAGTCTGTCGCAGGTCTGCTTACCTTGCAGGCGCGGGCGGCGGCTCTGCCCTGCCCCTCCTACCACGCCCGTGTACCACTGGGTTGCAGGTCTGCCCACCTTACGGGTGCGGGTGGCGGCTCCGCTCCGCCCCCTCTCCAATTGGGGTCACGCGACCACCACACCGGCGAGCCGCTGGACCTGCTCTGGGCGTGGGTGGGGGCCCATCTCCTCCCCTCTGGCTCGACGACAGATCAAGAGAGACTTGGGTGTCTGTGACTCACCCTCCCTACCAGGAGACCAACTATTTCTGTCACCGCTGGTATTGATGAAGTTCTCTCCTCCGCCACTTTCTGATGACATCAGATCTCTGCCATGTTGGTATCCTATGCGAATGGCAGCATTTCGTTCCCTTTGCAGGGTAACCAAAGCAACGGGTGAGTCCTGACCGGCCCTCACAGGCCCCGTCTCAGTCCTGTTGCCACTGCCCACGAAGGCTCGGTTGGTATTTACCTCCACAGTATTCAGCAGGACCTGGACCGAGAAGCAGTTTCCGCGGGCTCCTTAGCCCTGGGCCAGAGCAGTTCCGGGAGCCGGAACTCGGCCGCTCCGTGCTTGGTGAATGCTCTGATAAGAGCAGGCTCCAAGAAGCAGTTTCCGCGGGTTATTTAGCACTGAGCCTGAGTAATCTGTCTGCAAGCCGCAGGCGAATGGCAGCCTGAAATTACCTGTTCTATGGCTGAATGAGCTGTGGTCAGTCGAAAACAGGGATGGTGACGTCAGCTCTCCAAGATGGTGGCCGCTGGCCTCCTCTGTGGTCTGACCGGTGTGGAGATCCGAATTGGACCGCTTCCTTCCCCCGTCTTGAGCCCAGAATTCAGCACTGAGTATGGTGCTTGCACAGCTGGCAGAAACTGCAGCGCTGTATCCCTGCGCACCTATCTCCTCGTTTCGTAGCGCGCGCTGCAGACTCTAGCCGTGGGGCGATTTGCTGAATAAGCAGTGTTACCCTCCGTGCGACAAATCTCTCGCATTTGAGTCAACGTAGCCGATCCTCGTGCGATGGAAATCCTTCCTCCAGATTCCGGAGCACCCCACTATTGCCGGAAATTCCTAACAAGATAGCCTTTAGCCTTCCTGACTCATCATACTCCCACACAGTGATGCAGCACACAGGGGCAATGCACTCCCCTCGCCGCCATCTTCCTCATTGTATATACTCTTTTAGAGATGATATATTTTGTCTTCATTGTCTGATGTTCTGTCTTCTAAGTGTTTTACTCTGCTGGTGATACACTCATTTGAGTTTTTAATTTGGTTTATTATTTCCTTCATTTCTAGGATTTCTGTTTGTTTTTTGTTTTGTTTTGTTTTTTGTTTTTTATTTTTGTATAACCTCTATCTCCCTATAGAGTTGATCTTTTGCTTCTTGGATTTGTTTATGTAATTCATTGTCAAAGTGATCTTTCATTGTTTGCATTTAATGTCTAATGTCTTCTCTGGGACTCCAGAACACCTGACACATGTATATCCTGAAATATTTATCTGACATCCTTTCTGCTATAGATGTTACCTCTTCTAATGTTGTATTGTCCTGCATTGTTTGTGGTCCTTTCTTTCCTTGTCTTTTCATGTTGGTCACATTTCTTTCCAGCTCTGTGTGACTGTTGTGTTATTGGTTTTCCCCTATAGATTTGTATTGCTCTTGTATAGTTCCAAGATCTCTCCTTTGTGATGGGAGACAATGTTAGCAGTTTCCAATATCAACAATACATCATCTATGAGCTAGTTTTTCTTATTAATACATTTATAGTTAGTCTCTATGTCTAGAGATGTTGGATTCAATTATTATTTAAAGTATAATCATTAGTTTCATAAAAGGCATACAGTTTCTGGTGGCGTATAGAGAAGTGAGGATCGGGCGTAGGACGTTATGTTATGGGGGGAAGATGTGAGGGTATGGGGTTAATATATCTTAGCTACTTTGGAGGAGAACTCTAATGAAGGGGGTTATTAGCAGGAGGTATTTCAGTATAGGTAAGTACGTGGGAGGACAATAAGAAGCATAGAAACAAATACCTATTTGCATTTAAAACATTACACGTAGTAGATATGGTAATACTTGGGAAGTTGAGAGAGGAAAAGAAGGAGGAAGAAAAGTAAAAAGAAGAAGAAGAAAGGGGAAAAAGAGAAAGGAATGAAAAGAAAAAGAAAGGAAAAACGAAAAGAAAAAGAAAGGTAAAAAGAAAAGAAAAAGATAAAAAGAAAAAAGAAAAGAAGGAAATAAAAAATGCCCTCTTAGAATTCTGTTTTCTTCTCTTCCAGTAGATGGCGGTGTGCATTCCAGGTTGAGTCTCTGCCCTCAGGGTGGTGAAAGCAACCCGTGTGAGGAGGCTCTCCCTCACCTGCCAGCTGTCTCCTGTCTCTTTGGGTTGCTCCCGGTCTCTATCCCCCTCCCCTTTCCTGCCCACCAGGTGCCAATTGATGGATCTCTTGTCCACAGCCCTGGGTTCACTCTGGGCGTGCGGCGCCCTGGCTGCCCTGTGCTCCTAATTAACTGAGCACTATCTCTCTTTTGGGTAGTCACCACATCATCACAGCTGGGGAGAGAGGGAGTTGGAAACCGGCAACCTGTTCTGTCATATTCCCTCTGGTAGCCACTCCCTCCAAAAGCTGGCAAGAAAGGTTTTGGTTATCACATCTGGGGGAGGGGGAGTTGCAGATCAGGCACCTTCTCAATTGCACTCTGCTCTGATAGCCACGACCCAAAAAGCTGGCAAGAACGGTTTTGAGTTATCACAGCTGGGGAGAGGGGGGGCTGGGAATCACACACCTGTTCAGATGCCCATTGCACTGTCAGCTACACCTGCCAAAAGTTAATGAGGTAGATTTTCCAAAATGGCAACCACCCATTTCCACGCCAGGGTGCTCAGTGAGGTGGAGGAAGCTAGGCTGCTCCTACTCTAGATCCAGAATTTGGTCCTTGGTCTGGTGTCCTGCTGTGACATGGATCAGAGTCTAGTGTGCTCTAGCCCTTAAGGATCAGTAACCCTGCGTCTGTGCGCTGAAACTCTGCCTTACTGCGGCAGGTTCCCGCACCACACTGCTTCCGCTGCAAAGAGTGACTCTAGTTTCCTGGCGTTCTGGGCTGCGCTTGCAACAATCCGCTGTTTAAAATCCTGTCACATGCTCCATGAAGCTTAAATTCGTGAATGGGAGCCCCTGTGGGGGAAAACATCTGACCACTCACTTGGAGTCACACCAGTAACAGGTGCTCCTCTACTCTGCCATCTTGGAATCAGCAGCCCTATTTTGTATTTTATTTAGAGACAGAGTCTCACTGAGTTGCTAAAAGCCACCGGGATCACAGGCCTTTGTGACTATGCTTGGCAAGAATATTAGATTTTTAAAGATAAGAAAATTGTAATCTGGGAATGAATTGATATTTCCTGAGGTTTGTCTCTAAATTTTAATTTGAATGGGATAGTAATTTGACCCCTCTGCCTTTTCTAGTTGGTAGATTCTAAAGCTTTATCATGACATCAGTATTCTACATCATTGGGAAAATGTTCTTCAGAATCCTTCAGAATGAATCTTACACAGAACAGCAATATATGAAGCATGCAAATGTGGAACATTTCTGTTTTAAGCAGGAATGAGTGGGATGGATCAAAGGACAAAATGCTTAACTATTCTATGCCTTCACTCCCTTAGCCCATATTAGTCTTAAGGGTCAAAGAATAATTGGTTTTAGTCATGTTAATATATACATAAATTGAAATGCACACATTTAAGTAAGCAATTTAATGAGTTTTAATAATTATTTACATCACCACAAACAAGATTACATGATGTTATTACAGGAGAACATATTCTGGTGCTCCCTTTCTGTTAATCCCCATTTCAAAATGCAGCTAGTGTTCTGATTTTGATGAAAATTTTATTCTTATTCTCACCTGTTTTGGAACTTGAATACAAAGAATCAAAGAGAATGTACTATTATGCATGAATACAATGGTTTTAAAAGTGATCATGTTATTGTATGGATCAGTAGATATTTCCACCTTATTTTTGGGGAGTATCCCTTGCATGCATGGGGATTCATTGGTTTATCAGTTCACCTGTTCTCAGGTAATTGTTTACACTATTAAACTAATATGAGTATTCGAAATATATATATATATATATTCATTTCTCCTAAAAATAGAATTGCCTATTTGTATGGTAAAAGTATATTAAGTCTTACAACAAATTGAAATTTGCATACAATACTAGGGAATGCGAACTAAAATGTAGAGATAGATATCAGTTTACTGTTAATAATATAACCTAATATATGGTGAGTGAAAGCATATCCTATAGATGGAAGGAGGTGACATAAGAGAGGGATGAAAAATGGGACAGGAAAAATCTTCTGGAGGTGATGTATATGCTGAATCTTAATTGTGATTATGGTTTCACAAGTATGCATTTATAAATACTTAACAAATTGTATATTTTAAACATCTATTGGTTATTTTATATGAACTTTAGTACAATGAACTACTGAAAAATTAAAATGATTCAGAGAAGTATTCACTCCTGATTTCTGAGATATTTTACATATTTATACAGTTTACAATAGTATAGTCCAGGTTAAATGTTGGTAATCAATAAGATTGATAAGAAAAATGAAAATTTTCATCATATCTTATCAAAGAAATGATGACTCAAATAATGCTTATAGTTTTCCAAACAAATTACAATTTGATTTCCTTTGTCAATTTTTTTTGAATTTTGAAATTATTAACTGTTATTTAAAAAAATATGTGATGTGGATGTGGCTTAGTGGTAGACTGCTGGCCTAGCATGCCTGAAGCCCTGGGTTTGCTTTCCAGCAACACACCCCCCCACACACACACACCACCATATATATATATATTATGTGTGGTATGTGTGTATATGCATACATACACACAAACACACACACACATATATTATATATATATATATATATACACATACATGTTAATGGGGTACCATGTTATGTTCCAATGTATGCATAAATTGTATAATGTTTAAATCATTAAGCATATTTATCTCCTCATATATTTTTCATTTCTTATGAAATCACTTACTTTAATTCTGTGCTGTGTTCCACTGGAATTTTGGTCATCAATATTACCACAATTTCATCTACTTCTGGTCTATAAAATGTCCTAGAAATTTTGTCTTTCTTTTCTTGCTGCAGCCTCATAGTTCTGTAAATAATGTCACCTCAGAAGCCAATAGCAGTGAATTATTTAAGTAAAAATAGTTAAAAGCACCTGGTAGACTATTTCTCATAAGACTTCTTTGTTCATATTGTAATATCTAGTGTGTAGTTTATAGAAAAGCCTTCAGCTGGGCAGGAAATTGAAGAAGATACCACAAGCTGATGAAGAGACTGATTAAGACTGTCTCTGGTTAATTCATTACAGTAACAGTAAAAAAAAAATCACCACCAGGTTGAAGAAGTTGAAAAGTTTTATTGGGTTTCATATATAACTATTTCATAAGAATTTAATCAATATTTTCCCTGACCTTAAGAATGTATATATGATGAATAGTGAAACCATTGTCTAACCTCCAAGGGCTTCCAGTCTATACTGTAAAGTATATCATTTCTATAACATTTTGCTAATAATATTTATCCACAAAAAAGTGTTACCTTGAAAAAAATTGAGTGTCTAAAACTTTTCTCAGGAGATTATTTTACTGGCACTGAACTAGTTATGAAATGTGTGATTTAAAAAAACTTTATTATTTTATCAATCTCTGTTCATAACGTGAATGAATAACCATTGTAGTAGATCAGGTAACTTTTGAGAAATCCCAAAGATAGTACTAATTCTTCAAGATTTTATTATTCAGAATATAGGGTCTTATCTTAGGAAGTCGAAATCAAAAAATTTTCCCCAGAGGTGATTTTTGTCACATGATGAAAATACAACAAGAGAAACCTGAGACCAAGAGTTAGGCCATGCACAGTTATCTATTAATCAAAGACAAAATTCAAATACTTTTTTAAAGGCTAGTAGGAAATGGAATGTTTGTAAGAAGCTCATCTCTTTCTGAAGAGGGAAACTATTTGTGCCCTTTATTTTATTATAATAATCAGGAATATAAAATTTCTTTAAAGCACTAAAAACCATTCTTTTGAGATATAAATCTCCCTTATCTGGGCAGATTAAACAAGTATTGAATAACTTTCTACTTCCTTTTGTTTATGGCAGACTGAGGTACTTCAGGACTAATTTGCTATTTTTACAGTGAGCAAACCACATTTTAATCTTACATTAATATAATATTTGTCAGTAGAATAATTGCAATCTCTCTCTCTCTCTCTCTCTCTCTCTCTCTCTCTCTCTCTCTCTCTCTCTCCCCAAATAGACTCATCAAACTCAAGCGACTTTTTTCAAAATTTAAACATACTTTAAGGACTTTGTTCAGATTCATCATTTGCAGGTGTTATAAAGCAAGGAAACTAAATGTACCTGTGCAAACTTTGGAGAACATTCTATGCCCATTAATGTTCCTTCCTCTCCCATCAGTTTTCTCATTTATGAAAACTCAAACAGTTTATTCTAATATAAAAAACACTTTCCCCCTCATAGTTTATCAGGAATATGACTGTAGTCCTATGTCTTTCTTCACTATTCTTGTTCTTAGCTTAGTCTGAAAAAACATTAAATAAAGTGCTTAGACAAAGTTTCTAAAATATTTTTCACAGAGAAAACTGAATTTTAAGTAATTGAAAAGTCCAACTATGAGCAAATATTTTAGCAGACCAAGTTCACCAATGTATATTTCTGTATATTTCTACATCTGTGTCTGTAGCAAAAGAAGTAGAAGGCAAGAAATAATTAAAATCAGAGCTGAAATTAATTAAATCGAAACAAAAGAAACAATTGAAAAAATTGACAAAACTAAAAGTTGGTTCTTTGAAAAAATAAATAAAATCGAAAGACCCTTAGCCATGCTAACGAAGAGAAGAAGAGAGAGAACTCAAATTACTAGCATACGGGATGAAAAAGGCAATATCACAACAGACACTTCAGAAATACAGAAGATAATAAGAAATTATTTTGAATCCTTATACTCCAATAAAATAGAAGATAGTGAAGGCATCGATAAATTTCTTAAGTCATATGATCTGCCCAGATTGAGTCAGGAGGATATAGACAACCTAAACAAATGTAACAATAAAATTTCATAGTTTTATTATAGGCCTTACATAATTAAGAAAAGGAGATATCACTGGTTTATTTTTTAAATGTATCAAATAGTTAAATATTTTCTTGGTAAGAAAACTTAGAATACCAATTTGTGAGGACAAATTTATCTTGTTAAACCGAAAACAATCACATCAAGCCTTGGAGCTAAGGAATAGCTTTGGTAAAATTTGTGTGCCCACTGATTTCTGGTCAACCTTGAACTGCAACTGTAATATCATTTTTTTTTTTTTTTTATGTTGAAGATCTCACCTTCCTGAAATCTTGGTTTCCACAAATATTTGTTCTTGAAGTAAACATCAGTGAAGTGCTTTGGGATTTTCACACTGTTGATATCAATTTTTGTGGAGGTGATAATGACAATTTCCTGGTGTTTTCTAGCCCGTGGAATTTGATTGAGGGACAGAGGTCCAGTTATAAGCATTAAACCACTGCTCAGCTGCTTTTGGAAAACGACTCTTTTTCCTGTGTGGCACTCAGATGACCCAGGATGGTTCCCAGAGTGATGCTAGTTTGTAGTTTTCTCAAAAGCTGATTTGTTTTGTTGTTGTTGCTATTGGTTTGTATTTTTTGTTTGTTTTGTTTTTATTTTGAAATCGCTCAACAACTTCAGAGATGCACATTTTCATTAGGATAATATCTTGGAGTTTTGCATAGATTAAATAGTTAAGTACCACCATTCTTTTCACCATCAACTGGTTTTATGACAGCATCAAGAATATTCTCCTTTTTCTTCGCAATCCTGGATTTAACAGCAGAGTACTTCCTTTTGTACTTAGCCTTTATGGAATACGTAGCAGATTGGGATATATGCCAATTTCTCTGACAAAGATAGAGTTTTAGTTTTGTCTGCAGTGGGACTTCTCTCTCTTGGGCATTTTAGTCTTGAAGTTACTCATTTTAACTTTGTCACTGATCACCCTCCTGGCTTTAGATTTATTCTTGTTGGTCATTTTAACCATGACCTTACAAGATGGGAAAGAGTATATCAATTTTTTAACACCTAAATTATCTGTGAATCTGACTTATCCAGAGATTTTACTTGATTACATGACCTTGACTTGTTAAAAATATATTTTTGAGCTAACAGTTTTTAAGCAGATATTTTTGTTTTGTTAAAAGTTTAGCATTTTTGACATACTGGCATTTTTCTCAGAATTCTGTGAATATTTATTAGACTTTCAAAAGGAGCAGAGCATACTTATTTTATCAGTAATCTTATAATCTAATATATTAATAACATCTCAAAAGTGGGGACATATTTTGCACTCACAAATTATATTTTTTTATCAGTTACCAATACACAAACACAGAAAGAATTTAGTAACTATTCAATGATGTGCAAGATTAAGTACAGTTGACAAAAAATTGACATTCCTTATTTTAAGTAAATAGTATGTTTTTTATAGTGGAAGTAAACTGTGTTCATGCACAAATACAAAAAGATAAAACCAAGCAAGCAAGCAAAAAAAACTGGAAAACTTATTTTTTTACAACAAAGAAATGATATCCCCATCTCTACCTGTAAGAGATTATCAAATGGTCAGAAAATAAAATCAAATTTTAAAAATAATGGAATTAGCAGTTTTTACTGCCACTTATGGATGATAACTTAGTGAAAATCTGCAAACCAGATAAGGAACCAAACTTTGGTAAACCTGAGAAATATATACAAGAATACAGAATCAGAAAAAAAAAAAACAAGGAACCAGGAGTCACTAAGAGTAATAATTTTCAAGAACTTAAGAAAAGATATGTCTGAGATTAAATAAACCATAGAGGGCATTTCTCAAGGAATCCAAGTTTAATTGCCTTTGTAGTGGAACTTCCAAACTGTCAAAGGATAATTTTCAAAAGGTCACAGCATGAATCTCAAAGAAATATGAAGTGAGTGTATGCTAAATGCCTAATTAGCATATTAATGAAGGAACCAATAAAACCGTAAGTATGGTTACATAGCTCATTGTCATATACATTCTGTTCTATGACTTTGCTAAACTCGACTGATATTATTAGTATAATTGTTTTTCTGACTATAATTGTTATAATTAATTGATTATTATATTGATAATTATTGTAGTTTATAAGAAAGTAATTGTAATAACACAATTATAATAATCTAATTGTGATAATGTAAATCATGATGTTGTATTTTTATTCTTAGTTATATATAACATTAGGATTCATTTTGATATAATTATAAAAGCATGGAATATAATTTGCTCCAATTTAGTCCCTAGCACTTCCCATTTCCTCCCCACCTTCCTCACAGTTCCCTTCCCTCTACTCTCAATCTTTCTGCTATTTAATTTTAGGGTTTTTTTTTAAATTAGTGCCTTACAGATATACATAAACATGAGATTCATTGTGATATATTTGTATATGTACACAGCAAAGTTAGGTCAGATCCATTCCCCTGTTCTTCCCTTACCCTGTCCACCCCACCCCATCACCTTCCTCTATTCAACTAATTTTCTTTTTCAATTTTGATGAATTCATGCCTCATTTTATTCTTTTCTTTTCTTATTTTGGGCTAACTTCTGCGTATCAGAGAAAACATTTGATCTTTGAATTTCTGAGTCTGGCTTATTTTACTTAGTATGATGGTCTTCTGTTCCATACATTTACCAGTAGATGACATAATTTCTTCTTTATAAATGAATAACACTCCATTGTGTATATATGCTGCATTTTATTTATCCATTTCTCTGTTGACAGGCACCCAGATTAGTTTCATAGCATGGCTGTTGTGAATTTTGCTGCTATAAATATTGATGCTGTTGTATCCCTATAGTATGCTGATTTTGGATATATACTGAGGAGTAGGGTAGCTGGGTCATGTGGTGATTCTATTCATAGTATTTTGATGAATCTCCATACTGATTTTCATAGTGGTTGTACTAATTCACAGTCCGAAAAACAATGTGTGAATGTACCTTATCCACCATATTCATGCCAACAGTTATTTGTATTCTTGAAAATTGCCGTTGTGACTGGAGTAAAATGAAATCTCAATATAGTTTTGATTTGTATTCCCAAGATTGCTAGAGTTATTGAACATTTTTTCATATATTAATTAGCCACTTGTATTTCTTATTTAGAGAAGTATTTAGTACTTTTGCTCATTTTTTATTTGGGTTATTGGGTTTTTTATATTAAGTTTTTAAAAATTCTTTATATTCTGGATATTAACACCCTATCTGAAGAGCAGGTGGCAATGATCTCCAATTCTGTAGGCCCTTTCTTTACATTCTTGTTTATTGTGCAGGAGATTTTCAATTTGATGTCATCTAATTTATTGTATTTTTATGGGGTTTTTTTGCATTTTAGGAGTCTTATTAAGGAAGTTTATGTCTGTGCCAATGTGTTAGGCATATATTACCTTCTAGCAGGTGCAGAGTTTTTGCCTAATTCCTACATCTTTGATCCAATTTGAGTTGCCTTTTGTGCAGGGTTAGAAATACGGGTCAAGTTTCATTCTTCTATATATGGATTTCCAGTTTTCCCAGCACCATATGTTGGAGAGGCTATTTTTTCTCCAACGTGTATGTTTTTGGCATCTATATCTAGTATCAGGTGACAGTATTTATGTGGGTTTGTCTGTCTTCTATTCTATTCCACTGATTTTCATTGTCTGTTTTGGTGCCAGTACCATGCTGTTTTCATTTACTATAGCTCTGTAGTATAATTTGAGGTTTTGCATTATGTTGCTTCCAGCATCACTTTTCTTGCTCAGTATTCTTTTGGCTAATATGGGTCTCTTATTCTTCCAAATGAATTTTACAAATTTTTTCTAGTTCTGTGAAGAATGTCATTAGTATTTTGATGGGGATTGCATTGAATCTGTGTAGTGATTTTGGTAATATGATAATATTAATTCTGCCTATCCAAGAATATGGAAGGTCTTTCCATCTTCTAAGGTCTTTAATTTCTTTCTTCAGTGTTCTATAGTTTTCATTTTAGATGTCCTTCTCCTCCTTTGTTAGTGTTATAGCATATTATTTTTTTTAGGTAATAGTGAATGGTATAGTTTCCCTAATTTATTTTTCAGCAAATTTATTATTGCAGTGTAGGGAAGGGATTGATTTATGTATGTTAATCTTGTATCATACTACTTCATACTACTTTACTAAATTTATTTATCACCTCTACAATTCTTCTCTTTATTTGTTTCTTTTTTTGTGAGTGTGTGTTCTAAATATAGGATCATGCCATGAGCAAACAGAGATAATTTGAGTTCTTTATTTCCTATTTGTATCCCTTTCATTTCCTTTTCTTGCCAGATTGCTCTGACTAGACTTTCAAGGCCTATGTTGAGTAGGAGTGGCGAGAGAGAGAGAGAGAGAGAGAGAGAGAGAGAGAGACAGACAGAGAGACAGAGAGAGGGAGGGAGGGAGGGAAGGAGGGAGGGGGAGAGGGAGGGCATCCTTGTCTTGTTCCTGTTTAAAGAGAAAATGCTTTTAGTTTTTCTCTGTTCAACGTGATATTGGCCTTGGGTTTGTCACATATAGCCTTTACATTGCTGTTCCATCTATCCCAACTTCCTCTAGTGTTTAAACATGAATGTGTGCTAGATATTGTGATTTTTTTCCTACATCTATTGAGATGAGCATGTGATTCTTGTCCTTAAGTCTATTTATGTGGTAAATTTCATTTATTGACTTGCATATGTTGAACCATCTTTGCATTACTAAGATGAAACACATTTGATCATGGTGCACTATCTTGTCAATGTGTTTTTAAATGCAGTTTGCCAGTATTTTAGTAAATATTTTTGTATCTTTGTTCAGCTATGATATTAGCCTGAATTTTTCTTTCTTTGATGTGTCTCTGTCTGGTTTTGGTAGGTCCTGGATTCATAGAATGATTTCAGCAGTGTTCCCTCCTCTTCTATTTCAGGTGATAATTTGAGGAGGATTGGCATTAATTTTTCTTTAAAGGTATGGTAGAAATTGGTTGAAAATCCATCCAGTCCTGGGCTTTTCTTTGTTGGAAAGTTTTTGATACCTGCTTTATTTTCATTACTTGATATCGATCTGTTTAATTTTTCTACATTCTCCTGGTTCATTTTGAGTAGGTCACATGTCTCTAGAAATTTTTCAATATATTCAAGATTTTCTAGTTTATTGGAATATAAATTTTCAAAATAGTTTCTAATGATCCTCTAGATTTCATTAGTGTCTGTGGTGATATCCCTTTTTTAATATCTACTTTCATTAATTTCAGTCTTCTCCCTCTTTCTTTGATTAGTTTGGCTAATGTTTTATCAATCTTGTTTATCCTTTGAAAGAACCAACTCTTTGTTTCACTGATTATAGCTGATTTTAATAATTCCCTGACTTCTGCTGATTTGGTTATTTGCTTTGTTCTTCTTTTTCAAAACCTAGAGGTACAATGATTGATTATTTATTTGGTATCCTTTTATTTTTAAAATGTAGGAACTCATTGCTACAAATTTCCCTCTTAGAACTGCCCTCATACTTTCTCAGATTAAAAAAAAACATATTTTAGATGTAGATAGACACAGTA
The DNA here is from genome assembly GCF_047511675.1 of Marmota flaviventris. Lineage (NCBI taxonomy): Eukaryota > Metazoa > Chordata > Mammalia > Rodentia > Sciuridae > Marmota > Marmota flaviventris. The sequence goes on along the minus strand of NC_092518.1, from coordinate 20,082,398 downwards.
CCTTTATTTTATTTATTTATTTTTATGTGGTGTTTAGGATCAAACCCAGTGCCTCACACGTTCTAAGTGAGCAATCTACCACTGAGCCACAACCCTAGCCCCTTCTCAGATGTTTTGATATGTTATGTCACTGTTCTCATTTGTTTCTAAATTTTTATTTCTCCTCTGATTTTTCTGCTATCCATTTGTCATTCAAAAGTATATTATTTATTCTCCAGATGTTAGAGTGATTTCATTTTTATCTTATCATTGATCTCTAATTTTATTCCATTATGATCAGATATTATGCAAGGAATTATCTTTATTTTTTGTAATTGCTGAGACTTGCTTTGTTACCTAAAATATGATCTATTTTAGAAAATATTCCATGTGCTGCAGAGAAGAAAGTAAATTCATTGATTAATGAAATATTCTATAGGTGTCTGGTACCTTCATTTGATTAATAATACCTTTTTAGTTCTGAAGAATCTTTACTCGGTTTATGTCTGGATGATCTGTCTAGTGATGAGAGAGGTGTGTTACTATATTGTGGTCTATTTGATTTTTAATATTGAGAAGGGTTTGTTTATGTTTGTAGATGCACCATTGTTTGAAGCATAAATATTTACAATCATTATATTTTTGTTGGATGATTCCATTAACCAATACAATGAGAACTTCTTTTTCTCTTCTGATTAATTTTGGCTTGAATTTCAGTTTGACTGATATGAATAGCTAACCCTGTTTGCTTTCCAGTATGGTTTTCATGGTATACCTTTTACCACTCTTTCACTTTTAGCCTGTGGATGTCTTTGTCTGTGATGTGAGTCTCTTGCAAACAACATATTGTTGAGTCTTTTTTTTAAATACAGATGACCAATTTATGTATTTTGATTGAAGAATTTAAACCATTTATATTCACTGTTATCATAGAGAGATGATTTTTATTTACTGCCATTTTGATTTATTTCTACTGTTTAAATCAGACTTGATTCTCTTTTAATTGACTACTCTTCTAGTGTAATGTATCCCTATGCTAGTTTTTATTTTTATTTTTCATTTCTTCTGCATGAAATATTTTGTTGAATATGTTTCGTAGTGGATATGAATTATTTTAGTTTCTTTTTATCATGGAAGGTTTTTCTTTCATCATCAACTCTGAAGGATAATTTTGCCAAGTATAGTAATCTTGGTTGGTACCCATTTTCTTTCAGTGCTTGGTACATATTATTTAAAGCCCATATGGCTTTTAAGGTCTGGGTTGAGAAATCAGTAGAAATCAAATTTGTTTACCTCTAAATTTACCTACTATTTTTTATCTTGCAGATATTTGGAGTTAAATGTGCATCTTGCATTTGAATTTCCATCTCATTCCTAAGATTTGGAAATGTTTCTAATATTATATCATTGAAAAGGTTGTGCATTCCTTTAGTTTGTATTTTGGAGCCTTCATCTACCCCCAAAGATTCTTAAATTCACTCTCTTGATTTTATCCCAGATTTTAATATTCTGGTCATAGTCTCTTAACATCTTTATTGTCACCTTTGTTTTCAAGATTAAGTATTTTGTCCTCAAGACCTAAAAATTTTTCTTCAAAATGGTCTAATCTATTGGTGATGCTTTATTGAATTTTTAATTTGTTTATTGTTTCTTTCATTTCTAGGATTTTTGTTTGGTTCTTTTCAGAATCTCTATCTCTTTATTGAAGTGATCTTTTACTTCTTGTATTTTTTCTCTAATTTTTCTCCTTACATCATCTTTTATCTTGTTGAACATTTTAACTATGAACTTGAAATTCTTTCTCTGACATTTATTTCATTCTGGTGTCTATGGAATCAGTTGTTGAAGTGTTATAGGCTATTTGGGGTGGTTTATTCCCTTGATTTTTCATATTGCTTGTATGTCTACCCATATATTGGGACGATTATCATTTATTCTTTTATGCAAGGGACTCTTTTATGAGCTTATTTCTCTTAAGAAATATCTGATTACTGATACTTTAACTTATTGTGTGGCCTCTACCATTCTCAGCATCAGCAATACAGTGCAAGAAGCTACTGAACCCTATTTACAATCATCACTTCAGAGCAGTGATGTACTATTCGACCTTATGAAAAATGCAAAACTTGTTGATATTCTTCTCCACAGTTCCTCTAATCCAGGTATAAACTTGTAATAAAGTTCTGGAATAGGTCAAAAATTAGTTATTAAATATAATAAAATTGCTATAACATTATATAGGGATTGAAAGGGGGAAGAGAAAAATTGGGCAGAAGAGAGAAAAATATTTAACAAAAGTAAAAGTAAAAATAGAAAAGAATAATTCACCCCAAGTTAAAAGTGAAAAAAAAAAGATGGATGGGGGATTTGAGGCAGTAACAGATAATGTAAGAGGGAGAAGAGGGGGTAAGAGGAGCAAGAATAAACCAGAGCTATGAAAACAAAAAAAAATTCTAATCAATGCTTTAAACCATTAGAAGAAATACAGTCAAAGGGTTTGAGGACAATGTTGGCTGTTAGTGTAACAAATGCCAAATCAAGATAAAGAGTGATCACAATTACCAGCAGTGGCCATGGATCAGTCTGGGTGACATCTCTCTCCCCATGCCCTAGACCTAGGAAGCTATCTACTTTGATGACCTCACACCAGCTATGATCATGATCCAGACACCATCCCATTAGGCTTCTTGGACTCAGGCAACTTCCCTCCATTATAGGCCTCCTGCCAGTGGCAGCTTCAATCTGGGGATGTCCCTCTATGCTTCTGGGGATATAGGTAGCTTCCTGCCTTGGAGAGCCTTCTGCCAACTGTAGCAGTAATCTGCATGCCTTTCCTTTCCTCTACCAGGGACCAAAACTGCCTTGCTTGGATGTGAGCTCTTGCTTCCTGCTGCTGTGAATTAAAGTTGTGTGTTCAGTTTTTTCCTGGGCTCCTGCAGAGGCTTTGCAGAGCTGGGTTAAGCTAGCACTTACTGAGACAGAGTTACTCCAGCCCACTTCCCTTATTCAAGGGGAGGGGGAGGGGGTTTCAGCAACTTTTGGCTAGTAGCTATCCCTGTATAAGTTCTTTCTAGACAGGATGTTTAAGAGATCTCACTGCAGGGTGTTCCCTCTGGTTTTTGTCTGTTGCTATCTGGAGGTGGAAAGATGTCATGTTGATTTAAAGGACTACTAGTCAGCTGCAGGCTCCAGGAATTGCTGCAGAATCAGGTATGGCTTTCCATTCAAGATTTGGTTTTAAACTTCTTGATTTGCTTTAAAAACCCGACTTCTCCTGTCACATTTTAATTCAGTCTCATTTTTTCAAGCTGTTGAAAAGTGGGTGAGTTTGTGTGCTTTTCTCTCCTTTCCCCCCAACCCTACTCCACCATGGTAGCCTGAGTTTGGCTCCAGTAACCAAACTTCAAGTCTCTCCAAATCTCAGACTGTCAAATATTGGGTCTTTCAGAATTTATTCTGTCACCCCATTCCTTCACTATCTCTCTTCTTTGTTGTGGAGAGAGCAGGGTTTACTGCACAGCTCCATTCTGCCATCTACTTCTCCAACCACATTGTATATTAACAAAAACAATTTACTTTTTCTTCACAATTCAAGTTATTTTGATTTCTTTCTCTTGTTACAAGCCCTGACTAAAATCTCACCTACAGTGTTAAAATTGATAATGAAGAAGACATGCTCAAAATGTTTCCAAATGTAAAGGAAGGGCAATAGACATATTGACAACACATAAAATGTTGGCTGTAATATATTTGTTGTTCTATATAACCTTCATCTGATTGAGAAGTTTTGCTGAGAGTTTTATCATGAATGGGTGTTGAATCATTAAATGTTTTTTTTTTTTTTTCCTGCATCTCCTGAGATGATAATAAGGTTTTCCTCATTTGGTTATATTTATTGATTTCCCAATATTAACTCAACTTTGCATTCCCTTGATATACCTTATAAGTTATGATGCGTTTTTTTGGTGTGTGTCACTAATAAACTATATCATGACAGATATTAGTTTATACTTATCTTGTTAGAGCTTAATTGTTGAATTCAAGAGGATTATTCAGAAGTTCTAACCCTGTTTTATGTGTTTTGTGAAGTTTTTTCCTCAAGTAATCCATACATTTTATTTGAGTTATTGAGTATATTGACATGAAGTTGTTCAAAATACCCCCTTATTTACTTTGGTTTTCTTTGTACAATGATTTTATAATTTATGAAATTATATATGACTATATAATTTCTCTCCTTCTACACTTTGAACCATGATTTCTATAGAGCATTTTCTGCTTATCAGTTATCTCTGACTAAATATGATTATACAACTGTCTTATCAGGTACTCACATGTTTATTTACCTGTTTAAAATCTTCTTTTTATATATGGTAGGTCTGAAGAACCCATACTCATAGATACTGTGAAAATATAATTCTTTTTCCCAAATGTAACAATAAATTATTTGACATCTTGGGTTTTAGATTGTGAGGTAATGGAATTGATCTTCTTCACAATGATACAGTAATTGATAGTGTGTCTATTTTATGGTATACATAAGTTTGTCACCAAAATGAAAGGTATGAGAAGCAAAATATGTTTATTGTTATGAATAACTTTCATATACACTCATCCAAATTTTCTATCTAACCTTCTCTAACCTGCTTTATACATAGGAGGCTGAAGTATACACACTGCATTAACAAGCTCTATGAGTTAAACATTAAATTGGGTATATGGCTACACCCATCGTATGGGGTTACATCCCAATAAACACATTGAAAACTGAAAATATTGTAATTCTAAAATGCATTTAATACATCTAGCCTACTGAACACCAGAGCTTAGCAACACAGAACAACTGTAGAGTTTCTGTTGTATGGTTCATGAGTGCATGGCTGTCCTGAAAGCTGTGACTCATTGCCAGTGCCCATTACTGTAAGACAGTATTGTAAGATATATTGTTAGCCCAGGAAATTCAATGTAGGTTTTATGCTGAATGCATAGTTAGAACTCTTATAAAGTTTTAAAAAATGATATGGCAACATAGTAAGTCAGGGACAGTACTCTGACCCTCCATAGTAAGTTATATTGCTAATTAGCTGCCTTTACTATAAAACTTCCAGATCATGGTCTCAACTTTTTCCTCTTATCCCTTTTCCTAACCATTTTAAGCCCAAGTGTAATGTTACCCAAATATTAAGAGTCACAGGAATACTAACTTTCCCATATCTTCGTACATGGCTTCTTTATATAGGATAGCACTATTTCACAAGTAGCCAAGCCCAAATCTATGCATATGTATATAAAAATAAATTTATATACATGTAGGATTTTCATATAAAATGAGGTTGCCTATTTAAAGCAGTAAGAAATAATATATTTTAGAAATTTTGAAATTTGCATTATGACATATACCAGAATAAATTCCAAAAATGTAAAAAAGTAAATAATGAAATATTGAAAGAAACCAATAAAAGGTCTATTTTCCTCATCCTAGTGAAAGTTTTTCTATGTATAACACAAATTCCAGAATATATCAAGAGAAAAAATGTGTTATATTTCACCACATAAGATCTAAATGCATACTACAGTTAGAGCAGCCTTTTTCATGCTGCTATGCAGCCAAATTATGAACTCAGAAAGGAAACAGACACAAAAACATTACATGACAATTTACTGGAGCCCTATCCCCTAGATAGTGAAAAGCAGAATAGATTTGGCCTCTCTAGCTTACTAGACATGACTGTGATATTCAAGAAACTGCAACAATACAGAGACAAACTTTGGTTAAAAAAATATGGTTGTAATCAGTACACAATCATGGGGTACCATTTCCCTCTTGGAGAGAGTCTAGAGTTCACACATTCCCTTGATTCAGTTCACATATACTGTGTAAAGTTCTCACACATATTGCTTTTTCCCCTTTCCCCACTTAAACATTGAATAATTTTGAGTGATGCTGATGTCTATGTTAAATGAGGTAGATCACACATGGTTCTACGAATAATAATGATATCTGAAAGGAAATATCCTTGACTTGACCATCTAGTAATACCTAATTTTCCTCACTGAGGGACCCTGAAGTTGTGTGGCTTCACAAAGTAATTCAGGATAAGAGACACATTAGTCAGACAAGGAAAGTTCTATGACCACTAACATTTTATGCCATTTTAGATTCTGTAAAAGGTGTTACCATCTCTTAAAGACAGCCTTCTCAAAAATAAAAGTGAGTTATTTCTGTGCCATCATCACTAAACATCTTTACTTTTAACAATAGGTATAAGCATAATCAAAATAAAAGTGGATGACATAAGTAATAGTTAATCCTCCATGTATATGAAAAATCAGAAAAGAACAATTTATTAGTATTTTAGTGCCTTTAAAGAAATAATAAAATTCTCTTAAAACCAAATGTTATCAAAATGCAAAAAAAGTCAAGTTGAGAGTATGTCCTAGAAAACATTAAAAAAAATCAACTGTATAAAACATATATATAAAATACAGAGTATCTGATCAAGAGCTACTATAGCTAATAACAATTTCTCTAGAAAGGGAAGTCAAAAAATTAGAGAGGAGATACTAGAAAAAAATGTCCCTTTAGTAGAAAAAGAAAATATCTTCACAACAAAATGACTTATTGATTACTAACATCAAAAAAAAAAAAGAAAGAAAGAAAGAAAAGAAAAGAAAAAGAAAAAAGAAACGGGGCTAATGTTGTGGCTCAGTGGTAGAGTACTTGCCTAGCATGCATGAGGCACTGGATTTGATCCTCAGCACCACATAAAAATAAAATAAAGAAATTATGTCCACCTACAACTAAAAATAATATAAAAAATAGAAACAAGGAAAGACTTACATGTAAATATCTCATGACTTTATAACAAAAGTGTTAAAAAGTTACTAACAATTTCTTAATTATTAATGAATTTACTTGTTTATTTATGTGTGCTAGGAATCAAACCCAGGACCTCCCACATGTTATTCAAGTGCTTTCCCACTGAACTTTCCCTAGACCCAATTAATACTTTTAAGGGCAAAAAGAAGATATGCTACTTTTTATAGGCAATACTGAATGCTAGGATATCTTGGAACAGGGTTTTAAAAACTCTCATATTTAGAATCAAGAATACTTTAACCAGGAAAACAAATTTATTTTCCAACATGAAATGAATCAAGTAGTTTGCTTCTAAAACATGTTTTCTGGTAATTTACTCTAGGTTGTACTTAAGCAAAATGAGGATAAAACAATACAAAACAAAACAAAATGCATGAGATGTAGAAAATAGCAAATGAGTCACTTAAAAGGAGATTGAGAAATTCCCTTTTTAATTTTTTTTGGTTATCAATAGACCTTTTTATTTTATTTATTTATATGTGGTGCTGAGAATCAAACTCAGTACCTCGCACATACTAGGCAAGTGCTCTGCCACTGAGCCATAACCCCAGCCCCATGAAATTCCCTTTTAATACATGAACTAAGAGTAAAATATACAGTTTTTTGAAGCATGGGGTCAAAGAACTCTAGATAAGTATCTTTGTGGAAAAAAGGAAACACTACCAGGAAAGTAGTATAATTCATAGGGTAGAATCACACAATAAAAATAATCCATTAATTCAGTCAATATATATTCTTGAGCACTGACCTTATTTCTATAGGCACCAAATTAACAATAGTTTGTATGTATACACACAGGCACGTTGATGCACTTGCATGCACACAGATTAAGGGAAAGATCCTCTTCCAAGGAACGTTTCTAGAGTTAGAAGATAAAAATGTTAGAATACACACACACACACACACACACACTGTACACACATTATTAGAAAAGATATGATTGGGAAAAAAAAACATGATGTGAAGATAGATGGTAGTCACTATTATTTTCTATAGATTAAGTAGAGAAATTCTCCTTCCTCAGGATTAGCTTGGGCTGAAACTTTCAGTCTTAGGAACATGTAAGGGAACTGTGCAGCTGAAATGGGGAGAATAACAGGAAGCACTGAACAAGAAGAAAGTAGAGACCTAATAAGACATCATGGGGGACCTTAAAGCTATAATAAAGACTGCATTTGACTCTGAGTGACACAGAAGACAATTGGATGACTTGATGGGATCACTTTTTTATGTAAAAAAAAGTGTTAGGGATAAAGAATGGAAAAATGAAAACCAGTGAAGGGACTATTATAATAATTCAGAGGAAAGATGTTGATTATTTGGGATAGGATTTTAACAATGGAAATGACAAGAGGGAGTCAGATTTGTGATATGATTACAAGGTATGGCTGACAGGAGCTTTGACTGGATTGGATATATATGAGAGTAAAAGAGAAGAGTCAAGATTGACAGTGAAGTATTTGGCACAAGGAACTGGAACAACAGAGTTTCTACTTTTAGGGATGAGAAGAGTGAAGAAAGAACAGGTTTGAGGAACAGGAAGCAAGTATGTGTCAGATATACAAGGCTGAAATTGATGAGAGATGTTTGGAATGGAATTGTATTTTTCCTCAATAAAAAATAAAAATAATTATAAAATTTCAGAAGAAAATAAAACATTGTCACAAGTCAGACATATTCCAAGTATGTAGAAAATTAAATGAAATAACACTTTAAGAATTTGGGGAATGTAAGATTATATCTACAAACACATACATGTAATCTTATTTATATATAATCTTGAATATATAATATTTAATATACATAATCTTCAAATATACATATATGTGTGTTTGTGTATATATGTCTTTATTAATGTATTATTTTACTTCAAATAGCTAATGATGAATACATTGAATTCAAAAGAAAAAATTATAATCTTAGCACACTACTTGATTGGTCAATAAACATTATTTACACATAGCATTTGCATTGTGTTTTATTTGCAGTGGGTTTATTTTTATGTTGTGTAAATTTACAGGCAAGGCAAAGAAAATTATGATTGTGGTTGAAGAACAAAATGTAGGATTTAAAATCTTCTCAAGTGTGAAAGTAAATTTGTAAGTGACAGATGGTAGGAGATGAGAGAGCAAAGGATGTGGAGAATATATGAAGGTACTGATATTCTCATTCTATGCAAAGAAATCAAAATGTGTATATAACTTTTATAGACTAACAAACTGAATTATGAAGTTATTGATTAATATTAAAGTTACCCAACAAAAGAACATGTTATGGCCATAAACTTTTTGACACAGATGAATTTAGGTAATGGAATTACTTAAAAGTTCGAATGTCCTATTGAGAAGTTAATAGATTTTGTTCTAAAGTTAATCAGGATATAGATTTATAAGCATGTTATTTTAATTTTGCAAATTACTTCAATAGATGTTATATTGAAGGCTTAATGTGGGCTAAAGAGAATTGATAAATGAGATTTTCTAAGTCTTTTCAGCAAGATCCCCGCTGTGTTAATTGATTATAGTAGTGATGTAAATATTTAAGAATTTATTAAAAAAATATAAAAGCCTTTGCTAAATAATAGGAAGAAAAAAGTAAGTTTAAAAACATAAAAGAAATTCTAAAAATGCCACCTTGCAACACACAAATATCTAGTCCCTCCCATATATAAATATTTCCTTGAACTGTTAAGATTTATTTCATTTCACATACATTTAATAATCTAAACAAGCTGTTTTAGTGCATTGGGCTGTCAGAAATTATAGGCTACAAACTTTCACCAATTGTCATTATAAAATAATAAGGTAATACTGTATTTGATATAAAGCCTTATAAAAATAGAAATAATCTTATAACCCTAAGTACTTGAAAAAGTTAAATGCTATGCTGACATTGATATTGTCCTTTTCAGCATGATAAGAAGATGAGGTTGTACAATGTTTACATTCCTGTAATTATAGAGCAAGGGCAGTGTTCATGCTGTTCACTTTGAGCCATGTAGAGCAAGATTAAGCTCTACATACTCTGGTCATTGTTATCATGCTTAAAATTGTTCTCCTATATTTAATTTTAATAAATTAAAACAAATATTTCTAAGATAGGTAATTTATTATATTTTAACCATAAGGCTTATAATCCTCTAACCACTTAATGAAAACATTGAGTGACTAGTTCCATGTAATGAATTTCCCCAAATACTAAGATGAACTTTGTTGAACAGAGAGCAATGTTTTCTATTTAGACATTCCCTCTTTCTACTGCTTTAATAACCCGATCAGTCAGAGCTATCTCTGACAGTTCTGAATTAAATTTAACATGAAATTTAACTTCTTCCTTACCTTCATGAAGATAGTGTTCTGGATTTTTGCTTCCCTTACCTCCATGTAGATGATTTATTCTTACATGCCAGCAACATGGAAACTGGTTTCTTGGACATATTTTCTTTTATATCTAACACAGGAAATAAGAAATGAGAACTCTTTCATTAGGGGACCCATTATTAATAATTTCAACTTTTGTTTATTGGTGATATGATGGTTAAGATAATAAATGGCCTCATTCTTTAGTTGAAATTTCTCCAACCTAAAGAGAAACACTTGGCCAAACAGGATAAAAGAACGTAAAACATTACATTAACCTTAAACATTAGTCCAAAGTGTATAAACATGTATATTACCCCAAAATTCTGCTGGATTTCTTACAGGTACACCATGAGATTATTTTTATATCATAACTTTGAAAAGAAAATTTACTACTCTTTTATTTTATTTTAAATATTTTTTTAGTTGTAGATGGACACAATACCTTTATTTTATTTATTTTTATGTGGTATTGGGATCAAACCCAGTGCCTCACGCATGCTCAGCTAACGCTCTACCCCAGCCCTACTGCTCTTTTAAAAGCAATTTTATTCACATAGAGTTAAATTGAAATATCCACATATGTAGCTCTTACTTTGACTAAGATTCATTTCACATACATTTAATAATTTAATAATCTAAATAATCTAAAGCCACATTCCATTAACTCCTTTATTTTTAAGGTAAAATTGCTTTTCTATGACTACCATGTTGAACAGATCAAACTTTCTCTTCTGGTTATTTGTATATATTAATATTTTTACTCTGTTGATTACTTTTTCATTTCTGATCAGATTCCTCCTTTTTTTGCATATCGGAAACCTAGTTCATCTCTGGAACCTAGTTCATCTCTCTCACTAGAACCCAACTGGTCTGGTAGGCAAGTATTGCCCAAATGTGCAAAATTCTTTATGTAAATAGCACATCCTTATGACTTGGTTTTTAACTACACTGTGGCAATGTTTAGCAAAATGATTATATATTTGATATAGTTATCAAAGTTAACCAGATCTTTTTTAAAAAGAAATTGTGGGATAGTGTGGAAAATAACATGGCTTTTTGGAGGAGGTATATATTCATATTTTTCCATAGCTCCTTAAATGAAATGTGATTAATACACATGTAGAATTGGTGCATGCTGCTTTCCCTATGATATCTCACCTAAACACCACTCTTTAGATTTGGATGTTTTCAATATGTTAAGGACATTCCAAAGGAATTTTAAAGGGCCAGAATTAAAAATCATCATCTTCCCTTCAAGGAAACTGCTACAAGTAATAAAACATTATTCAAAGTCTTAGCTCATCCTTTTAATATGCCCTCTGCTCTGTGTTACTAGAACCACATGAACCTCTGTTTCTCATTTTACTATATTAACACACTAAACATGGAACCCCAAAATGCTACTTTATGATTACAGAAGGAAGTTTTAATTATATTCTATGCCTTATAGTCGTCAAGATAGGTCTTAGCTTTGCCAAAAGGGTTGAAATAAAAGTGAGCCATTATTTTAAAAAATAGTTAATACTGTACTGGGGTTGTGGCTCAGTGGTAGAGCAGTTGTCTAGTGTGTGTAAGGCACTGGGTTTAATCCTCAGCTCTGCATATAAATAAATTTTAAAAAATAAAGATCCATCAAAAACTGATAAAAATATTTTAAAAATAATTAATCCACTATTCATTTTTCGGACTAATTTCAAATACCTCTTCCTCCTAAAAGCCTAATTGGAAATTATATAGCCTTTCTAGATTTCTCAACTGTCCTATTTCTTTTTCTAGGACATATGCTACACTCTATATTATTGTTATAGTTTATAATCATCACATTTCTTACTATGGGATTAAGTTATTTGAGAATAGGAATTCTTCCTTACTCATTATGTACAACAATCAAATCTATTTTGTTAGATGAATGTTGAAGTAAACTTAAATTTCCACTTCCCTTCTCAACCTCATTAAAGTACCTATACATTTTATGTGTAACTTAACCAATGTATCAGCTGAAAAAATATTGTCTATGATTGGTGTAATTCTTCAACTCACCCAGTAAAAACTATAGACCAATGTAAGAATTATAATTAGTTTATTAGTTCATGTTAATCTATTAATTATAATCTATAAGTAGCTTTTGAAATGCAATTCTTTTTTTTTTCTTGGCTAAATATTTCTATTTTATTTAAACAGTCTATTTACTGTCATGTTCCTGTTTTCACTTTCTCTTGCTTAGCCAGCCATGAGTTCTACATATCTTCCTCATAAGGTCTTCTGTGCTCTCCTTGCCCAACTCACAGTTCCTCTGATCACGAAGGCTCCTCCAGGAGTGTACACAAAGATGGGTATTATAGAGCTCCATATGATCCACCATATGTTGCATGCACAAGTAAGTTCATGTTGTGAAAGTAAAAAAGGGCTGAAATGCAATTCTTAAAGTTTATACATATATGTAGCAATGTGAAAAAAGTATCAATGTGAATTTTATGTAAAATTCCTTAGCTTATCTCTCACATTAGAATGTGTTAAAAGTTATCTATGACAATTCAAATTTGTATTTTTCTTTATTGGTTATTTTTTTATAAAATTTTATATGTAAGTATATGACCAGAAAGTACTATAAGATTCAAAGTAATCTAATACAAATCTAATACATCTTGTACAAATCACTGTGAGATTGCCAATGTTCGTAAATCTATTGTCATTTGAGTATTTGAAATTAACTGTTCTTCAACCTCTGATATAATTACATTTTAGTAAAATGGCAAAGCAAGGATCAACTCAAACTTTAGATTCACTGCCTATTCATGACCTGAATTTGATATTTCATTTCTTCCAATATAAAATTTAAGTAGAAAAACTTTCTTAAATAACATTTATCCAAAATGTAAAACACAGCTCAAGATAATTCAGAATGTTAAATACAATATGGAATCAGCATGATTTATACCTATTTTACTTATTAAACCATTTATTCAATGGAAAATACATATTTCAGGCTATCAACATGCTATGCACAGTTGTTGCATTCATTGAGACCATAGCCCAGCAGGAAACATAGATACTGAATAAATAATAACAAATATGATAAAGATTAATGAACGAGTTTTGTACATTAATTATAGATATAAATGAGCATGGGTTACCTTTTGTATTATATTAAAACATGTTGAAGACATTTATGGATTTAAGCATTTCATGAAACATCTTGTGACTAGTTAGATGATAAATATACATAAAATGAACAAAGAAATTAATATATAAGCCTAGCATCCATGTTGGGTGCCTAAAGGAAATAATGGAATATGAGAAATGTAATGCAAAGAATTTTACATAAGGACTAGATTATATATTCTCAAATTTTATTAGAAACTCTAAGAACAAATCAGGTTTTCACATAGAGTGCAGGACTTAGAATAGATCTAAGAAGACTTTTCAAAGAGTGGCAGTCATTAAATATTATAATTGATTTCCAAATGAAGTTGTCAAATCCTTTTCACATGTCTTTGAAAATAAGATAGGGGTTTCATCTGTTCAGGATGCTTTAATTGTCTCTACATTATGCCAAAACATCTGCTAGTTTCAGTCAATAGTAAAAACTCCGCACTGTCAATTCAAAGAATAAAATCAGATCAATCATTTTTTGGCATCATGTAGCTCAAACAAACCTGCTGACTGACATTTTTATTTCTCTTCAAATTATTCTAGCTTAATGTAAACTCAAAACTCTTATAGTTCTAAGAGGGCTACATTAACTAAGTAAATTTTCTAATGCTTTTCAACTATACATGCATAAAATTGTTTGTATTCATAATTTATGAATATAAAGTACTTGTAACCCTTATATAATTTGAGTGAGGCATGCTTTAAGTATGCTTGGAAAAAGTTGAAATGAGAAAATGACAATGTTGATATTTAAATTAAAATGTTATTGCTAGAACTCAAGAAGTTGCAATAAAATTCAAAGGTAAGTATATTTTACATAGTTTCCTATATACTCATTATAAATAGCTATATTTAGGGGGAAAAAACGTTGGAAAGAATAGCCGTAACACTAATATTAAGGATAATGAGGAAGAAATTGCTTTTTTAAAATTTCTAGCTAAAATAACAGCTTGGCTGATGCTTGATGAATACCTATTGGATAGACTAATTGGCTGGTTGCTTTATGTGTTGAGACACTGATCTGAGATGTGGTAAATAGTGGTATAATTCATCTGTCAATTCAGTATGCTAAAAACAATTCCTTTTTTTTTAGTTTTTAGAGATATTGTGCTATTTTTCCTATTTTGATTAAAACATGGGTAAATTTCTATTTCTATTAATTCAGATTTGAGTGTTAAAAATTGTGTCAATGTGAAATGCCAAGTTAGAGTCAGCATACCAAGAAATGGCAAAGGCAGAAGGAAGAATGAGATTCAATAAACAGCCAATCGTAAAGCCATGTTACTGTACTATTCCTAGGGTGTCAGCCATCACATCAAGGTGGTCCCCACTCCATGGAGTAGGGGATCAATACTGGGGTTACTCAAGCACTCCCATGATGCTCAAGATTTAGTGATTGCACTTGTTCATTTCCAGAAATTCTGTCTGGTCCTTTTTCAAATTTTATAGTCTGTTATTTTGTTGTTTCTTTTAGCTTGCTCAATTAACTCAAATGTCTGGGCTGCTAGCCACTCCATTTGTTGAAATTGCTGACTTCTGCATGATGACTTATTTGTCTTGTATCTTGAAATTTTCTTTAAGTTCAAGCTCATTCCAGTAGAATTTTCTCTCTTGTGGGATTCTTGAATGATCTTCTGTGTGGAAGGGCTCTCCAGAGAAGAGTCACATTTGCTTATTCTGGGACCCTAAGGGAGTCTGGATACATCTTCAGGTGATTCATAGGAATAAACTAGGTGTGGGACACCCAGAGACTCTTTGTCTCTTTGTGCTATCTTCTTAAGATTGTTGTAAATCTGAAACTTCTAAAAATATAATCTGTTTATTAAACATTAGGGGTAAGGATGAAATAGATAACAGAACTATTATGTGCTGTAAGCAATTTGAATGTATTTGGACCATATTTGGGAGCCTCTGAAAGACCGAGTTGTAAATGTTTGCTTTGAAAGCCCCATGAAGGCTCAGGTCAACAAGAGACTTAGGTCAGAAGAGACCAGGTGGAGGCCTGCGCCAGGCAGTAGCAGTGGTACTGAATGGGGGGCAGGAGTCAAGAGAGTAACCAATGGAGTTAACAGCACTGAATCCCTGAATCAGTCAGGGCAGTAGACCAAAGAGGAGAGAAGTCTACCATGAGGGGATTCAAGTTGAAAATTGAAATATTGGAAATGTTTACAGTAGGAAAACAATTCTTAATCCTAATTCAGTTTTGGTCAGGGAATTTTCCAGTGAGAAGGAGAAACTGAATAATAATGGTATATGGGGAAGGAAATTACCATTTACTACATGCTCTACTCAAGTTTTTGTTTATTGTTTTTTTCTTAGGAAATGAATATTTCTAGTGAACACAATTAATTATATGCAGTAGTAAACCTTTATAAAAGTTTCCTTGAGAAGATAATACTTAGGCTAAATGCTTTACATTTCTTTCTTAGTTGTTACATTTATGAGATCATTAAGTTAAGAAGAGGTCAGTGGTTCTAAAAGTATTTTAAAACAACTGCTTCCATGGTCTTTTACAGCATAATATTGATTTTAACTATTCACAGTGTTACTTTGTAACTAAGTCAAGGTATTACTAGTAGCAATAACACTTGAGCCTCAAAACTTCAAAAGTTGTAAACAATATTAAAAGTTTGTTTATTCACATAAAATTTAAAATGGTTGTTCCACACCTGTGAGCAATTCTACCTTAAATAATACTTTGGAATGCATGCTTTTTCTATTTTATGGCACCACCATTTTTAGAGATGTCTTCCAAGTTATTATTATGTTCTTTTTTTTCAATCAGTGGGGGAACAAAGGATACACTGGATAATGAATGGTGTTTCTTAAAGGCCAAGATTGAAAGGGACATTTTAATTCCACTCACATTCTATTTTTAAGAACTTAGTCATATAGTCACACCTGCTTCTTGGTCATATATGTGAAATATATTCTAACTATATGCCCAAAAATAAAAGTTGAGTTTCGAGGGAAGCTACTCAAACTGTGAAACAGTCTTCTAGTTATTAAATATCCTATGCTGAGAATACTCCCAAAAGAGAATACCCCAAATCTCATCCAGTCATTGCATCTAATTAAAATCTAGTATTATCAGGAGATGAGCAGTAGCTATTGTCAAGTCTGCATATGGCTCCTCTTCATCTGTAAAATCTATTAATTGGGATGACAAGTTTATCATTTTAGTAGACAGAATAATACTCCACCCTGTCTCTACTCCTTCTTCTTCGGGGACATCCTATACTAAGCTCCAGAACCAATTTATATATTAGGTTACATGGTAATGGAAAATTAAGTTTGCAGAAATTAAATTATGTTTCTGATTAGCTGACTTTTACATAATTATTATAGATTATCTGAGGGAACCCAATGTAATCATGATGGTCATTGAGAGTGGAAGAGGAGCCAGAAGTGTTCTCTGAGAGAAAGAGATGTAATGATGAAATGAGGTCAGGGTGATGCAATGTGAGGACTCAACCAACATTGCTATATTTGAAAACAGACAAAGGGGCCATGATCCAAGTAATGTGAGTTGTAAGCCTCTAGATGCTAGAAAGGGAACGAAAATAAATTATTAGCTAGCATTACCATAAAGAAATGTAGCCCTGCTGACAATTTGATTTTGACTTGATGATACTTGTATTGCACTGCCTCCAAAATGGTAAGATAATAAGTTTATGTTGTCTTAAGCCACAAAATTTGTTGTAATTTTTATAGCAGCAAAATAAATTAACGCAAGTCTCTCTTTCCATAAACATCTAGTATGCCATGGTAGTGGTGGAACAGGAAAACTAGAAAAACATTCCCATGTAAAAAGGGAAAGTGGAAGAGAACAAGTAGGAATATCCTAGCATACAGCAAGGATATAGCCTTTTGGAAAGGTATGTGAGTCTCACAATGCCCCTCCCCCAGTAATTAGAGGTGTTCCTTGATTACAGTTGATTTTGATTGGGGAGAAGCAAATTCCCTGATTTTTAGTAGGTAAGTCTCCTAGCTATGCCTTCTTCAAGGTTATTCCTCTGCCATTATTCTCTACCTGAAATCGGCTTTGGGGATTGTGATTTCCTTAGGTACTTCATTGTTTTTAGATCCTGCTTCTTGGTCATATAATTCAGGAGCCATAATATTTTGGTTTTGTAATTACTCCTCCAAATTTGAATAGGCTTATTTTCTATTTAATTTTAGGTAGTTCCAGTGTCTTTAAACACATTGAAGTTGTTTTCAAGTTAGCTAAATATGATATATCCTTGGTTCTATACCTGTGGTGTGCTGTAACTAGCCACTACTGGGTTTCAAGTTCTGATTGGTAAATTTTCAGGAATTTTGGGAGCCTGTTGACATTATGTTGATAGCTTGAAATTGTCTGTGGTGGGAATAGTTATACCATAGACATGAGCAAATACTATAAATCATGGCTTTTTATTTATGTCCTTTTTGAAAGCCATGTGTTAAAAATTTAATAGCACAGCAGTGTCTGTGTCTTTATTTCTCAACTTAATGTGGCTAACTTTACTCCCTCTGAAGAAATCAGTGGGAATACAGCATAACATAATCTTGGCTGCAAAACTGAGTTGTTTTTCAACTGGGAAGTCATACTAAGCCTTTCATTCAATGATTTTTACATTTTTAACTACTACTGTTTGGTGCTTAGAATGACTCTGATTTTCTATCCCTTTAACTTCTTAAATTTCTGAATTTTCTCCACTTGCTAAATATTTCTGCTTATACATCAGCCAATTATTTCCCTATCTTATCTCCTAATAATACCTTACAAAAAGTGGACCATAAATGTCAACCCATCATTATCACTGCCATTCAAGTTACTGCAGGTGAAATTTTCACCAAATGTTTTCTCACTGCACCAGATGGTTCTCACTGCATTATTGATTTAACTGCCCAACCACTGTCCAACAACTAAACCACTCCATATATTGTAAAGTTTTGTTAAATTGTACCCTACTTCAAAGTGACAATTTCTGTATTACTTCAGATAACATTACCTACTGTAATTGATGAATCCCAAAATGTAATTTTCTCAATACAGTAGAAGTTTATCTTCCACACATATCCAAAATGGATGTCAGCAATTTGCAGATGGCTCTTGTTCAAGTGGTGATTCAGGGATTCAGGCTCCTCTCTTATGGCTCCTGTGTCCAATATACTGCTTTCCAGGTCACTTTGCTCTTCTGCTACCAGCTGGCAGTAAGCAAAAGAGCATTGAGGATAATAAATGGGGCACTTTTATGGGCTAGTTCTGTAAGTGGCATATTTAATTTCTGCTTACATGTCTTTAGCTAGAAATCATTCACATAGGCACTTTATTGCAAAGGACATAGCACATGTAATCTAGATGTTGGTAGAAGACAAGAAATAAATTTTGTAAAAAACCAGCTAGTGTCTAGCACTTTAATTGTTCTGCTAACTATGTTATGTTAATGGCTAATGTGCCCCCATGATTTGATTTTTATCTTATTTTAAAGAATTTTATAATTTTGAATAACACTATATCAACACCATTATGCACTGTCTATTCTGGCTATTAATGGAATTTTCATTTCTGGAAATCAATATCTCCAAAGAAAATCATAAAATACAAAGTATATACCCTGTAATACCCTCTAAGTGTAGCTTCAGAGTAAATTTTCTTATCTCTGAAAACAACATAGATGCATATTTGATTCAGAAGCTGTAAAGCTGTAATCATTAGGCATCTTAGTCATAAAATGTAAATCCTTGTGTTTAATTTCTGGTGTGACACAAAGCATTATTCTAGTTATTGAATCTCTTTGAATTACAATGAGTTCATCTGCAAAATAAGAACTGAAAATGTTAGCCATTATGTAGGATTATTGTGTGGATTAAATAAGAAAATGTATATAAACTACTTAGCTCAGGACCTGATAAATAGTAAGCACTAAATAAGTATTAGATATTACTAAACATGCTTTACTTCTGAATTACCAACATTTCAAACTGTCCTCACTGAGAATTCATTAAACCCTGTTATACTCTGGATGTCGAGGCTGTTGTACTCACTTTGATCATACTCATCTAGCTCATCAACTCTAGATATAACATGAATAATTTATATTTTATTTCACCACCAAGCACCAGTGTTTTTCAGATTTATTTTTGGGAAAATCCATATTTTTATTTCCGCAATTTAGGCAATTGTCTTATATCTTCCAAACAGACTTCTGATATGCTAGCAAATAATGAGAAACAACTTAAAATCTATGAAAAGCAGGAGGAGCAACCATGTCTTGGAAGAAGAAAGAAAATGGCATGTGTACATCCATGAAGATTAATGAGCCACCAACACTCATATAATATTAAGATGAAATCCTAACTATGCCACTTTGAAACCTGACAGGATAATGATTAACAATTTTAGAGTGTTTATCATAGGCCAGGCATGTAGATAAAAAGCATGGCAAATGTTAATATATATTAACTCATTCCATATTCACAAATACTGTAAAAATTATGTACTATTACTATCTCCATTTTACAAATGTTCAAACTCTGAGATGCTAAATATAAATATTTGTGCAATTATAATGGGGCTAAAACATACATGATAAAGAATCTTCAGTTTTCCATTTGCTTTCTATCCTTGCATTCTTTTCTTGCCATTTTTACTATCTATTTGTGAAATTTAAATATTCTATAAATGACAAACATGCAAAGACAGTTCTTAGAATGCAAAGAAGGAGGATGAAAATAGGAATGATCCTGAACTATGGAGTTTCATTAAGGTAGTAAGCCATTGCCATTATGGTTTGGATCTGAAAATGTTCCTCTAAAAGTTCATGGTTTGAAAGCATGATCCCCAAGGCAGGAATGTTCAGAGGTAAAATGATTGATGATTGACTTATGAAAGCTAATCGACTTCATTAGTGGATTAATCCATTTGGTGAATTAATAATTTAAATAGATTACAGGTGGTAACTGTGGACGGGTTGGAAGTAGCTGGAGGAACTAGGTCACTGGAGGAATGTCCTGGTAAAGTTCCAGATGAGGATAACTAGATATGTCATCCAACCACTTCCAGCGTTGGCAGACTCTGGTCACTAGAGGGGGTGTCTCAGATCCTGAAAAAAAGACTAAAACAATCATCAGCACCAGAGCAGTAGAATACTGTGGAGTCTTACCCCTGCAGTTAGCTCTCAGAATCCCCCAAAAGCCATGGCCAGATGTAGTTCACTCTGACTTTAACCTCTGGGGACTCAGGATAGTGAAGTGCTTAGTCTGTGGCTGGCCGATTCAGCCCAGGAAATATTTCCAGGATGTACTAGGAGTCAGAGTAGGACCCTAAAGAAGGAGTGGACCAAGAAACATAACAATGTGGTAGCACATAATTTCTCCACTATCAGTACTGGGAAATATAGAAATAGATGTTATGAAGAGCAATTCTTCCTCAGGGTGACCAAGACAGAGGAATTGTACAGCTTCCCCATGAGTCACATGAGGAAACTGAGGACTGGTGAGGGCAACCACCATAAGTCCCTAATTATGCATCACTGAAGATAAGAACATTTTAACATAACCAAAATACTACTAGCCCACTTATTAATATTGAAAATATTTACTTAGTATTATGTAATATATTCTATATATCTCACCAATGTTCTCAAAGTTCCCCAAAGGTCACAAAGTTGTCTTTTTGATATTTAGTTATAAAATCCATATACAAAGATGTTCATATGTTGCGTTGGCTGTTTTGTTTCTTATCTAATTATCATAGAAAGAGGTTCCTCTCCTTTTTACATCAAGTATTGATTAGAGGAACCATATAATTTGTCTTGTGGAACACCCTACATCCTGAATCTGGCAGGTTGCATTTTTTTAATATTTATTTTTTAGTTGTAGTTGGATACAATACTGTTATTTTATTTATTTATTTTTATGTGGTGCTGAGGATCAAACCCAGGACCTTGCACATGCTAGGTGAGGGCTCTACCACTGAGTCACAATCCCAGCCCCTGAAGATTGCTTTTTCAAGTTGCATTTTATCTTTTCTTTTTTTCGTGTATAATTGCATGGATCCATCATATCATTAAAGATGAAAAAATTGTAACATCCTAATCCCATATTTCATTCTTTGATTAGCTGGATTTATTATATAAAGAAAAATTCTTGGGTGATCTTAAATTACAGTTCATACAGGAAATTCAGGAAAAAATGCTTGACTCTGTCATTTCACTATTTGTAATTTTTAGAGAAATCAAATCCAGAAATGCTAATGGAGAATAGTGATATTTTGAGAAGTATGAAATCATGGACTTTAATATAGTCTAAATATTAGCAGTTATTCTGTTTGATGATCAATATGTTCTTCCTTATTCCTGTGGAAGTCTCTTCAAGTTGAATCACATATCTTTTTTACATAACCACCTTAGTCTTTAAAGTCTTTCTTGTTTTCTGATATGACAACATGTCCCAGAATCATCTTGAATATGTCTTAACCTTACTCATAATTAAGAATTTCTCTGTGGATCCCTGATTCCATTTGATGGGAAATGGTTCCTGAGGTTTGCACTCTGGGCTCCAGTAACACCAACCATAACACTGGTTGTTATTTCTCCTTTGTCAGTGAGAAATTTTAGGACTATTGAGTTTTTACAAAAAAAAAAAATCCTGAGTTCATGCTGAACTTATGATTCAGATTTAAGGTTATACTCATTTTATATAAGTTCTTTTGTATTTGTATCTCTTTACTCTTATGCTGAAAACTTTGGTTCCTGGTAATATTACCACAATTATTTACCTGTTTCTTCTACAATATACCTGTAATAGTTTCAAAAAAGCAATAACAATATCTTTTGCCAACAGCAAGAGTATAAATGAAGTTTAAAATTTATGAGTTTTTGTCATTTGAATGTTTTCCACTCATAATGTATATCAAAATACTTCTTTTCAAATCAATTTTTTTCTCCCTGTATCTACCCAATAGTCATATCTGTTTGTACATTTGTTTCATATTTTTATTGTGATGTAACATCCATAACTATGAAAAACATATAATTCTATAGTCAAAATCATATTCAAGTTTGCATTTACAGAAATATCACTACTATTTTTATCCCCATACCCTATTGCATAGAGGGAGAAGGAAAAAGAAAGGGAGAGAAAAAGAGGAACAGGAGGAAATTGAAGAGAATGAATGAGGACAATGAAGAATTTCTACCCCTTCTTGTGCTGTTCTGCATAATATTGAATCTTACTTTGATCAGCTAACAAATATACCCCATTACCACTATGCATAAGTATAGAAAGATCCTCATTCTTTTTCATAGCTGCATAGTACAATCAGAGTACCTTTTTAAGATATTAAAGAAATTTTGCTTTGAGGATAATATTTGTTTTATCTTTTCATATCTGTATTGGGCTATTAAAATTCTTCACAATTTTTTAAATTTCATATACTAGTAATACTAAAACTTTATCAGTTAAAAATACAAATATTTATCTCATAATTTTGATTTTTTTTGTCTTTTTATTTGTTTTGTTGATACCAGTGATCGAACTTGGGGTACTTTACCACTGAGCCACATACCCAACCCTTTTTAAATTGTCTATTTTGAGAAAGGTCTCACTAAGTTGCTTAGGGCTTCACTAAGTTGCTGAAGCTGGCCTAAAACTTGCAATTCTCCTGCCTCAGTTGCTAGGATTACAGGAATATGCCACTGCATCTGGCTTGACTTTACTTTTGAAATTATTTGGCTCTTAAAAAAAAACTAATGAAAATTTTATTGTAACCATATATGTGGTATTCTTGGGGATGAACTGAGTATAAAGACATAACAATTTCATTGACATATCACTTATTTCCATTATTTGTATGATTATACATTGCTATGTTTATGGGATTATTTTTTAAATATTTTTTTAGTTGTAGATGGACACAATACCTTTATTTTATTTGTTTATTTTTTTTGGGTGGTGTGGGCTCTCATAACCCAAATATTTCACCTCTAAACTTCCTTGCATTGTCTTACACATGAGCTTTTGGGGGACAACTCATATGCCTCACACATGCTAGGCAAGCCCTCTACCACTGAGCCACAACCCTGTCCCTTATGAAATTATTTTTAAAGAGATACATTCTC
The DNA here is from genome assembly GCF_047511675.1 of Marmota flaviventris. Taxonomy (NCBI): domain Eukaryota; kingdom Metazoa; phylum Chordata; class Mammalia; order Rodentia; family Sciuridae; genus Marmota; species Marmota flaviventris. The sequence goes on along the minus strand of NC_092518.1, from coordinate 20,058,915 downwards.
TTCTTAGGATGGGCTTTAAATACTTTGCCAATTTTTCTTTCCTTTTTAAAAATATTTTTTAGTTGTCAATGGACCTTTATTTTATTTATTCATGTGTGGTGCTGAGAATGGAACCCAGTGCCTGACACATGCTAGGCAAGCACTCTACCACTGAGCCACAACCCAGCCCCATACTTTGCCCATTTTTCTATAGGGTTGTTTTAGTTAGATATTTTTTGCAACTGTGACCAAAAGTCCTGACAAGAACAATTAGAGGAGGAAAAGTGTCACGTTTCTCACAACTAAAACACTCAGGGTCACTCCAGGTGAACTAGGCTGCACGAAATAATCACACAAGAGACAGAGATACCTTTTTGTTTGGGTCCTGTGATGGCTCCTCTGACCTTAAGGGTCCTCAGAAAGAGAGAGAGAGAGCTTTTATTGAGAAGCCATTCAAATGAAGCAAGGGGTCAGGTTTCAGGGGGTGAGTCTAGCTTCCTGATGTCTGCTGTCAGCAGATTGACTGACATCTAGCAAGGACACACGGAAAGGCAGAGCAAGAGAAGGGAGACACACAAAGGGTGTTTCCATGGGACATTCTATTCCAAACAGGACAAAGGGGTAATATCACAAAGGAACAGGTTAATGTAGCTCAATTCATGGGTCAACACATTTACATCTGAAGACATGTCCTCAAACTTCTGGGACCAGGGCAATGTACAGGTCACTACAAGATGTAGTGACTGGTCAAAGCCTCTCTGCTCCAGGATGGAAGCTGCAAGTAATTCAGAGTGGCTCCCCACAGAAAAGTTTATTTGGGGGCTCCTTGTTTCAGAGGTCTCAGTTCATAGATGACCGACTTCATTCCTTGGGGGAAGTGAGGCAGAATATCATGGCAGAGAAGTGTAGTAGAGGGAAGTAGCTTAAGACATTGCACTGGGAATGAGAGAGAAAGCTCTGCCCAACAAAGGCAAAATATAAGCTCCAAAGGCATGCCTCCAGGGACCCACCTCATCTAGCCTTGCCCTACCTGCTTTCAGTTATCATCCAGTTTATCCTTATCCGGAGATTAATTCACTAAGTAGGTTAAAGGTCTCATAACCCAAGTATTTCACCTCTAAACTCCCTTGCATTGTCTTACACATGAGCTTTTGGGGGACAACTCATATCTAAATCATAGCAGTTGTTCTCGTTTTACTTAGTTATTATAAGATTACAAAAATAAATAGTGAATATGAATCTCTTGTCTGATATATGAACTTCAAATACATTCTCCTTATCTGTTACTTGCTTTTTAACATTCTGAATGGTGGTTTTTATTTATTCTGCTTTGTTGTATTATAAACAGAAGTTCTTAATTTTAATGAAGTAGTTATCAAACATTTATTTTATGGGTTAGAGTGATTTATGTCATGTTTATAAAATAATGAAATGCTCGAAGCACAAAAAGATTTTCTTCTATGTTTTCTTCAAAAAATTATTTACCTTTCTTTAAAAGGTTAAATTTCTTTAAAATTCATTTGTAATAGTTTGTGTGTGCTTTTGGTTTTTTGTTTCTTTCTTTTTTTTTTGGCGAATAGAGATTTAATAGAATTATTTTTTACTTGTCCATATGCTATCAAATGCATCTAACTTGGTTTATCAGCAAAGGGAACATTTCCATGATAAAATCACCATTACAATAAGTCAGGTGATTTATATATATTTTGGACTTTTTCTGGGTTTATTTCTATTCAATCTGTCTATTTGTCTGCTCTCGCACAAAAAAGTCTTAATTACTATAGATTTAAAATTTATCTTATTATTGGATTATTCACTCTTCCCATTTTTTCTTCTTATTCAATATTTCTGTGGCTGTCCTTGGTCCTTTGAATTTCTCTCTAGATTTCAGAGACAACTTATCAATTTTAACAACATTTTCCTAGGATTTTCATTGAGATTTCATTGAACATATAGATCAGTTGAAGAGAAATGACATTTTTGCAATATTGAAAATAGCAATCCAATAACTTAATATTCCTCCCTCATCATTTATTTCCTTTTAAAAATTCCTATAAACCTTATACTAATTGAATATTTTATTTTTATGCTATTATGAATATTTTAATTTTATTGTATGCATTTATTATTGAACTATAGATATACATTTGGCTTTATGCCTAATCCCTTGTTTTCAAAGCAAGCTTTGCAGGTTTTTTATTTCTATTTTTTCTTTCCCCATCTCTATTATAAATTGCTCATTGTAATTATTATCTCTGCATCATTTCAATGTTCTTTCACTACCTTTTTTCTCCCATAATCTCTGTTAAAGCAATTATCTTTAATATATTATCTAGAATAGTAGAAACTCACATTGAAATACTTTAATAAAGTTTATTTTTATCTTAACAAAAACAGCTAGGATAAAAATTCAAACAATGAATATATTTATAGCAATCCAGACCTAAATTCAAGGCAATATCAATATGAAGGAACAGGGATATGAAGAGACCAAACACAATTACTTCTTAGGGGGAAATATAGATAATAATAACTTTAGGAATTCCATAGTGGTATGTGTACATGTTTATACAGCTTAGGTTAAAAATAACTACCAAAAGAACAAAAGGAGAAAATTAACCTGACAAAAGAAGAAAGTTCAGCCTGCATTGGAAAGTAGAATGAGAAGGAAAAGAAATAAATAAATAGCAAGCATGGGACATGGTGGATTAAATGATCCCTAACACAGCATGCATTAAAATTAATATAAATAATTTAAATTTTCCATTTTAAAAACAGAATGTCTGTGATTAGAAAAATCCAAAAATACATTTTCTTAAATGATACCCATTAAAACTAAAGCAAAAATAGATAGATTGCTGGCAAGAAGACAATTTTTAAGGATATCCTGTGCAAATGTGAACAAAAAGGAACTGGTGTAGCAACATACAGCAAAATGGTATTTATGAAAACATTTATCATCAGGGACAGTGTGTAACATAAAAGGAACAATAAAACCATAAAATAAAACTTTCATAAACATAAAAGCAATACTCAATATGGCCTTAAATATTATTTAGCAACTTTTGATGAAATTGCCTGGATATATAATTCATTCAACAATTGTGTTTTGATATTTAACATAGCCACATCAGAAATTGATAGATCAAGTAAACAGAAATTGATAAAAATGAAAAAAAAAGAAAATAAAAATTAAACTGAGAGAAGATTCTTTGCAATTCTTATTGAAATAGGCCTATGGCAAGAATGATAACACAAGAAAGCAAGTACAATTAAATGCACAATGGAAAAAAGAGGAAATACAGAAGACAATTACAAAGCCTAAAATTGAGACTAAGTTACTACAAAGGAAAGATAAAGAAATCACAAAATTCTCAGCCAACTGTATTTCTTCTCCTTACATCTGTTGGCTCTAACTCTCTAGGCAATCTTTATACAAAACTATGTCTGAAATAAGAACAAGTAATCAACATTTTCCTTGATACATTTGAACTCATTTTAAAATTTTGATCTTGGTAACTGTATATTATCTGGCTAAATGAATAAATATAGCCCCACAGGATGTTAAAACATTATACATATATATCTCCATCTATCTTTCAAGAAGAGATTTCAAAGAAAGATTTAAAATGTACTTTCCTAGTGTTTATTTCCTAAAATAATATTTTAATTTTCTACTTTTAAGGTACCTGATTCAAGAAGAAATTTAGGTCTGAAATCCAGTCTTTTAAGTGCAATTTTTTTTCTTAAAATTAATGAATTGATATCATTTCAGATCTCCAGAATAAAAGTTCTGTTACAGATTGGATGGTAGAAAAAGAGAAAACATGATCTACATATTAAAATGAAATTGGTCACAGTTATTGTAATAATTACATTTGCATTTTTTTCTTTCAGGGGGTTTTCCTTCTTACTCATCTTTTCATGGGAAACAGAGTCAGTGAGAGTGAAGCCATCTCTCAGCTCTAGGCTTTTCTTGTCCATACCTGAAATATCAATACTTATATACTAGAAAGTTAATAACTATAAGGCTAGCATTATCCAACCTGGTATAATGAGAAGATTAAGCAATTAGTTATTTCTGAGCTTCAGTGTGAACCATGGAGGTTTCAAATCCCTTTGTGGGGGGTCCTATGTCAGTGTTTTCTAAACCATTATTTCAGTTCAATAGCATTAGAAACATTTGGGAATGTGTTAAAATATGAAATCTTAGACTTCTGTATTCTAACCAACCATCCCATTGATTCTATACATGCAAAAGTTGTTCCATATACAATAACTATGTCAACAACAATAAAGGAGTCCAGAAGCTATTCTTTGGGGTATTGTCAGCTTGAGCTCATTCATCTATAAATGTCCATAATGCTAGATGTGGTGGCACATGCCTGTGATCCCAGTGACTCAGGAGGCTGAGGCAGGAGGATCATTAGTCCAAAGCCAGCCTTAGAAATTTAGTGAGGTACTTAGCAACTTAGCAAGACTCTGTCTCTAAATAAAATATATAATAAAAGGGCTGAGGATATGGTTTGGTGGTTATGTGTCCCTGGGTTCATTCCCAATAAAACAAGGCCTGATCACGCATGAATAGGGATAGAGCAGACACATATCACTAATATAATTTTCCCACCAAATGAACCCTTTTAACAACCTGTAGGTCTTGAGTACAGATATATACTTTCTCCCTCAGTAACACAAGTTCTGTGCTTCTTCCTTCAGTTCTGGACACCCCTTCTAAAAATCTTCAGATAATGCTCAAGTATGTTGGCATCAAGTTCATCTCTTTAACTATAGAATTGTAGATGACTTTTTAACTGGCAGGAGACAATAGCCCCACTATGCACTCAGCATTTATTCAGACAAGGAAAATTAAATGGGAATGAAAAAATGAAATAGAGCACAATTGGATTAAAGTATCTTGGATTGAGTTTCCCAGGCTCCTGGCTTTTCTAATTAGCTGCACATATGCCAGTGACACTTTACATACTATATTCCTTTAAGTAAAACAACTGTATGATTTGTTTACTGCTGCTATTTTTACCAGAGGTTTACATCACTGTACCAAAATATTTAATAATACATGCACATCTATTTAATGAATATGTATAACTCTTTTATGTTTCTTGAATCAACCTTAGTACTAACAAGGGCACATTCTCAGAAGGGGAATGCAGCAAGTTTGGTGCCTTTGTATAATAATTTTGCTGATAGATTAGATTTTCAGGGTCCAAGAGTATTTCTGTTGTACTATCATCCATTTTAGAAATAAGAATATATTATTTGCAAATATTCACAAATCATATATCTGGTAAGTGTGTAATATCCAAAATATGTTAGCAACTCACTCAACTTGATGGTAAAATGCCATAAAATATCACCTCATTTCTGTTATTATGACCACTATAAAAAAATGACAAGAGATAATAAATGTTGGCAAGGGTGTGGAATGTAAATTGGTGCAGTCTTGGTCAGAATATAAATTGATGCAGCCATTATAGAATAAAGAATGAAGTTCCTGAAAAATTAAAAATAGAGCTACCATGTGACTCAGCAATCCATCTGTTTTTATACACAAATGAGTGAAACTCAGAATGTTAAAAGGCAAGTGACAGATAAGGGGAAGATATTTGAAGTTCATATATCAGACAAGAGATTCATATTCACTATTTATTTTTATAATCTAATAATAACTAAGAAAAAGGGAAAACAACTGTTATGATTTAGATATGAGTTGTCCCTCAAAAGTTTATGTTTAAGACAATGCAAGGAAGTTTAGAGGTGAAATATTTGAGTTATGAGAGCCTTAACCAGGCAAATGTGAAATCATTTCTCCTTCACACATCAGTCTTTGCATAATATTATTATACTTTAAAAATGTTTCTTTGTAAATTTTTTTCAGTAGAAGCCAACATTTTCTTGGTGCAAATAGACATTAGAAAGTAATGCTATGCCAGTTCATAGTTTCAGATGACTTATTTCTAGTTTGTATAATATTAATGCCTAGAAGGTGTTTCACACATTGGCTATGTGAAGGATAAATTTTATTCTGTATATAAAGAAACCAATGCCTGATGCATGCCTGGAGTGATAAATAGATTCTCAGTGGATATTCCTCAAGTAAGAACTTTTTATAAAATAATTTATCCAATTTGAGTATCAAACCAAGAGAGAAATCTAAGACTTCTGATATTAAGAGAAATTTTGGCCTTTGACCCAAGAAAGCTGTACTATTAAAAGTTACAGTGCTCTCTGTGATGCTGGGGCAATTTTATAATATTCCTTTTGTATGGGAAGTAATTCTCCACAGCCAGAAATGAGTAAGATGGGACTTAATCAGTAGTTCATTTTTATTCATTCCATAGGTATGGAGGCCCATAGAAAGTGTTTTTACTTAATGGTTTCATGAAAGATAAAGGTTTTACTTGCTAATTAAATTATTCAGCTTAAATGATTGTTTAATGGTGTTTATATTCTTTCTTTGTATTAAGTGATTTTGAAAATTGGATAAGTAGCTCATATTAATTTTTAGTAACAGAAATATTCAAACTATTTTTTAAGTTATTCTATAAAATTATTAAAAATAGCATAAAATTTATTTGTATGATTGTACAATATATTGAAATATGCTCATATATTCTTTGGAATTATGTTTTGAACTCAATATTGTTTTTCATTCAGCTTTCATAAACACATATGAATAAACAAATATGTACAGATGTAATATTTTCATACACATTTTCATTTCTATGATTAGCATATGTAGACTTAAATACATACATATTTATGTATAAACATATAACTTTCACAAATTATATGAGTTATATATTACTTTTATATCCACATATGCATATATATGGACATATTTATATATATGTTCAGACATGTATACGTCTCAAAGACTATATGATATAGTAAGATAGCATTGTCAAGAGCAGAGTGGACAAAATCTTTGATTCCTGATTATGTCACCTAATGGCTTTCTGACTTTCACAAATTTAGCTTCCATGTTGCTAAGTTCATACTAACTTATTATCATTACAAAATGTTAGAAAGTCCTACTTAATTGAGTACTTACCATTATTAAATTGGTTAGGTATAAGAGTATTTTCATTTTGTTCTTGATTCAATGTGTGCATTCTGCCAAAGTTTAATTACTCTTTTAAAAAGTGTACATTTTATTCACTTCTACTTTTTTCATTGATGCATAGAGAATTTGCCTTCTGTTTTACTCACAGACATTTAATTGGCTGTATCCTATTGTCTCTAGAATGAAATATTTTTTTGTGTATTTAATCTGCAGAATCAATTTTTTTTGTCTTCTTAGGGAGGATTTTTTTCCTGCTCTATATATTTCCCTCTGCTACAGTGCTTCTGTTTTTTTTTTGTTGTTGTTGTTGTTGTTTTTTGTCCTTTAAGGACACTAAGAATTTGTAGAATGAATTTTCATGTTTTAGATGTTCTCCTTGTTTTCATTTTGTACTTTCTTTTGACTTCTACATTTATGAATTTATTCCCAGCTATGCAGATGCAATTATTAATATCTCCTTGTAAATTTAGTTTATGCAATTGTGTTTTTATTTCTCTGGATTATTTTATTTTCTCTCACCATTCCATTTTCAACAATAGGTTTGTTTAATTCTGTTCCATTTTACTACCAATTCACAATTGAATGGTTTTAATCCTAAAGGTAGACAAACTATATGCACATTTTAAATTACAATTCAGTAGATGAAATATATAGGTTAATTTTAAATTAATTATGGACAATGTCTAAGTATAGTGACATATAGTATAAAATGTAAATTATTGCTTATAAGCAATGGTGAACTTTAGGAATTATTTTAATATTTGTGATATATGAAAATTGCTTTCTATTTTTTTTAAATCAATAAGCATGATCTAACTTATTGGGACACCAGGAATACAATAAGAACATTAAAACTGATATCAGCTTTATCACAAAAAATAAATTTTAACACATTCCATTAAACATATATATAATTCCTGTTTTCATTTGAAAACTATTATATGATTTGGATACTTTATAGAACACAAAGCAGGTGCCAATCATGAAAACAGAGGCTTTTAAGAATCTAACATACATGGATCAATTCTGATAAGAGCTGGCTATGCCTAGTAGTTTCTTGACAGAAGACATAATTGATGTTTATGCTTTAAACCTAACCCATCCAACCCAGAAGATTTAAGACACTGATAAAGCCATCTGACAGCTTTATGTATTTATTGGTAAAGAACAGATTTTGCCCTTTTATTTATTTATTTATTTTTATTTTATACATGGACATAATATCTTTATTTTTGTTTACTTATTTTTATGTGGAGCTGAGGATTGAACCCAGTACCTCACATGTGTGAGGCAAGTGCTCTACCACTGAGCCACAACTCCAGCCTGCCCTTTTATTTTTAAATATAATATTTTTAATATTTGTTTTAGGGGCAATAGAAAAGAACAGAAGGTGTTGTTTCACTCTGCTGGTTACTTCATTTTTAGGAAGTAACATAAACTAGAAGTAGAATTGTTTCAAATGAAGTCTAGTCTACTGAGACCACAACTGGCTGGTACTTGGATTGGGAAGAGGACAATTAGGAGTAAATCCAAAATGCTTAGTTTATGTTGTATACATATATATATATATATATATATATATATATATATATATATACACACACACACACACACACACACATATGTATACATGTGTATATATATATATATATATATATATATATATAATGTATATAGTTGAATATATTTCATGTTGTAAAACAGAGGGAGGGAGAGAGAGCACACATGAGAGAGAGAAGAATATGGAAATACATACGCTAAAATTGGTTCTTGGTTCTTTTCATAGGAAGATTAATGAAAACATGAATCAAAATTAAGAAGTCACTTTTGTAAAACACTTCATGAAAGAGATCAAGATTATTTTTGTTGAATATTTGAAAACATTCAAGATAAAAAGTATCTTTTTACCTCACCCTTGAACATTATTTGATAGATTATAGTTATATTTTTGGATACAGGCTTCAGTGGTATATGACAAAAATGCTAAACATTGAAATGAAGGTTACTTTTTACAATGGAGATAAAGAAAAGCAATACTAAAACATTAAATAATCAAAAAAAAAGGAATAAAACACAAAACCAAGCAACAACAACAACAATGTACCAATGTTTGCCTTTAGCAGATATCTAAGCCGGGTATGGTGGCACATGCCTGTAATCCCAGCAGCTTGGGAGGCTGAAATGGGAGGATCATGAGTTCAAAGCTACCCTCAAAAAGCGAGTTTCTAAGCAACTCGGTGAAACCCTGTCTCTAAATAAAATACAAAATTGGGCTAGGGGTGTGGCTCAGTGGTCAAGTGCCCCAGAGTTTGATCCCCAGTAACAAATATATATATGTATATAAATTTATTTATATTAATCATTTAGCACATTGAACTTTTAATTATACATAAATAATATATATATATATATATATATATATATATATATTATATTTATAATATAAATGTATATATAATACATCCAAGAACAAAAAACAATTTCTTGACTTTTAACATTAAAATAATTTAAATTAGTATATGTTATCTTTGAAGAAACCAAGGAAAATAACAACAGAAACAAGGACAGATAACTTTTTTGTGGAAAAATTTCATTCCTGGAGATGATAAGACCTTAACTTGCTTCCAGGTTTGTAATTCTGTTATTTATATATCTAAATCTATATTTATAGAATAGTCATAAAAGAGGTGAAATAATTTGATCCCATTTCAAATGTAAATAATCAGGAAACAAATCATTAATCTTTTCTCAATGCTGTAGCAAAAGGGAAGGAAAGAGTAAAATCCAATTTCATTTGACTTTTAATTACTTTTCCTTTCAAGCAGAATTCTAGTCTGAATAAGAAAAATCCATGGGAAAATATTCATAATTGTCATCAGTACTTTCTATACTCCCAGAGAAAAGGGTATAAGAGATACCAAAGGATTGTCTAATTATCAGCTGGAGTGGCAGTTCAAATGTTCTCATTATAGATGTTCAAGGAACTATAATTCATTGCTTCAACATAAGGGAATGAAGAAGAAAGTAAACAATCGAGGGTAATAATGATGTTTGAAGCAAATAAATTCCTGCCAATCCCATTATTCAGTATAATCATTACAGAAAAAGTTAAATTTTCATGAAAATTAATTCTTCCCATTATTTTTTTCTTAGTGCAATCAACTGAAAAGCAAATGTATGATAGTCTCATCACAAAATATTGTATTTTATACAATATACAATGTATGTCCCCATAGAGTTGCTATAATGATTGAATTAGCAAAATGCCTAGAACACCATCTGGTACATTATAAGCACTGTGCATCAGTTTGTTTATTGAATGTATATTTTTAAAAGACAGTAGTAAACATACATTTGTAACAAAATTTAAAATTACTATTTTATTAAGGTCAAAGTAACTTTTTGGATTTATATAAATGAGTACATTTAAAACTATAGAAATGATACAAGCCATGAAAAAGGAAAATAGTTGAATTTTACCACAATTTTATTAATTTATTTATATTAATCATTTATCACTTTGAACTTTTTAATTAATGGAAGGGACATAAACTTTCATTTATTTATTTATTTATTTATTTATTTATGTATGTAGGTACTGGGATGGTACTGGGAATTGAACTCAAGGGTGCTTAACCACTGAGCCATATCCCCAGCCCTTTTTTATACTTTTTATTTAGAGACAGGATCTCACTGAGTTGCACGTGCCTTGCTAAATTGCTGGGGCTGGCTTAAATTGCTGGAGCTGGTTTTGAACTCGCCATTCTCCCAGACTCCCTACTTACTGGAATTACAGGCATGCGCTACCATGTCCGGCACCACTTTTATTATTTTGCATAAACAGATTAATTTTAAAATTCAATAAATTATAGTATATTTGACATGTAGATATGACAAATATAAAAATGGTACACAGAGAACTCACATTTTGAAACATAATGATATGAAATAAATAAATGCATTTTTTTCTTCTTTAAACAATTATTTCAACTTTGTGTATCAACTGTGAAATCAACTGAGTATCAGACATTGATCATAAAACCATAAGGCATTTAGTAATAATTAATAAATGCTATGTGAGGCCTTTATGGAAAATTACAAGATACTTAATGTTATTAAAGGACAGAAAATTTATGAGTGAATGTAGAGCTATACAGTTTTCATGCATGAAAATCTTAATGTCATGAAGATGATAATTCTCTCCAATACAATCTATTAATTCAGTAGAATTCCAATTAGCAAAAAAAAAAATCTCCTTTTACAGGAAACAGATAAATGCTTCTAAAAATAATGTGAAAAACAAGTAGGGAGAACCTTTTCTATCAATCATCAAGATAGCTTGAACATGTATAGTAATTTTAAAATGTTTGAGCCTGAACCATCCCCATTACCTTATGGGATCCTCCATGGAAACTATATGGTCCCAGTTAGAATGAAGCTCTATATAGCTCAAATAAAAATATAAAACCAACAAAAGAGAAAGAGAGAGGGTGAGAGAGACAGAGACAGATACAGAAAGGCAAGCAGGCCTGGGCTGTATTAGGGCCCAAACCAAGAAAACATGAGTCTCATCCTATGGAATCCATAGGTTTCCATAGGTGTTTGGGTTGAAAATGCATCTAGAGAACTGACAAGAGAAAATGAGCATTTATTTAAACAGAAGAATAAATATTACAAAATAGGCATGATAAAGAAGAAACATGAAGAAGGACTTGTCATTACAAAACAAAAAGTGGAAAAAATAAATTAATGAATAGTGGAGACAGAATCTATAAGACACCTGGAAGTAAATAAAAGTGTGTGTTCTAACATCACAGATTAACATTGATTCTATTAAGAATGATTTTTTACATTTAATTGTAAAAACTAAACAAGAAAAATCTTCAAAATTCTTGAAAACCTCTTATAAAAATTAATGGCAGAGAAGACTGTAATCATGACTGAAAGCCAAAAATTTATAAAAGAAAGGATAATTCTTTTTTATATAATCAAGTAAAGAAAATATATCACAAACCAAGTCAATTTAGAAATAGAATTAAAAAGAAAACAAAGCAATTCACAACTGCTCAATTTTTATAAAATAATAAATGCTCTGACAAATTGACAAGAAAAGCATATGCAATTCAGTAAAAAATATAAACAGACACTTAACTGAGATATCATTTTGAAAAACCAACAGACATGTGAAAAGATGCTCAAATTCTTCAATAATCAAGAAAAAGGCCAACTACATTAGCAATGAAGTATCATTCTGACTATTAGAATAATTAGTTCTAGTTTTTTGGGATTGGCTAACTTCACTTAGCATTATCTTCTCCAACGCCATCTACTTACCTACAAATGCCATGATTTTATTTTCTTTTATTGCTGAGTAACATTACATTGTGTCATATATATATATATATATATATATATATATATATATATATTTTTTTTTTTTTTTTTTAACACATTTTTTTATCCATTCATCTACCGAAGGACATCTAGGTTGGTTCCACAGTTTAGCTATTGAGAATTGTGCTGCTATAAACATTGATCCAAATCAAAATGAACAGGAACAGCTAAGATGCTCTCATACAAAACCCTCCATTTACAATGCCATACAACTGTGAAACAATCCTCAATTCCGACCTTATGGCGTAAGAGTGAATTAGTTGCTTTGCCACCTGTACCTTGGATAAAGCATTACTCTCCAGGATATATAAAGAACTCAAAAAACTTAATACCCCCCCCAAAAAAAATAACCCAATCAACAAACAGGAAAAGGAACTGAACAGACACTTCACAGAAGAAATAAGATTGGTCAACAAATATGTGAAAAAATGTTCAATATCACTAGCCATTAGAGAAATGCAAATTAAATCTACACCAAGATTTCATCTCACTCCAGTCAGAATGGCAATTATCAAGAATACTAGTAACAATAAATGTTGGCGAGGATGTGGAGGAAATGGTACACTTATACATTGTTGATGGGACTGCAAATTGGTGCAAACACTCTGGAAAGCATTATGGAGATTTCTCAGAAAACTTGAAATGTGATTTCATTTGACCCAGTTATCCCACTCCTCAGCCTATTCCCCAAAGATTTAAAATCAGCATACTATAGTGATGTGGCCACATCAATGTTTATGGCAACTCAAATCACAATAGCTAAGCTATGGAACCAACCTAGGTGCCCTTCAACAGATGAATGGATAAAGAAAATTTGGTATATATACACTCAGCCATAAAGAAGAATGAAATTATGGCATTTGGTGGTAAATGGATGCAACTGGAGACTATCATGCTAAGTGAAATAAGCCAATCCCCAAAACCAAAGGCAGAATTTTCTCTCTGATATATGGATGTTGACTCACAATAGGTGGGGGTGGGTGGGGTGGTTACCGGATTGGACGGAGCCAAGTGGGGAGAAGGTAGGGGGGATGGGAATGGGAAAAACAGTATAATGTATTGGACATAACCTTCCTGTGTTCATATATGAATACATAACCAGTGTAACTCCACATCATGTACGACTACAAAAATGGGAAGTTATACTCCATGTATGTGTGATATATCAAAATACATTCTACTTAATGTATAACTAAAAAGAACAAATAAAAAAGAAAAATCAAAGATTTAAAATTAAAAAAATAAAAGAGTAGCTTTTTCTAGAAAGAGTCACTGTTGTTGATGGTAACTAAGAAAAAAGGTACTCTCAAAATTGTAGTAAAAATGTTCTTAAGTATAATAACCTTCAAAGTATCAGTTATGTGTTTCAATACTGTATTTTAATTTTGGTTGTTTAAAATCACACAAATGCAAAAAAAAATGAACTATGTTTACTCAGCTATGTAACAGTCACTTTTGAAACTTGGTTAGGTTGACTTAGGTTTCCATTTTGTAATGTTTTCTTTTACCATTAATTTCTTCAGTATTCCTTATTGTGTTTCTTGAGCTTTCTATTGGATTCATTTTAAAGAACAACTTCTTTTCTGTGATGGTTTCATATATTCTACTAGTTAATTTCTTCGTTGTGCTATCTTAATTTTCATCTTATACTCCTATCTTGTCACCTCTTCCCTGAACTCTTTTATTTCTGTCTTGTAACTTAAGTCAGAAAACTGAATTTTCTTGAACATTCATAACAAAATTTTGGGTTACTCTTTCTGCTTTGTAGCAAAATGTTTGTAGTTGGTGTTTTTGATGATTATTTTCTTTATTCCATAATTTATAGTATTTATATAGCTGCTGTGTTACTTTGCTTTTAATTATATCTTTTTTAAAATTTGTCTTTTCTGAAACTGCCTATTTGCAAGAAGCTCCTATATTTGGGAAGGCCAAGGTAGAGAGGTTCCATAATAATTGAGTTTTACAACAGAAAGGCACTATTATTTCCAGTTCCTACCTAGGTGTCTCTACACATTCCTCATGGATTACATTGCATCTATTATTACTTTAAAGCAAACTTCTATCTACTGTGGACACTTTTATCTACTGTAGATAAATGTGAGTGCATGCATGTGTGTCACCCAGCTCACATACAGACAAAACCGACACCCACTGCTTTCCTCTTTCCCACCCAAACGCACATTTTCATATGTGGTTTCTGGAGTGAGTAATATTGTTTTTGAAACTCAGAGTATGTTTCATGTGTTTGGGAAATACACTTAATAATGAATAGTTTTGTTGCATCTGGGTTCTTAATACTGAGATCTATCTTTGGCTTCCCTCATTATCCTCTCTTATGATTTCCAGTTTTGGTATTCCACAAAAACATCTCAAGGGAGGAAAGAAGATGGCAGGAAACAGGAAAGCTACATTTCACATTGTGCTGTACCTCAGGACCAAAGCATCTGGTGTACAGCTTCTCAGAAAGGTGAGTGAAAGGGAAATTTCACTAAAATTCAATATCAGGCATTCAAAGTGGCTTAGGGAGTCATAAATTTGGTTACAATAAACAAAGAAAGAGAAAACGCTAGAGCCTACCCAGCTGGCACACAGGCACCAAAAGTGGCAAAAATTGTGGCACTGATTTACCACAGGCAGAGGTAGAACAGAGGTAAACATGGATTTGGTACAGAAAAACCCAAGATGAAAAAAGCTTTCGGAATTTGGCTTATCCAGAGGCTGTACTATACACTGGAGCTTGCAATGCACACTGTATCTCAACTGGCTGCAGAGAGCTCAGGCAGGAGCCATTTGAGGGCAATCACACTGCCTCAGCAGCTACTGGAGATCAGTGCAAACACTGGCTTGCCCTGCAGGTGACTACCAGGTGGCCTTGGGTGTGCCTTGTGGAAAATGATTAATAAAAAACACCTCAAAGTTTGCTTCCTAGTTTTGTAGAAAACAATTTCTGTTTTCTATTTTTCCTTTATCCTGCTGGTTGGTTTCCTGGAGAATGGGAATGCTGTCTTAATCCATGACATTAATGCCAGAAATAAATGTGATTTTATGTTTATATAACTCACTCTTATTATTTACGTATTTTTTCCTATTTTAGTTACTTAATAATAAAGTATCTTAAAAGGAGTCTGTGATAAAGAAATAATTACAACCCAATGAAAATGTGAGGTTTGTTTCTTCTCATTCTGGTAAAGAGTAAACAAAGGGAAATAATATCTGATGATTTTCTACTATTATTAGTCAGGATATGGTAAGCTATCCTGCCATATAAATATAATCCCAAGAACTCAGTACATCAACATTAAAATATGTATTTATTGCAGACATTTTATGGCCAACACAGCTGCAAACAGTGTATCAAGAAATCCAGCTGATGGAGGGTCTTCTATCTTGCAACAACAGCAAAGGAGACACATGTCATTCATTGTTACCATGGGAGAGGAAAATGAACTGGAGATTTGCATAGAGGTATATGATCTGACTTGGAAGTGGCATATATCATTTCTGTACTTGTGCCTTCATTCCTTTGTCTATAACACAGTGTTTTGGATGGCTGATAAATGTAGCTCTCCTGTGTAGTCAGGGACAAGATAATTAATATGGAATTGATGAATGCAGAGCATGATCTCTGCCATAGTCATCATGATAGTGATTGTGATCCACCAAAGAAGAACCTGAGACTCAGAAAAGTTTAATTCACCTGTAGCCAAATAGTGAAATAGACAGCAAATTGTAATACAGAGTTCATTTCTTAATAAATACAAACACATACACAAATACACAGATGTGTATATTGCATATCTACTTCTCTCTCTCTCTCCCCCCCTCTCCCTCTATACACACACACACACACACACACACACACACAGTTTAGAAACACTGCATTAAACCCTCCTTTGAGATTATTAGTTATTAATTCAAAAGCAATTATTCTTAAAGAAAATGATTATAACCATAAAATAGAATTTCAACATATATATTAGAATTATAGCAAATGTAAAAATGAGCATAATTACCCTAGATATAACAATAATATAAAGATTCATACATTTTATTTACTCTCACCTGTTCTTTTAATTTTGTTAGTCAAAACATACTAGCATTGTGATAATCTTCATCATAGTTGCATTCTTTCCAATGGACAAAACAGTTTATATTCTTATTTCTTGCATTTTTAAAATTTTTAATGTCAATTTAGCATTTAGTATTTCAGCTGTCTCAGATGTCCATTTAATTGCCTGAGCAATTTAAACAATAATTAGTGATTAAACACTATTTCCTATGACAGTAATAAAAACTTGCAAAGCTATAAAACAGAATAAGGTATGTAAGGAAATTTGAATTGTAACAAAATACCTTTAAAAAGAGTAAAATAAACAAGTATCCATCAAGAGAAAAGCCTTGGCATTTCAGAAGTAGATATCACAAATAAAGAAGTAGAATTGATATAAAAGGTCATTATTTTTGCCCCAAATTGAACAGATTAACATCATTTTTTATACCTGATACTGACCTCATGTGCCCAAACTATAATTTATAAATAATTTCCTTATTTTTGAATGGTATTTTGACATTGCCTAAATATCCATATTTTATCAAATACAATAAGACAAAAAGGGAATTTGAAGTTCTTCCATGTTTTAGTACTTTTATGGTCCCTATTTACTTCTCACATTCTATGGATCTTTATTTTTCTGAAGTTTTAAAGGTATTTATTTGTTTTGCATATAATTCTTTCTATTATCTGGTTTGGAAAGAATATGAGGTGCTGATTATATTGATATTCTGTTAAAAAATTAACATAAATCTTATATAAGGAATACCAGTTTCTGGGCTGGGGTTGTTGCTCAGCAGTAGGCATTCACCTAGCAGTGCAAAGTGCTGGGTTTGAGCCTCAGCACCATGTAAAAATAAATAAATAAAATAAAGTTATTGTATCCAACTAAAACATATATATATATATATATATATATATACACACACACACACACACACACACACACATATATATATAAAATACCTGTTTCTGATAAAATATTATTCAACACAAAAACATGTATAATTGAATATGTAATTATATTAATTGATTTGCCTTTTCAAATATTT
This sequence comes from Marmota flaviventris, assembly GCF_047511675.1. Lineage (NCBI taxonomy): Eukaryota > Metazoa > Chordata > Mammalia > Rodentia > Sciuridae > Marmota > Marmota flaviventris. Next base: position 20,041,355 of record NC_092518.1, on the reverse strand, counting down.
ATTGAATATTGATAATATGCCTGATGCTGTTCTGAATTGTGAGAATTAAAATATCTTTAATAGGGAATTTATGTTGTTTTATATCCTTTGATTGTTTCAATTAAGTATCAACAAATTAAGGTCTAGTGGGACAATTGCATATATTGTGAAAAATATGTAATGTAATTCTGATTTGTGGTATTTCAACTACTTTTACAATCTCCTAACAAAGTCTACAAAAATAGATGAGCATAATTAATCTTTTGCTTTATTAATTTAACCATTTACTTTTTTAAAAAAAATTAGGCTAAATAATCAGATAAAAGGTTTAACTCAATCATGGGTAAGTAATCATTTTAATCTATATAAATAATCCAAAACATGCAGTCCACATTTTATCTAAAATAAAATGAATTATATATCCATATCATATTCAATGCAATGTTTTTTTGTTTTGTAAAGAATAGTGTTTTAGGACATCCAAGATGACAGGCCAGAGGGAGGCAGCATTCTGTGTTGCTCTGTGACCTGAGTCTCAAGTAGTGAGAATACTACATCCCTGTGAGCAATATTTCTACTCCCATGCAGGAATCATGGCCAATGTGCCCATGCAGGGTTCCAGGACACAGCGTCAGAGTAGGTCTCCCAAATACTTGTCCAGGCAGGACTACAGGGTACCCGAGTGGAACCATCAACACCCACCATGCAGAACTTTCAGCCACCCACCCAAGCAGAAATCACTGACACCATTCCCACACAGGATACCCAGCAGCTTCCCAGACACAGGAATTCCGGTCACCATTCCATTGTGGACCTCCATTCCCAGCATGGGGCTCCCCTGGTCGCAGCCATCTTTGGTCTCTGCAGCATCATGAGATAGCCCCCTATGTACAGTAGCCTGCCTGCATCAGGGAACTTCACACAGGCTCCAAAGTCAGCTGATAGCCACACACTACAAGCTCAACACCATCACTTGGCTCTCCCCACCAGACCAGACACCTCATGGCTGAAAGTACTTGCCTCCATCTTGGGTCACCTCCCTCACCATCTTCAGTGCAACTCCCAGTATGGAACTCCTGCTGGCCAAGTGCCCAGTTTCTAACTCCCCTCTCTCCCCAGCAGCCGCTACCCCAGCACAGGGACACCCTGGTTACTTTCACTATCCTGAGGGTGGAGATACAAGCTAACAGATGACCCCACCTATTGGATGAGAAGGAAAGCAGGAAAGATACTGACTTTTTTGTTTGTTTTACTTAGTTACACATGACAATGCAGTGATCTTGATATATCATCCATTTGAATCAGATGGGTTATAATTTCTCATTTATCTGAGTATACAGGTTGCAGAATCTCATTGATCATGCAGTCACATATATACACACAGTAATAATACTGTCTGTTTCATTCTACTATCCTTCCTATCTCCCCAACCCCTCCCCTCCCCTCCCTCCACTTCTCTCTACTTAATCTAGGGTAATGCTATATTTTTTCTCACAACTTCATACATGTATTTTGTATAACAATTTTCCAACCAAAACAATCCCTGTGTTTTCCTTCAAGATTTTTTGTTTCTTTGTTTTCCTCTCCCACTCCACTCTCTCTTTCTCATATCACCAACATAGTGAAACCAAGTACTTTGCATGAATTAGGATTTTGAGGACTGGGATATCTGAATATCACAGTTATGTTGTATATTATTTTTATTTTTTAACTTTTTCCTACCAACTTCTACTATTTTAATATTTTTTATTTTTCTTAATATGTATGTGTATTTGTTTTATGTACTCTACTGTCTTCCCACTTACTTGTCTACCCAAAATTACTTCCTCTCCCTTCTCCTGCTTCTAATCTTCCTCTTTAGATTTCTCTTTCACACTTCCTAAAATATAAAAACTTTACATCTTCACCTCCTACCTCCTCAGCATATCATCCTACTCCTCACCCCCAGTTCTTTGTCCACCATCAGAAACTGTAAAACCTTTTACAAACCTACTGAGTATATTGTAGATAATAATTCAATTCGCCATTTCTGTACATTATGACCAAACTTTAAAAGTCTTAATAGCAAACATTTGTTTTTAGGGTGTTTATTATTTATATTGAGATCTGAAAACATTGCCCTTCACATCAAAAGAGAAGTATTGGATCCCTGCAGGGGCACTATGATCCTGTAGGGTAAACCAGGTAACACCTAGGATCCATAGTGCTAGAATGTAAGACACACAAGCAATATGAAAATACCCAAACAAACCAGATACCACGATATTAGAATCCATGGCCAGCACAGCAGAAGAAATTACAGAGAAGGAGTTCAGAATGTACATAATTAAAATGTTCTGCAAATTAAAGGATGATATAAAATAGTATAGATAGGCAGCAAAAGATCATTTTGTTAAAGGGCTACATAACCAAATATAGGAAGCAAAAGATTACTTCAGTAGGGAGATAGAGGTTCTAAAAAATTCTTGAAATGAAAGAAATAATGAACCAACTTAAAAGTTCAATTGAAAGCATCAGCAACAGATTAGACCACTTGAAAGACAGGACCTCAGACAATGAAGAGAAAATATATAATCTTGAAAGAATGTAGACCACACAGTGAAAATGGTAGGAAACATGAGTAGAATATTCAAGAAATATGGAATAGCATAAAAAGACTAAATTTAAAGAGTTATCAGGATAGAGGAAGGCATAGAGTTCCAAACCAAAGGAACAATCAATCTATTCAATGACATAATATCAGAAAAATTTCCAAACTTGAAGAATGAAGTGGAAAACCAAATTCAAGAAGCTTACAGGATGCCAAATGTGCAAAATCACAAGAGATCCACACCAAGGCACATTACAATGAAAATGCCTAACATACAGAATAACAAGACAATATTAAAAGCCACGAGAGAAAGGAATCAGATTACATATGGGGGAAATTAATTAGATTATGTACAGATTTTTCAACCGAGAATCTGAAAGCTAGAAGATCCAGAATAACATATATAAACCTCTGAAAGAAAGAGGATGTCAACCAAGAATCTTATATCCATCAAAATTAAGCTTTAGATTTGATGATGAAATAAAAAACGTTCCACAATAAACAAAGATTTTACAACATGAAAGCCTACACTACAGAATATCCTCAACAAAATATCCCATGAAGAGGAATTGCAAAACAACAATGAAAATCAGCAGAGGGAGGTATTACACTAAAGGAAAATCAATCACAGGAGAAACGAAGTTAAATACCAAAAATAAACAAAAATGACCAGGAATCCAAATCATGTCTTAATAATAACCCTGAACGTTAATGGCCTAAACTCACCAATAAAAAGACATAGACTGGCAGATTGAATTTTTTTTTAAAAAAAAAGACCCAACATTATCCTGCTTCCAAGAGACTCATCTCATAGGAAAAGATATCCACAGACTGAAGGTGAAAGGTTGGGAAAAGTCTTACCACTCACATAGACTGTGAAAGCAAGCAGGGGTTTCCATCCTCATATCAAAAAAAGTAAACTTCAAGCCATACTTAATCAAAAGGATAAAGAAGGATAGTTCATACTAAGGGAACCATTCATCAAAAGACATAACAATAATAAATTTATATGCCCCAAACAATGGAACATCTGCATACATCAAACAAATTCTTCTCAAGTTCAAGAGTCAAATAAACCATAATACAATAATTCTGGGTGACTTTAACATACTTTTTTCACCACTGGATAGATCTTCCAAGCAAAAGATGAACAAAGAAACTAGAACTCAAGAATACAATCAATAACTTAGACTTGACTGACATATATAGAATATTTCATCCTTCAATAAGTGAATACACTTTCTTCTCAGCAGCACATGAATACTTCTCTAAAATAGACCATATATTATGCCACAAAGCAACTCTTAGCCAATATAAAAAGTAGAGATACTACCCTGCATTCTATCGGATCTTGATGGAATGAAATTAGAAATAAATCATAAAATAAAAAATAAAAATGACTCCAACACATGTAATCTAAATAATATGCTACTAAATGAACAATGGGTTACAAAAGACATCAAGGAGGAGATTAAACAATTCTTAGAGGTAAATGAGAACACAGATACAACATAACAAAATCTGAGGGGTATTATGAAGGCAGTGCTAAGAAGAAAGTTCATTGCATGGAGTTCATTCCTTAAAAGAAGAAGAAAAAAAAAACCAAATAAATGACCTCACAGCACACCTCAAAATCCTAGAAAAAGAAGAACGAATCAATACCAAAATTAGTAGAAGACAGGAAAAAAATTAAAATCAGAGATAATATCAATGAAATTGAAACAAAAGAAACAATTGAAAAAATTGACAAAACAAAAAGTTGGTTCTTTGAAAAAATAAATAAATTTGACAAACACTTAGCCATGTAACAAAGAGAAGGAGAGAGAAAACTCTCTAACATACTTGATGAAAAAGGAAATATTACAGCAGACACTACAGAAATACAGAAGATAATTAGAAATTATTTTTAAAACTTTTACTCCAATAAAATAGAAAATATCAAAAGCATTGATAAATTTATAGAGTCAAATGATTTGCCCAAATTGAATCAGAATGTCATACACAATTTAAAAGGTCAATTTCAAATGATGAAATAGAAATTGCCATTTGAATCCTACAAACCAAGAAAAGCCCAGGACCAGATAGATACACTGCCGAGTTCTACAAGATCTTTAGAGAGGAACTAATACCAATACTCTTCAACTTATTTCAGGAAACAGAAAAAGAGGGAGCACTTCCAAACTCATTCTATGAGGCCAATATCACCCTGATTCCAAAACCAGGCAATGACACATCAAAGAAAGAAAATTTCACACCAATATGTCTAATGAACATAGATGCAAAAATTCTCAAAAAATTCTGGCAAATTGAGTACAAAAACATATTAAAAAGATAGTGCACCACGATCAAGTGGGGTTCATCCCAGGAATGCAAGTTTGGTTCAATGTATGGAAATCAAGAAATATAATTTACATCAATAGACCTAAAGATAAGAATCATATGATCATCTCAGTACATGCAGAAAAAGCATGTATTTGACAAAATACAGCACCCGTTCATGTTCAAAACACTATAAAAACTAGGAATAACAGGAACATATCTCAACTTCATAAAAACTATCTATTCTAAGCCCCAGGTCAACATCATTCTAAATGGAGAAACATTGAAAGCATTCCCTCTAAAAACTGGAACAAGACAGGGATGCCCTCTTTCACCACTTCTTTTTCACATAGTTCTTGAAACTCTTGTCAGAGCAATTAGACAGATGAAAGAAATTAAAGGGATATGGATAGGAAAAGAAGAACTCAAAATAGCACTATTTGCTGACAATATGATTCTATACTTAGAAGACCCCAAAAATTCCACCAGAAAACTTCTAGAACTGGTAAATGAATTTAGCAAAGTAGCAGGATACAAAGCCAACACCCATAAATCAAAGGCATTTCTGTATATCAATCACAAATCCACAGAAAGGGAAACAAGGAAAACCACCCCATTTTCAATAGCCTCAAAAAATAAAATACTTGGGAATCAACCTAACAAAAGAGGTAAAAGACCTCTAAAATGAAAACTACAGAATGCTAACGAAAGAAATTAAAGAATATCTTACAAGATGGAAATATCAACCTTGTTCTTGGATAGGCAGAATTAATATTGCCAAAATGACAACACTACCAAAAGCATTATACAGATTTAATTGAATTCCATTCAAAATCCCAATGACATTCATCATAGAAATAGAAAAAAATAGTCATGAAATTCATCTGGAAAAATAAGAGAAGCAGAATACCTAAAGCAATCCTTAGCAAGAAGAGTGAAGCAGGTGGCATCACTATACCAGAACTTAAACTATACTACAGAACAACACTAACAAAACAGAATGGTATTGGCACCAAGAATAGTGTGCCACATCATTTAGAATACTATGTTGAATTAAGAAATTTACTTAATATAAGTTTTCTTCAATTAATTCAAAACTGCCCCAGCTACATTAAAGAAGTTATGCTATATAAAATGCAATCCAAAAAGTAATTTCTTTTTTTTTTCAAAATGCATAATTTCCCATTTGCAGTAGCTCAAGTAAATGAGTGTTTTGAGAGTTGGAATAAGTATGCTTACCTAAATGTGAGTCAAAGGAAGAAATTTTAGCTTCTGTTTTATGCATTGGTCCAAAGAAATTCTTTGTTTCTCTAAAAGAAATTTTATACACAACTGGACCATATCATGGCCTAGTCATATTTGATTTTTTAAAAATCTTACTAAAATGAGAACTATTATACCTATGATATATGTATAGCAAACTCTTAAATTTTCACATATTGCTTGAATAACAGTATAATCCAAGCCACCTGCTATCAATGGAGAGCAGGTGGCTTAGATTCATGCAGTATTTTAACATTGTGGTTTAAATTTCAATTGTAACAAACTTTTCTTCATGTAGTGAAAGTTTTGTACATGCTAATTCTGATGGGACTCACATCAGTAATCACAGTATACATTTTTTGTAAGAATAGGTATTTCTAATTTATTATCCAGCATAGTTAAAAAAGCCTATCCTACCATCATAAATTATATAGTGCTATTGTTAAATTGGTATTTTAAAATGTTTTTCTAATAATTACATACAAGTGGGATTGTGAATAGAATGCTTTATTTATGTAACCTGTCCCTAGACATATTGTAAGTGTATCATAGACTTCCAAGGATACTAATGACTTTAATACTCTACTGGCTATGTAATGTGGTAATATTAACAATGAGGGAAAATAACTCACAGGGAAAATTTATGATCTTATGTAAAAATATACTTTACAAGTTCTGTATGATTTAGCATTATTGTATAAGAATGAGCTTCTGAAATATTTTTTACTTTCAAAGGGTTAATGAGACCAGATAGAGTAATGAAGAACTAAAAATTAGTCATATATTCCTTTTACTATTGTTTAAAATGCCATTATGTACAGAGTGACATTTAGCATGTTTTTTTTTAATGCCAGCAACATACAACCTTTTACCATTCCCACTTCAAACATGTGGAGGAACATAATATTGTGAAATACTTCACAGTCACAGAAGATAAGATTGTTTCTTCTTAAAAGTAGCAGAATAGAATAGAATTAGTGAAAATGGTGATAACTCTAACAGCTTGTTCATTTGAAAGGTTAACCTTAATTCCTCATTTCCACAACTTTATCTACCTAAGACATGCTAAACTGAAACTTCAGTCCCACTGATGAACTTGCAGTTTCCCAAATACATGTAAAAGTCTTAGAGAATTTACACTTAACTGTCACTTCACTGTACTAATCTGGACCGCAAGTCTTTTATTATTTATCTTATGTTGACCCTCTAGTCTACCATTATCTTACCATCTTTCCTGTGAGATAACTGCTCTTAAAAAAATCATAGCATGCTCAACAATAACACAGTATATTTCAAAGAGCAGATACCTGATTAATGTTAAGAGACTGAATGACCCAATGAGCATAATATCTAATTTAATAAGAGTTAATTTCTCCTAATTTCTTAAGTAAACTAAACAAATCTAGGTACATTCCATTTAACCTTGCAGAAGAGAATACTGAAAACAATAGGGAAAACCTGGTAAGGTAAACCTCCCAGGAACTAAGAAGATTTAGGGAAGATATTCATAGGTTCAAGGCCAGCCTGGGCAACTTAGTGAGATCCTGTCTCAAAATAATAAAAAGGGCTGGAGATGTTGCTCATCTCCAACATCTGGGTTCAAACCCCATTACTACAATAAATAAACAAGCAAACAAACAAACAAATGATAGTGAATACAGGAATTGTTAATCTTTATCTCTGTTTGCTTTTTTTAAAGGGGGGGGGTGAGAGAGAGGGTGGGGGAAGAGAGAATGAAATATTTTTGTAGATGGACACAACATAATGCCTTTATTTTTATGTGGTGCTGAGAATTGAACCCGGGTCCTGCCTGTGCTAAGCGAGCGCTCTACCGCTGAGCCACAATCCCAGCCCATGCTTTATTTCTTGATTCCAACTATTTTACTGCTGAGTCTTCTCATATTTCCAAACATCTATTCTGATTCCATCTAATTGCAAAATAAGAGGGAAAGCTTCCCAATTTACTTCACTAATGTAAAAACTCCTACTTTTAAGCTGATATACAGACACAATAAATGAGTAAACAAAGTAATTTGCAAACTCATACACTATTGAAACCACCTATTAAAAGTAATATTTGAAAAATAAGGAAAAGAAAGAGAAAATGAGGAAGGGAGACAGGAAATAAGATTGTGTAATTTATCTAACTTATCACATAAACAAAAATACAAAGATGATATACACACATACTGAAGGTCATGGCCAACCACTAGGGCGTTGGAATGTTCTAAATAACTGTGATAGGAAGTGATAGGAATGTTTGCTCCACTGGGAAAAAAAAGTATAGCCTTCATAGTCAGCTGCAGTTAAGAGCTGGTCAGAAGGTAATGTTCCATAGTTGGAAGGAGTGTACGCTGGAGAAGTCTCAGAGGAAAGAGGCTGTAATGATGGAAAGAGCTAAAGCTGTACAGAATACCAATTCCTGGGCAGTGTGAGCTTTCAGGGGCTATGGACATTAAAGTAGGAGGCTCCTAGGAAAATTAAATCCAGGGAAATTACTCAAATTTTAATTTATTTTCATATTTACCTTCCCATAATAGGCCTGCTTTTAGTACTTTGGCTGCAAGTGCCTTTTTATTGCCTGAGATCCATTTTGGAATAGTGAGAAAAAAATGAATTAAAAGACAAAAAGGTCTGCCTTTGGTTGGAGGAATAGTATGAGGTCTAGACGAATTCAGATTAGGAGCATAACCCCAGCTTTACTACCTGCCAGTTTTGTGAACTTGAGAAAATGCAAGTTCATCATATGCCAATTTAAATTGGTAAGCCCTATTTTGTAGAAGTGTATGAACTACACATAGATAACATGGCAAGATTACTTGAAAGTATTGCCCAATATTTAAAGGATAGCATCTCTTTGTATCCCAGATGAAACCACCCACCACATTATGAACATTTTAAAAATTCCAGATGTCAGAGAATATGGGATACTCCTATACAAAGGAGACTGAATAAGCCAAAAAATCTCCCTAGTAAGTAAAATTGTAAATTTGTCCTGTGAGAGCACTTATTTTAGTGTAAGATTGTCTCCTCCAACTGTTTGTAACTTAGGCTCCTAGAATTAGTATCAAGGAACAAGTACTTCCCTCCCAAGTGCCCATATAAACCATTTCTATTTACATTCATTATACTCTTAGCAAAATTTATCCCTCACTTAAAATTTGTTAAACTACACTCAAAATAACCTAATTAAAATGGCTTTTTAATACAATAGGATCTAGCTCTTCCAGTTCAAGGCAAAAGGTACCAACATAGTGGCTCCTGTACATCTTACCTCAAGGAATTATTACCCTTATTTCTCAGAAATTCTTGAGAGAAAATGTGCATACCCAGTTCACAAACTGTGTTCATCAGCACTGAAAACAGTTCAGGGAGTTTCTTGCTTGCTCAGGTGAAGATTTGACTCTTGTTTACCCACAATCCCAAAGCAAATTATTGGGCAATTTTATATTATAGACTGAATGTTTTTGTGCCAATGCCTGTCCAAATTCGTATGCTAAAGCACCAATTTCCAATGCAATAATATTTGAAGGTAGTGCTTTGGTAAAATAATTAAGTTTAGATGATATTATGACGGTGGGCACCCATGTTGGGATTCTTGTCCTTATAACAAGAGGGAAAGAGACTAGATTTGTCTCTCTGTTCTATGTGAGGCCACAGCGAGATAGTGGCTGCTTTCAAGCCAGGAAGTGTACCATTACCAGGATCCAAATAGGCTGGCACCTTGAATTTGGAGCTCCCAGGCTCAAGAATTGTGGGAAATAAGTGTGTTTTGTTTAAGTTTCCAGTCTATAGTATTTTGTTATGGCAGCCCAAGCAGACTTACAGGACTTTGCCTCTTAACTCTGAGGTATACCATCTGAGAGCATGGAATTTACTCACCACTTCCACAGCTTCAACTAACCTAACACCCATCTTAAATAAAATTTATATCCCACTGAGGACTCACAGTTTCCTAAAGCCCCAAACTGCCTTGCTCATGACATTTCCACTTAATTGCTCTCATAAGGAATACTTTCATCCACACTCATTCTTTTTACTTTACCTCAAAGTTATATAGGGCAGTTCAGCAACTTTCTTGTATGATTACAACTTGTAAGCTCAAAAAATAATTCTATAAGTAGAGGCTGAGTCTGCTTCATTTCAGTATCCCATTCTTCCACAGAGACTTCTAAACAGTATATGTTCAATTAATTTTGGCAGATGAGTCAAGAAACACAGACTATTTTTTAAAGATTTAATTTCTTCTACATTTTTGAATAAGCCAAGGAAAGTTCAGAACATTTAACTCCATAAAACAAAAGACAAAAACAATTAGACAATACCAGGATTGATGAGGTTTTAATTTTTTTCCTGCAGTCTATTAGCCCACTTATATTTTCAAGAAAACCCCTATTGTAATGTCATATTTTATTACCTGGATGATGAAAATGACTCAAACTTCAACAGGTGTGAGAGAAGCTGCTGGACATGAGGCCTTGGGAACTTCACTAGCTTTGGCAGTAGTTTCAGGCTTGATTGCATCCGTGGTTTGGGATCTTTCTTTCTCATCTTTCAAAGCCTCTTCATAAAGGGTTGGGAAGAAACTAGGAGCGGTCTCATTAATCTTAGCCAAAAACTCCAAGACTTGCATCTTGCTTGTTTCAGCATGAGCTCGGGGACCCCACAGGAATTCATGGCGTCGAGGATCACTGTTGACCACCTGCTGGTACACCAGGTATTTTAGCCTCACCAAATCTTTGGTGATGAGCTTCTTGGGCTCTCCATAGATGAAATGCTTCTTCCCAGGATATACATGCATCATCTTCAGGAATCTCCAGATGTCTTCCTCAGAGGCGCAGTCACCCTTCATGAAGATCATACCCAGGACATTCATCAGGAGACCAGCCTTGGGTAATCCCCTGCCAGCACGAATCCTCCCATTGTTGGGGAGTTTCAGCTTGCTGACAAGGTTGTATGAGTGATTGGTTGAGTCAACTTCCCTCACATCAACTACAAAGACATCTGCAAGATGCTCACAGGCTCTCTTGAAGATTTCAGCAAACTCATTTTTGTACTTCTGGTTGACAACTTTCAGCATATCTTCCTTAGTAATACGCTGCTTCATTTCATACTTGTAGAGGAGGAACTGCTCCAACAACCCAACCTTTCCAGTTAGAGGATCTTCATAGGAATCATCAGTGGAGAGTGTGGCCTCAGAAGTGCTTTTCCCTTCCTCCTTTTGGCTATTAGAAACTTTATCAGATGTAGTGCAAGAAACACCTGCAGAAGCAGTGGTAGTAGATTGTGCTTTCTCAGGATCCTGGGGACTGCTCCGTGACTCAGTACCAGGTGGACTGTGGAGAGAAGAAGAGAACCCTTCTGCTGTTGTTGCTGCTGCTGCTGCTGCTTCTTCAAAATCCTCAAAATCCTGAGGATCACTTCGAGCCTGCTGGCATTTCTCACGGGCAAGGAACTTATTCTTCAGACCTCGAGGCATGATGAATCAGATTAGGGACAATAGAAGGAATATGGGCAGGATGACTGCCAGCACCAGATGCAAGCACCTGGAGGAGGGAAAATGAAATTGTAAGAGCACTTTCAGCAGGGAGTTACCTCCCTGGCTTTAACTAAGGCCACTTCTGCAGGTTTCTGGGAGAGCACTGCTTTAGGAACCCACAATGCTCATAGTCTAATCAACCTGTCTCCTGGAAGGCACAGTGAGTCTTAGGCTACACACTGTCCCTACCAGGGTGTATTGGAGTGGTAGTGGAGCCTCTGTTTTGAGGTGTGGGAAGTCATCCCATTCAACATCAACTGTTGACAAGACCTGGGCTTCTCTCTTTTGCTGCTCTCAAGTTGATACTTCAACCCAAAAAGCCAACATGCCCCTGAGACCCCAGAGGAAGAAGTAAAGGACATTCTCATCCTACATTCCTGTCAGAGATTCCACAACTGAGAGTTTCAAGGAGCCCTCTCTATCATGGCATGCTTGGGTATACAATTCTCATTTGGAGAATTTGCCTGATGTCCAGGTAGTGCCTGGTACATCTCCTTTCTTCTGACTGGTAGCTAACTCTCATACCAAATACCTTACCTCTCTTAAATTTGATACATAGTAGTGACAACCTCATCCTGACAGCCCTGTTCTGGGCCCTCTAGTGCTAAATACATTGGTGGGGATCTGATTCTTTGTTATCTATACAATAGTGAATGGTCTCTTCAACACTTCCTTTGACCTCTGAATCTTCCCTTTATGCCAAACTTCTCTCTTCCTGCTGGCATCTCCTAAAACTCCCTAGGAGGATATGAGGGCCACCTCATCTGTGCATTGCCTCCTAAGGCGGAAAATAAGAGATGGATTCTGTGGTATCTTCTTCTTGATGTTTCCCTCAGACATTATGGTTCTCACCTTAACTCCTGGAAATATCTAGAAATCCTCCTACAGCGGACCTTACATCATACATTTATTAAAAAATATCTCTCAACACTATTGTCCCCTACCCAATACCATAGGATATAATGAGTACCAGTTACATTGGTAGTGCACAAACATCACAGGCTGCCAGTAGGACCTGGGGTCCCTCAATTTCTTGCCTTGAAACCTGGCTATAACTGGGAAGCTTCCCTATGTTGACTCGAGGACCCATGACCCAGGTCTTCATATCCTCAAGAGACTACCACATCCTCGCAGAAATTTGCCTGATGCCCCTCATTTGGGCTTCCCAGACTTATGGTAGGGTCAGGCTCTGGGCCATCTCACTCTTCAGAGATTGGTGATTTCCTTAAAACTCACTGAAGGTTCTGCCCTTGATTCCCTGTTAAGCATGATACCCTTTTTGCTTACCGGAGCCACCTCTGGCTCCCCACACAGTTCGGGCCAAGACTCTTAACACCCCCGCCCTATACCTAATAAGAAAGAACGGCTCATATCTACCTGACTCCATGTTTGCATCTTCTGGAAGACACAGTCTCGGTCTCCAACTAAGTTTCCTCGCCTTTGAAGGACCTCAAGGCCCCAGGCCCAACATTAGGAAAACTAACCCCTGTGCCCTGAAGCTGCAAGATGTTCCCTTACACAACCCCCCATGTCAAAACCCCACCAGCTGCACGTAGCACTTCAAGTCTCGCACAATGTTACCACAAGATGTTCCATATAGATAACCCCGGAGGGGCCAAACTTGAGCAAACAGGGTAAAAACAGGAACTAAAAGGACAGGATGCAATTTTATGGTTTTTCCGAGAACATAAAGTGGAAAAACAAGTTTACCCCCCAGGTGACCTAACGACTGGATTCAGAGGAACCAATAGAATAACTGTTACCGTGCTAAGCTAAAAACTAACCCCCTGCTCCCTATAAAAGATCTGTGCCCTAGAGCCCGGTGTGCCAGTTCACCGAAGCTCCGGCTGAGGTTTCGCTGAGCACCCGCAGGCGCCTGTGTATCAATAAATCGCCTCTTGCTTTTGCAGCCAGTGTCTCGTGTGCTTTTCCTTGGACAGGGAGTCGGAGGGTCTTTCACCTTTACTGATTTTAGGGTCCCCTTCCCCTACTCTGCTAAACTAGGACTTCCCGCTTTTATTTTCTCTTGCCTTCCTGGGACCTTAGAGGTGGAAATAAACAAAAATCTCAGTTAGCCCGCTCTCCTCAGGCCTTCTTAAGACTGAGAATAAGAGTGAGGGGTTTTGGAGGAGGGGGAGGGGACACTTTTTCTGAGGTAATGATTCTCTCATTGTCAAACTCCTCACCTGGAAGCCGACCAGAGACTGGGACTTCGTTTTCCCTTTCGCTGATCTAGCTGCCTCAGATAAAGCCCTTTACCTTCCTCAGGCACTCTGGGAGGAAGTGAGAGCGATCACCAATGATAGGGCTCAGAGAGGCCGACTGCCAGGGCTGCGTCTCTAGCACCCCCTCTGCTCTGGGGTGTAGGACTACCTCAGCCTCAAAGAGAATTCTAGATTTTACTGTGACTTCTGGGCCCCTCCCTCTGCCCTTCCCCCTTACTGCAATGCCCTCCCTTTCATAAGTTCCGCCTTGCCGAAGTCAGCTTGAGTACCTGGTCTTGGCTCCCTAGATCTAAGAGCAAGCGAAGGGAAGACAATGAACTCCTATTTCTGAGGCTGCCAGCTCAAAGAAAGCGAGAGAAAAGTCCCAGTCTCTGGTGATAGTTAAGGTGAGGAGCTTGAATGAGAATGAAAGCAATACCTACTTCAGTTTATGTGTTCTCAGTCAGTATTTATCTACAAATTCATCTTGGTGCTGTCTCTTTAATGAAAAGCTTTCTGCCAAATGCAACATTCCTGAAAATTCTTGAATAGTCTACCTACTTCAAATATTGAAGATCATAGGTCTGTGTCTCTGGAGTGATGTGAGATGGGGAAGCTGAAGAACAAGGTGGACAGGTTGGAATAGGAGGTGACTGCCACAGTAAATGTTGATTTATTCATTCTCTTCATCACACAGACTCAATCTTTCATGGTACTTCTGTTCTGAGAGATTTAATTACTACATGAAAGAAGCTAGAGCTTGATAATTTGGTGAGATCCCAATCCTGAAGTTAATTGGACACTGCACATGTAGATGATCAAATTGTTACCAATTCTTTGTGTTTATTCTAACATCTCATTTATTTTGATATTCTTATTGCTCTGGTTATGGATTATAATTCAGAACTTTGGGCAAAAAATTCTCAATCATCTAAGATATATTTTGTAGTAGTGAGGAGAAAAATTAATAAATGTACACATGGTCAGCCTTAGCATGAGAGTAGTGGAATAGCATGGGCTCTAGATGAATTCAGATCAGTGATTTATCCTAATTCTATCACTTACTACCTTGAGATTATGAGAATATTGCTAGTTCTGTATCAGCCAGTTCAGTTTCCTAAGCCTTATTATGGATTGACATTTTTTTGTCCTTCCAAAATTTGTATGTTGAAACTCTAAATTCAATGTGACAGGAAGTGAGTCCTTTGAGAAAAAAAATAGTTTTAAATGAAGTAATAAGGGCGGGGTCTCCGTGATGGGATTAATAGCCTTATAAGAAAGCTTGTACTCCCTTTCTTTCCATCATACAGGGATACACCAAGAAGGCAAATGTCTGCAAGAGAACCAGATATTCTTGAACCTTGATCTTGGGCTTTCTAGTCTCCAGGATATCAGGAAATGAATGTTTGTTATTCAAACCAACCATTTTCTGGTATTTTGTTATATAAACCTAAGTAAAACCAGTTTTGTAGGATCATGGGAATATATGTATTGGGCAGAAAGCCCTTGTCATAATGACTGACAAATATCCAGTGTTCAGTGATTGGCAGTTATAATGATTTTTATCCAGATAATACCACTCTCCTTTAGGAATTTTTTAAAATCCAGGATATGTCAGATAAAATGAAATGCTATCAAAGAACCAAATCAGCTAAAAATCTATTTTAGGAAGTAAAATTAGATTTTCCCTATGAGGGCATCTGCTATTTAATTTGAATGTGGGGGGTTCTTCCCACCTGCATGTATCTCAAAGTTCCTAGAATTTCGTCAAGGACCAACTCATTCAGTGCTTCCCAACTACATTTCCATCCAAACTTCCTCTATTTTTTATTCATTTCTTCCTCACAAAAATCTAGCTCGCTCTCAGAATTTGCGAAGTAATCCTCAATGTAACCTAAGTACAATGCTCTTTCAAAGAAGTGGCATCTATTCCTTTTAGTTGATGGCAAATTGACAATACAATGACTTCTGTACATCTCACCTCAAAGAAGTATCACCTTTATTTTTCAGAAGCTCCAGGAGTCAATATGCATAGAACACCTAGTTTATGCATTGTATTCTACTACATATAGACAAGGGCAAAGATTCCTTCTATTCTTGTCCATATGGGTTGAATTGTATACCCTCTCCTCCAAAATTCATATGTTGAACTCCTAAACTCTAGTCCCTCACAGTGTGACTATATTTGAAGATAAGATCTTTGTAAGGGTAATTGAGTTAAAATGAAGCAGTTAGGGTACCCCCTAATACAGATAGGATGCCCTTATAAGAAATTATTATAACACACAAGAAGACACCAGACATGGACATACACCAAAGTTCCACCCTGTGCAGAGGCAGAAGGAAGATGAACTTCTACAAACCAAGGAGAGAGGCCTCAGAGGAAGCCAATCCTCTGGGACCTTGATCTTGAACTTGTAGCCTTTTGGACTATGAAAGAAAAATTCTGCTTTTTAAGCTATTAGCTTATGGTCAGTTTTTAATGGTAGCCCTAAAACTCTAAAACACTGCCTTTAAGTAGATACTTCTTTGGAATCTATATTATCTGTGATCCCAAAGTTACTCTTGAAAGTGTACTTTAATGGCCTAATAATTATTCCACTTGTGATGGAGGAATTCCTCCAGTGTGTTAATGTTGTATGCAAACACACAACGCTGGACACTGCACAGATGACTCCTTCCTGAGGGAGGAAGACACTATATGCTGCACAAGACCACATGGGAGTTACACTCAGAAACAGAGTAAATAAGTAGAAGACAGGATTTGTAGATTAAGAAGAAGAGGTGATTTTTTTGTTTGAATAAGTCCAAAAGCTTCTGTATCTAATCTTCTTAATAAAGATACTTGTTTGGCAAGGAGATCTTATCTATAGTACATATTGGGGAACTTGCAGTTAGGTCATTTGAGGCCCTGCTGGTTTCATGAAATTTCAAGGCAATACATAATATTGGATCTTATATTATAGGCCTTCCACTACAGTTTTCCATTCAAGGGTCTTCTTTTTAAAATTTGTGACAGAGTTTCTAAGGGTATGGCCTCTGCTCACCAACCCCACAGCCACGTAGAGATCACCATGAAGCTTAATTTTAAAGTTGCATCACATTGACTTGAAGTTTCCTGACATTCAAATTGCCTTGCCACAGGCAATTTCTTCTCCTTTTCATTCATTCTTTCTACTATCCTATGAGTCATATAGGGTATCTCAACATTTTCCTCATATGAGTGTAGCTCCCAGTTTCTAAAATTATGGGTAGAATCTATATCTTAGCAATTCTTGTATGATCACAGAACCTCCCAAGGAAGAGATAATCAACTGATGTTTTGGGAATAAGAACAGTGAGCAAGAAGTCTGACTTATACCCTATTATTAATAAGCTAACCATATCAAGGTATAAACCATTCAATTACATAATAAAGACTAAAAGAAATGAGGGAATCCAAGATTGATCATGTTTTATTTTTTTACTCTTCTATTTTCTCAACTGCTTTATTATTGTTTTTTTCATATTTCCAAGAAAACTCTTATTGTTGTGTCATGTTTTCTTATAAGAAGGTCTCAGACTAAAATAGGTCTAAGAGAGGCTGTTGGATATAGTCATGTGTTTTAGTCAGCTTTTTCACTGCTGTGACCAAGGAACCTGACAAGGAAAATTAGAAGAGGTTTCAGAGGTCTCAGTCCATAGAAGCCCAGCTTCCTTAGGGCTTGAGGTGAAATAGAACATCATGGACAATGAGTGTGGTGGAGGGAAACAGGTCAGGACATGGAACCAGGAAGGGGGAGGAGAGAGAGAGAGAGAGAGAGAGAGAGAGAGAGAGAGAGAGAGAGAGAGAGAGAGAGAGAGAGAGAGAGAGAGAGAGAGAAAGAATGAGAATGAATATCAGAGACAGACAAACACTGACTCTACTCACGGGATACAAAATATATACCTCAAAGACATATCCCAATGACCCACCTCTTCTAACTACACCCTATCTGACTTCAATTATCACTCACCTAATCCCTATTCAGGGGATTAATTCACTGAATGGGTTAAGATTATCATAACCCAATCATTCCCCCTCTAAAACTTATTGCATTGTCCCACACATGAACTTTTTTGCAGGGGGAACACCTCATATTTAACCATAACACCATAGAACATACCTGGCTTTGGCAGTAGTGTCGAGACTGGCTGAAATTCTCTCTTGTGATCTCTCTTCTTCATCTTTCAAAGCTTTTTCATATAATGTTGAGAAAGCGGGAGGAACTATACTGTTGACCTTGGCCAAAAATTCTAGAACTTTCATCTTGCTGGCTTCAGTGTAGGCTTCTGGACCTCACAGGAATTCATAGTGTGGAGAATTATTGTTGATCACCTGCTGGTACACCAGGAATTTAGCCTTAACATATCTTTGGTGATGAGTTTCCTAGGCTCTCCATAGATGAAGTCCTTCCTCCCCAATGTATACTCACAACATCTTCAGGATTTTCCAGGAAAGTCATTAGGAGACCAGTTGTGGGTTACCCCATGCCAGCATGAATTCTCCTATTGTTGGGGAGTTTCAATTTGCTGACAAGGTCATATAAGTTACTGTTTGACTCAACTTCTACATCAACTACAAAAACAACCTCAATATGTCAGAGACTCTCCTGAGGATCTCAGCAAACTGGTCTTGGTACTTCTGGTCAACAATGTTCAGCATGTCTTCATTGGTAATGGGCTGTTTTATTTTATACTTTATATACTTTCATTTTACAATTAACAAATTCACCTTCATAGCTAGAGAATCAGGCATGATGCGTCTCACTGGAAGTTGAGATCTCTGAGGAACTTGAATATTCCTCATCTTGGCTGTTATCACCCTCATCATATCTTGTGCCTAAAAACATCTGCATAAATAGTGGTAGCATCTAAAATGCTACAAAGCCTCTGGGGAATGCTACTTGACTCAGAAGCAGATGAGCTCTGGGGAATATCCTCAAGAACAGGAGAAGAAAAGGGAGAGGCTCTTCCTCCACTGCTGTGTTAGCATATGCTCCTCTGTGACCATGGGAGTAATCTCAGGCCTGTCAGCATTTCTTGTGGATGGGGAACATGCTATTCTGACCCCAAGGTATGTTGGCTGTGGTCAGAGACAGTAGGCAGGAGTGTGTGTGTGTAAGAGAACAGCTTATGAGGAAACCCTGGGGAGGGAGATGAAGAAGCTGTGTGCACCTTCAGGATGGAAATTCCATTATGGCTAGAAGGAAGACTGAATTTGCAGTTTTGCTTTTTTTTAATTTATAGGTTTCTATTTGTTCTTTTTAGTTATACTTGACAGTAGTATTTTGGCAGATTATACATGCATGGAGTATAAATTATTCTATTTAGGATCCCACTCTTGTGATTGTACATGATATGGAGTTATCCTGGTCAAGTATTCAAATACAAGGCTAGGAAAGTTATGACCAAGTAATTCTGTCTTTCGTATTCCCTTCGTCCTCTGTTCTGTACTGGGTGAGAACATAATCCAATGGATTTCTGTTATTTCCCTCCCCAACCTCCCTTATTTTGGTTTAACATCCACAAATCAGAGAGAACATTTGGCCTTTGATTTTTGGGGATTGGCTTATTTACTTAACATGATATTCTCCAGTTCCATCCATTTACCACCAAATGCTATGATTCCATTTTTCTCTATGGCTGAGTAATATTCCATTGTGTATATTACCACATTTTCTTTACATTTAAAGTTTTCTGTGAGGAAACTGCTCTAGAAACTCACTGAGCTCCACCTCTCCTGTCCACTCTCTACTATTGGAAACCTGTAGAGGAAGAGGAAGATAGAGTAAGCCTTAGCCTGTAAGTTGAGGAGTCCTCTTATTCCACATTCACAACCATCATGTCAACTGGTAGTGGGCAATGGGAGCCATTCCCTCTCCTGCTCTGAAATTAACATTGCAAATCTACCTGGCATCTACAAGAAGGGAAGTTAAAGGACCATTCAACTTATTATTCCTGTTCAGGTGACCTCAGTATTGACAGATCAATGGGGAATTTTATGTTCTCACCTCTTTGTAGTCCTTAGTCTTCACCCAGTCTTCTCAAATCAGCACACATGACTTGGGACCCCCCACATCTGTTTGAATGGTGGCTACACCTTCAGACTAAGGGTCTCACCTCTTGAAGGCCTGACTTAAATAAATTATGGGAACTTCATCTTGAAAACCCTGTCCTGGGTCTTAAAGGACTGAAAGCAGGGCAGGGCCAGATTCTTCACTGCCCTTTTTATTTAATAATGGTTATCCTCTTGTTTTGATGCTTGGCATGATGTAGAACATCTCATTTTTTGTCCTGAGGCATGTCCCCTCATTGTAAGGACAAAACTCCCCAAAACAGATGGATATGTGGGTCTTCTCAGCTTACCTTACCTGTCCTTGGTCTCTTGAGGCTAAGAGTAAGGAATGGATTTTCTGATGCTTCAGCTATTATGGGATGAATGGTTCCCTTAATTCTCAGGGCATTCTCCGTGGCCTTTGGACAACGTGGAAATCCTCCCAATGCTGACCTTACTTGTGATCCCTGACCTCTTGTGACACCATAGAAGTAAGTATATCACATTATGTCAACAATGCTCAGGTATCCCTGGGATGCCAGCAAGAGTGGGGCACTGTGAAGTCCTTTTGGTCCTGAGGATGAAGGATTGCCTGTGTCCTCACTGAGAACCCTCATCTTAACTCTTGGCAGGGACTGGGACTCCTTCTTTTGCTTATATAAGGGCCCTCCCTCTGACCAAGGACCTGAATCCCTTCTCTTAGAAGCCAACCTGATAGCCCTACCCAAAGCTTCTGAGAGTAATGGCAGGGGCAGGCTCTGTGCCGTCTCTGACTTCTGGAATCTGTGGTACCATCACTATCATGTTTCTGCACTTGATTCCTAGGAGGGCACAGGACACTCCTCTCCACTGTCCTAGGTTGCAAACCCTCAGACCAAGATTCTTATTCCCTAAGGCCCCAGTGAGAGAAGTTGAGGAATGTTACATAGGGCCCAGTTTGTGTCCTTCCAAGGATGATATAAAAATTTAGGATTCTTGTGGCTCTGTTTGGGGCAGGGTTGTAACTTCAACATTTTGAAGGACCTCAGTTTCCCCTTTCTTTTTTATTAATTGATTTTAACTGATACAGAAAATAATATATATATATATATATATATATATATATATATATATATATATATACACACACACACACACACATTAATAATCTTCAATATGATATTTTGATACATGCATACTTTGTATAATGTTTAGATTAAGTTAAACATACATGTCTCCTCACCATTTCTTTTTTTAAACTTTAAAAAAGATTTTTTTAGTTGTAGATGGATACTACCTTTATTTTATTTACTTATTTATATGTGGTGCTGAGTATTGAACCCAGTACCTCACACATGCTGGCAAGTGCTCTACCACTGAGTCACAGTCGTAGCCCCCTCACTTACCATTTATTTATGGTGAAAACATTAAAAATCCTTTCTTCTTTTTGAAATGTATAGTGCATAATTGTTATCTATAGTTACCTTCCTGGGCAATAGCACATCAGAACATCTTGCTCCTCTCTTAACTGTAACTTAGTACACATGGATCAACCTTCTCCCACCCCAAACCCCTCTTTCCAGCTTCTGGTAAATTCCATTCTACTTTCAGCTTTGTGAGATCAGCTCTTTTAGATTAAACCTATGAGTGAGATCATGTGATACATAAGTGAAAGAAGCCAGGCACAGACTCTTTTGATTCAGCTCATCCAAGTCAAACAAGGCTCTCATGTACCTGAGAACCCTAAATACTGAGAATAGGTAGACTAGTTTTTCTGTGACTCATTTTTTATGGGGTATTTGTATCATCAGTTTTTATTCCTTAGAGTTTTCATATCAATTCTATTCACTTTATGGGAGGCTACCAGAAAAATGCCACATCAGTATAAACTCCTGATTATTTCCCCTCTGTAAACCTTGCAGATAATAGGTTGTTTCCCAGGAGTGATGTGAGATGGGGAAGCACAAAGCAGAGAGCCAAGGGCAGGTGTTTTGCTGTCAGACACAAAACATGCTGATCTATAGCTTATCATCAGCTAGACTTAGTTTCTTATGTAACTTCTTTCAAATATACACACATTCTCAGGGAAGGGCTGAGCCAGAAAATTTTGTGGTCTATTGACATTGACCTTGTGTATAATTATATTGTCAACCAAAATATTTTGAGGTTTATTGACATTGACTTTGTGTATAATTATATTGTTAACCAATCTCTTTCTTTATTCATACCTTGCATTTATATTGGTATTTTCAGTGCTTATTGCTTGAGCTATGTGTTCCAAAGCAGTATTTTGAGTTTGAAGTCTTGTTTTTTTATCACCTGAAATAGATTTTGAAGTGATGAGCAGAAAATGAATAACCAGTACAAGGTCTGCCTCAGGCTTGGAGGAGTACATCAGTGTGGACCCTAGAGGAATACAGAGTCAGAGTCCAGCTCTGTCACTACCAATCATGTGAACCTGAGAAAATTCCAAGTTCTTTCTCTGCAAAGTTAACCTGATAAACTCTAACATGTAGGGTTCAGGAATATGAAATGTATGTGTGTGTGTGTGTGTGTGTGTGTGTATATATATATATATATATATATATATATATATATATATATTAGAATATGTTTGAGAATATGCAAGTTCAAATGACATAGACATGCACATCAGCTGAAAGGCTGTTGGGCAACTAAAACCAGTCTTTTCCCATTAGATCATCTGTTATTTAATTTGGTTGTCGTATTCTGCTGTAGGCAATTTAAAGTTCCTAATTTGTGTTAAGGACCAACAACCTTCTTCAGAGGTGCTTTCCATCCAAATAACCTTTTTTCATCCCTTTCATTCCAAAAATTGAGCCCTCAGAGTTTGACAAATTATAATCTAAGTAACATAACAAAAATTCTCTTAACTGGAGCAGAATCTGGTTCTATCAGCCCATGATAAGAGCATAGTTCAGTGTCTTCTTGGCTTTTCAAGGGGGTATCACCCATATTTCTTAGAAACTCCCTGAGTATCATATGTGAGTGCTTTATATATATCTGCACTAGGGAAAGCACAGATTCCTTCTGTTCCTGTACCAGCTGGATTTCTTCTGGTAACTTAAAATTCCAAAGTAACTATTAAGATTTGTTTCCCATTCTAGACTTAGTTTCTCAACTCTGAGATGCCACATCTAATGGTCTGACCCTTGCTCACTAATAGCACATCTTCTCCCAGCCCACAATGAAGCCTCACTTGCATGAAGACACTTGCAATTCCCTAATGTTCAAAATTGTATTGATGAAAAAATTTATAATTGGTTTTCATCTGAAATCTCATCTTCCTAATCACTTATTTCTACTTGTTCTTTATCGCTTAGTAACTAACCATATTGCTTATAAAACAGCTGTTGCTATACTCTAGAAACTTCTGGAAAGTGGTTGTATCTTCATTTTTTTGGTTCTGGGAATTGAACCCAGGGTTGCTCAATCACTGAGCCACATCCCCAGCCCTATTTTGTATTTTATTTACAGACAGGGTTTCACTGAGTTGCTTATGGCCTCGCTAATTTGCTGAGATTAGCTTTGAACTCATGATCCTCCTGCCTCAGCCTCCTGAGCTGCTGGGATTATAGGTGTGTGCCACTGTGCCTAGCTATATCTTCTTTATCTTACCATATTCAGTGCTTCTTTATCTTACCATATTCAGGACTTCCAAAGAGCAGATGTTCAACTAATGCTAGGGAAAATTAATTAAAAACAACAAAAGAGTGAGTTACAACTTTATTATTATTTAATTTCACATAAATTAGAATAAAGTAAGTAAATCCAAGATGTCATTTAATATTGCAAGCAAAAGACAGAAAAGATTATAGGCAACTATAAATTAACCATTTTTTTTTGTTACACAATTTGTGATGCCAACAATTTTCCAGTGTAAGAGGAAAAAAACATTTTTGAAAAAAAAAAATAAATCTAGGTCTTTTTAATTTATACTAAAATAACTATTACAAGGAATAAACCAAATCAAGAATTAAGCATCTTTTACATTTATCTTTTTACATTTTTTTCTCCATAATGTCATTCACAATTTTTAATGTAGGGTTCTTTCACATTTCCTTGAAAACCCCAGTGCTGGTAACATGCTGACTAGTTCTGGATCACAAAGAAAACATGGTCTGTGAATTTTTTTTAGAACTACTACAACTGTACCTTCCAGACCCATTACACAGCCGTGAATGTGAGAGCCAGATAACTGACAAGGTTATAAACAGAAGCACAATAAATCTTCAATTAAAAGGAACAACATTGTAAAATAACAACCCAAATTAGATTTCTACTTATGCATAATAGGAAAAGAAGACCACCAACATTTTGCTTCCTCCAGCCCACTGCTCTCCATCCCACATAAAGCTAACTCCTCTTCAAATATACAGCAAACACCCGACCTCAGACACAACTAGATGTGAGACGGTCTGTGGGGCAGGACCTTGGAAACAGCCCTAGGCCTGGTAGGTGCACCCACTCTACCCACAGCTTTCTCTCTTGCTTTCTCCTCCTCATCTCTCAAAGCCTCCTCATACAGATTAGGGAAGGCATTAGGGTTGGTATCATTAATCTTGGCCAAAACCTCCAGGACCTTCATTTTGCTGGTTTCTGCATGGGCTCTGGGACCCCACAGGAATTCAAAGCTGGGAGGGTCACTACCAGGCACCTGGCGGTACTCCAGGTACTTTTTCTGCACTAAATCTTTGGTGATGAGCTTCCGGGGCTCCCCAAAGATCAAGTGCCTCCTCCCAGCATAGATCCCCAACACATTCAGGAATTCCCAGATCTCTGCCTCAGTGGCACGGTTGCCCTTCATGAAGATCACACCCAGGAGGGTCATCAGGAGACCGGTCTTGGGCAAGCCCCTACTGCCACTCAGACTTCCTTCACTGGAGAGCCCCAGCTTGCTGATAAGGAGGTAGGAGTGACTGTTGGGATCCACTTCCTTCAACTCTAGGCCAAAGACCAGCTCCACACGCTCGGAGGTTCTCCTGAGGATCTCAGGGAAGTACTCCTTGTACTTCTTGTTGACCACCTTCAGCATATCTGCCTGTGTAATGGGCTCTTTTGTTTTATACTTCTCCAGCAAGTACTGCACCAACAGACTGGACTTCCTGGTGAGAGGATCTCTGCTTGAGCTCTCAGGAGAGGCTGCTGCCTGGGAGCTGCCTGGCATTCTCTCCTGGGCACCTGCTTCAGAGCTTTTGCAGGAATCACCTGCACCAAGAGAGCTAGAGGGTGGGGCTCTCTGAGACACCTGGCTAATGCCAGCAGCAGGGGAGCTGGGGAGTGCACCCTCACCAAGAGGAGAGGAGCAGGGAGACCCCACTTCCTCCTCTGCAGTGGCCTGAGCACCCCTGAGGCCCTGGGTTTCATCGCGGGCCTGCTGGCGCTTGGCTCGGGAACGCAGCTTACTCTTCTGACCCCTAGGCATGACTGTTGTCAGGGACAGCAGGCAAGGAGTGTTGGCACAAGGGATGGAAAGGCTGGGACCTGGATTGGGGAGAATGGCGACAAGTGAGCAAGGTCATCAGGAAGAGAGCACCCTGGCTTTAACCGAGGCCCCCTCTGCCGCTTTCCTTGAGGGGAGTGCTCCAGAGCAGTGGTGGGCTCCCTCACTACTTCATTCAGAGGCACCCAGGACACCAGGAGACACCTGAGTCCCTTGTGTTAGGATGAGTGTGGTTTCCACAGTGATCAGAGTCCTCCTCTGGACCCTTCCTATGGCTGGGGAATCTCTCGCCCTCTTCTGACAGGCTGCCAGCCCTTTGGAGCAAAGCTCCCAGCTCGCTGAATCTCCCGAGGACAAAGAGACTGAGAACACACACAGGCGTGCGCGTGCACACACACACACACACCCCCCCCATGCCACCCGCTATTGCGAGCCCCCGCCCCCACCTTTAGTAGGTCTGCAGACATCAGGGACCGAGTTCTGTAAGCCCACCCCTGGGCGCTCTGGGCTCGGGGGCATGGAGTCCCCTCAATCTTCACCAAGTTTCTCTCCTTAACCCGCAGGGCCTGAGATGCCCCACTCTGCTGACCTAAGCCCACCCGCCTCAGACAGCCTTTGTTCCTCAAGTCCTGGGGGGAGATGCCAGATCTTTGGGCCTAACTGCCATGTGTGAGGGCTTCTGGGAGAGGGCAGGCCCTGTGGGGCCTCCTTTTCAGGGGAAGGGAAGGGCGTGTTTGTCGGGGACTCACATTTTTTTGGGGGGGTGGGGATTGAACTTAGGTACCTACCAAGACACCTGTCAACACCTGGTAGTCTATCTCAGTAGGCCTGAGGCTATGCGTTCAATCCAAGGCCTCACTCACCACAGCCTCGTGAAGAGGAAGTCGTGTTTGTACTTCCGGTCCTGTGGTCCGGCCCACATGGTCTCTGGCTATAACTGCTGTGCGGTGCTGGGACAGTCGTCCTTCGTTCTGGAGGAGAGGAGTTCCGAGAGAGCTCACACATAGCTCTGGAGGAGAGGAGTTCCGAGAGAGCTCACACACTCAGCTCATTGACTTTGCACCGGTGCTGGGGCGACTACCCTCTACTGAGGTGAGGCAAAGGGGCTTGGAATAAGGAGCTCATTTCCCAGAGAGTCCCCAGTAGGGGGAGTAAGGTGGAGCCTGAGCCCAGCATCTATGCTTGGGACCTCCAAAGACTGGTATTGTGGGTTGGTCTGTGTGGCTCTTTCCTGGGCGGCGGGGGGGATGGTGCCCTCAGTTCTCTGTCTTATCTTGATTACTTAGGTGTTCAGCTATGTCCTTCCAAAGGCTTGAGTCCAGCCCCTCAAAGCAAAGAACTCAAGTTTTTGAGACTCCCAATGTGACATAATGGCCAGTACTGCCCAGTGCCTCCTTAATTTGTTTACTGCTGTGAAGTTATGGTGCATGGAGTCGGGTTTATGAAGTAAATTGAGCGGTCCTGTTTATTTTGAGGTGTGTAGTATCTCTGTCTTTAGTTTCTCATACTCAGTTCTGGCGCCGCCTGGGATTCAAACCTTTTCTGATGTGAAGCCACCCCATTCCTTCAAGCATGTTCCACAAAATCTCAAAAATAAAATGATAGGGCTTCTTAGTGTCACAGCAATATCTGAGGCCTCTGTTTTTGACTTTGGTATCTATATTCAAAAATTTCAGGTTGAAGTTCTATTCCTACTATGTATTCCGCACTGTGATACCTGCTATTCCAAAGTCATCCATTCCTTATAGTGCACAATACTGCAATAAATTAACTGCCAGTTGTCATTCATTAAAGAGGTTTCAGGTTGTTTTAGAACAATTTCTAAACTTATACTTTTTCAACTAACTCAAATGTTTGTGTTGTCCTAAAACCGCCCCCTAACCCCCACAGTGACCAGTGCAATTGTTACCTCATATTCCTTAAATGAAGCAGTAAATATGCATTGTCCAAAAGTATATTGAAAAAACAATAGCCAAACTATAAAATTTTTCTCTTGACAATTATGTCATCTAACTGTTGCAGGTTGTAGACCTGTCTCCACTTCAGGTCATGTCTAATATAGAGGTTCTAGTTCTATAAGGACTTAGTGTCCCTTGCTGTTATTCTTAGAATTGTTTCTTTATTCTTCCTTTAATTTTCCATGGTGATTTCAGTCAGAGGAAATAGCACCTTGAGTTTTGTTGTCATATTCAAAATTATGTGTAAGGCAATAGATCTGTAAAGAATTTAAGGATAATTGACATCTTTAAAATATTTTCTTCTCTGATGAATGAACATAGTACACACCTCTATTGGAGACTTACTTTACCTTAGTCTTTTTTAAAAAATATTTTTTAGTTTTTGATAGACATTTATTTATTTATTTATTTATTTATTTATGGTGCTGAGAATTGAACCCAGTGCCTCACACATGCTAGGCAATTGCTCTACCACTGAGCCACAACCCCAACCTCTTCCTTAGCCTTATAAATAATTTTATAGCTGTAGTCATAAGGAAATCTTGTGTTTTTTGTTTTATTTCTATATTAGGTATATTTTACATGTTGCTGCTGTTTTTAAAGGTATATTTTCCATTATGTCTTCTAATTGGTTACTGATTTCATTTGATTAATCTCCTGATTTTCCTGTAGTGATGTTTTGTATACCAGTTTTTTTTTAATTTCCTTATACACCTAAATACTTTCTGCTTCAATTCCTTTTATAAAAAATTAGGAGATCATATTGTTACTACTCTCATCTCTTTTAATTTTTTATATTTCTTATTTACTTTGATATTCTTGTCATATTTGTGTACTGGCTGTGTGTTTTCATCCAGTTGTCTGTAGTACAATTAATGCCATATATCTGTGAATTTTTTTGGACTCAGTGGGGATGCTTGTAACATTGTACCTTTAGTGTGTTCATTGTAGATTTTACAAAGCGGAAAATTTCTCCTAATGAAAATTTTTCCTAATGCTTAAAGTTATCATGCACTGCTTTTGAGAGATTTTTAAAAGAATTTTATTTTCCTCTGTACATGATCCCGTGGCTTTTCACCTTTTTTGGTAATAGTGATTTCCGATTAATGGTATTTTAAAATGTGATATAATCACTGTATTTCTTGGACCCAGCCTCGTTTTCGTTAATTCACTTCTCATTGGATATGCTATGAATTTCCTTAAGATAGTTTGTCTCTATGTGAGTGAGATTGTCTCTATGTGAGTGAGCTTGTCTCTAATATTATTTGGGCATGCTCATCTCATCTCTGTAACAAGGAAAGCTAGCCCATTAAAATGGCCAAGTAATTTCCACTTTTTTTTTTTGTAGGATTTGGAAGATTTTGCATGAAATGGTGATTAGTTTTTCTTCACATTTGATACACTGGGGTGGGCCTCCTAACATAGCTGTCCTTGAACAGTTTGATGGTTGGTGGCTTAGGTTTGGACTATAGTTTGGGTTTCTATTGTACAGTTGAAGATTTCTATTTCTTTATGGACTTGTTTAGTCATTTATATTTTAGTAAAAATTTATCCATTTTTCTTTGGTTTTCATACTTACAGTCATGATATTTATTTTAAAATCATTTTATTATAAAAACTAACATATATATACAATGGTATAGAGAATATAATAATAAAATCAATTACCAGACATTAGTAATCAAAAATCCTCAACCTATGATAGGAATTTTTGTAGGAACATCTTGTGTATATTAAAGGTTACTTATCTATTGACAGTTGCACTCTTTAGCTTAGGTGGTGCACTTCCTTTAGTATATACAAAATGAATGTTTTCCCCTTTGTTGTGATGTTGGAAGCCATCCTCTTTATCCATCAATCTTTTAGGGATTGCAGGATGGTAATTTCCTTGATTCTAAAATTCCTTCAAGTTTATATAATTTTGAGGTAGAACCTTTTTCTCCCACCATTTATTCCTGGTGTGTTGATAATTCATATTTATAGTGTTTTTTTAATTTGTGTTAAATCCCTTCTGCATCCAAGTTTTATACAATTCTGTGTATCTAATATCATTTATTTCTGCTTCTTCTTTTAATTGATAATATTTACAAAATTCATTTATATAATTATATAATATTTACAAAATTCATTTATATAAATTCTTCCAAGAACTAGATTTCACTGGTTGGCTCTACTATTTTCCAATTCATCAATTTTACATTTATCTTTACATTTATGGATTTCACTTAACACTTTTTCTTCTTCATGTTTAATATGCTATTTATTCTCTATTTCATGAGTTGTTTGGATACTTTAAATATTATTTCTTTAAATATGTTTAATGAAATAAATACTTCTGTGATGCCACTTGGACTATTTCCAGTAGAATTTTATGTGTAATGCTCGTGTGTGTGTGTGTGTGTGTGTGTGTGTGTGTTTATGCACACAAACCCTAGAGCGTGTAACAATTACTTTTTAGGCCAGAAAAAAATATTTAAAAGAAATTTCAGGATCCATGGGGTGTTTGGCTTTGTTATATTTATGAATGATAGATGACAATTGAACAAATTTAACTACAAATTACAGAATGGCTTTTTTTTGTTTTTTGGAATGAAAAGTGTTTCACATAAGAAAATCAATAGAAATAATTGGCTAAATGCAAATACTTATGGATTATCCAGGAAAACGGGAGTTACTCTAAATATGTAACTCAGAGGTTTTTTTTTTTTTTTAATTCATTGACTTTATTTTTAGAGAAGTTTCAGGCTTACAGAAAATTTAGATGGAAAGAATAGAGAGTTCCCATAAACTCTCAAATCCCTTCCCCCACACACCTTCTCTTAATATTAATAGTTTGCATTTATGTTGTATATTTGGTACAATAAATGAACCAATGATGATGCATTAGTGTTAAGTGAAATCCATAGTTCACATTAAGCTTTACTCTTCTGTTGTATATTCTACAGGGTTTTAAAAAAGCATGGCATTATCTAGCATTATATTATCATAAAAATAATTTCATTACAATAAATATACATTATTTTCCATTTATCCATATATTTCTCTATCCAACTAAACCCCTTTTTTATTGTTTCCATATTTTTGCCTTTTCCAGAACATCATGTAGTCACACAGTACAAAGCCTTTTTCAATCAGACAACTTTCACTTAACAATATGTATTTAGGGTTCCTCCATATTTTTCATGGTTTAATAACATTTCTTTTTAATTAGTTAACATTTGTTGTATAGATATATAACACTTTGTTTATATGTTTGTCTGTTGAAGAGCATTTTGGTTTCTTCATTGTTTTCAATAAAGCTGAAATGAACATTTGTGGCAGGTTTTTGTGTGGATATAGTTTTCAGCTCATTTGGGCAAACACCAAGGAGTACAGTTGCTGGATTATACGATAAAAATATGTGAAATTTTGTAATATACTGTCAAACTGGGCTCTGGAGAGGCTATAACATTTTATATCCCGACCAGCAGTGAAGAAGAAATCCTGCTGTTTCATATATTCTCCCTCATTTGATCTTGTGTTTTTTGGAATTTTAGCCATTTTAATAGGTTTACAGTGCTCTCTGTCATGGCTTTAACTTGTATAATATTATAATATAATTATAATATTATAATATACAATATTATAATATTCCATAATATACATTATGTTAAGCATCTTTTTTGTGTTTACTTGTAGGAATTTGTATCATTTCTTCATAAAAATTTATAAGAATACTAGTGAGCCCATTTAGAACTGTTGTTTTCTGTTTTGGAAGATTATTAATTATTGTTTTAACATCTCTTATAGGTGTAGATATATTCAGATGCTATACCTTTCCATTGTAAGCAGCTGTGCATGCAATGATATATGAAGCCATCTAGGTGTCTTTCGAGGAATTGGTTTACATTTCATCTGTGTTACCAATTTGGGGCCCTAGAGCTGCTTATAAGATTCCTTAATTATTTTTCAATATCCAGGGACTCATTATTAATGTTCCCTGTTTGAAATTTTTTTTTTTGGTATCAGAGAATGAACCCAGGGGTGCTTAAGCACTCATCCATGTCCCCATTCCTCCCTTTTTAAAATTTTTCATTTTGAAACAGGATCTCACAAAGTTGCTTAGGGCCTTAATACATTGCTGAGTCTGGCTTCGGACTTGCAATCCTCCTGCCTCAGCCTCCCGAGTTGCTGTTCTGTTTACATTTAATTTAATTTCTTCTTCTATTTTTAGTTTCCTAGAGTAGAAGTTTAGATTATTAGATCCTTGACTTTCTGAATCTGGATTATTTTGCTTAGTATGATGTTCTCCAGTTCCATCCATTTACCAGTAAATGACAATTTCATTCTTCCTTATGGCTGAATAAAACTCCATTGTGTATATATATACCACATTTTCTTAATCCAGTTCTCTATTTAGAGATACCTAGGCTGTTCCTATAACTTACTGTCATGAATTATGGGATATACAGAAGCTAGAGAGAAATAAGTGACTTAAAATAACAGGAATTGGGCTGGGGATATGGCTCATTGGTAGAGCACTTGCCTAGCAGGTGTGAGACACTGGGTTCAGTCCTTAGCACCACATAAATAAAGGTATTGTGTTCATCTGTAGCTAAAATAATATTTTTAAAAAAAATTAATTTAAAAATAAATAAAATAACAGGAATCTCATGAAAAGGAAGGTGGAACAGTGGAGTAAAGGAAGGGGATTGAAGAGGAGGGAGGAAGGAGGAGGGTTGGTAAGGGGAGGACCTGCAGAATAAAACTGACCAAAGTACATTATTTACATGTATGAGTATATCACAATGAATTCCACCTTATATACAACCATAAAATTAATAGAAGGAAGACCAATAGGGTAGAGGAAGAGGATCAGAGGAAAGAAGTAGGGGAGGGAAGGATATAATGCTAGGGATTGAAATGGAGCAAATTATATTGTATGTGTTAATAAAGATGTCAAAATGAATCTCA
The DNA here is from genome assembly GCF_047511675.1 of Marmota flaviventris. Classification (NCBI taxonomy): domain Eukaryota; kingdom Metazoa; phylum Chordata; class Mammalia; order Rodentia; family Sciuridae; genus Marmota; species Marmota flaviventris. The sequence goes on along the minus strand of NC_092518.1, from coordinate 20,009,031 downwards.
CAATTATGTAAAACTATAATGCACTAATAGAAACATAAGAAATTTAGATTATTAGACTAGATATTCCTTCTTTTCTAATATACACATTCAGTGCTGTGAATTTCCTTTTAAGGACTGCTTTTGCTGTACCTTACTTGTTTTCATGAGTATTTGTCTTCTCATTTAGTTCAAAATGTTTTTATGAATTCTTCTTGAGACTCCTCATTTGAACTATGTATTCTTTAGAATACTTTGTATGATTTATGTTCGTTTAAATTTGATGATTTGTGTGAAATGGGGCAGAATGTTGTCTCTCTTGGTGTGTTATCCATGTGAGCTTGAAAAAAATGTGTCTTCCCATTATGTTGTGTTAGGTGTCTATAAAATTTATTTAGATCTAGTTATTGATAGCACTGCTTAGTTCAACTATGTTCTTATTGATTATCTGCCTTTTGGATCTGTCACTCATAGAAAGGTGTTGAAGTCTTCAACTGTAAGAGTAGATTTGTCTCAGTATTTATATGACTCATGTTAACACTGTGCTTTTCAGTGCATACAGAATAAACATTGTTATATCTTCTTGGAGAAGTAACACTTTTGTTCTTGTGTTATTCCCCTCTTTATCCTGGATAATTTTTCCTGATCTGAATACTGCTTTGTCATAAAAAATATGGCTATATAAGCTTTCTTTTCATTTTTGTTAGAATGTAGTATCTTTTCCCATCCCTTTACTTTTAATCTATTTATGTCTGTTTTATTAAAATGGAATTCTTATAGACAGTATGCAGTTTGGTCATGTTTTTATTTTTTAAATCTCCTTTGATGGTTTCCATCTTTTAACTGGTTTATTTAGATCACTGATTTTTAAACCAATTGTTGGAATATTTAAAATAATATCTACCATATTTGTTTATTGCTATCTACTTGTTGTCATTGTTTCTGTATTCCACTTTTTTAGTCTTTTAAGACTTCTTTGATATTAATTGATAATTCTGTATGATTTAATTTTCTCTTCTTCCTTATGAAATCAGTTTTACTTCTTTTTAACTTCTTTTAGTGGTTGCCCTAGAGTTTAAAATTAATCCAAGTCCAATTTCAAATAATGTTTATAGTGAGTATTCTCAATTCTTCCTTTTGTTTCTTATGACATTGTTGACATACATTTTACTTATTCATACATGTAATCACTGAGTGAATTTTTGCTATTATTATGTTGAACCAACTGTCATCTGTTAGATCAAGTAAGTATACAAAATAAAAGTTTTTATTTTACATTTATTCTGTAACACTGTTAATATCTTTATATAGATTTGAGTTTCTGACATACACCATTTTCCTAATCTCTGAAGACCTTCTTTTAACATTGCTTGCATGACAAAATCTACTTTTGACAAATTCTCTCAGAGTTTGTTTTTATTCTTTGCTTTGAAAGATAACTTTGATGGATATAATTATATGTTGTTTGTTAAAAAATATTTTACGTTTTTTAAATTTTAATTTGTTATATATGACAGCAGAATGCATTACAATTCATATTACACATATAGAGAACAATTTTTCATATCTTTGGTTGTACACAAAGTAGAGTCACACCATATGTGTCTTCATACATGTACTTAGGGTAATGATGTCCATCTTATTCCACTGTCATTCCTACCCCCATGCCCCCTCACTATCCCTCCTTCCCCTTTGCCCTATCTAGAGTTCATCTAATTCTCTCATGCCATCCCCCACCACCATATTATGAATCATCAGCCTTAAATCAGTGAAAACATTCAACATTTGGTTTTTTGGGATTGGCTAACTTTACTTAGCATTATATTCTCCAACTCCATCCATTTACCTGACAATGCCATTTTATTTTCTTTTAATGTTGGATAATATTCCATTGTGTATATGTACACCACATTTTCATTATCCATTCATCTACTGAAGGAATCTAGGTTGGTTCCACAGTTTAGCTATTGTGAATTATGCTGCTATAAACATTGATGTGGCTGTGGGTCCCTGTAGTATGCTGTTTTTAAGTCCTTTGGATATAGACCAAGAAATAAGATAGCTGGGTCAAATAGTGGTTCCATTCCCAGTTTTCCAAGCAATCTCCATACTGTTCCATATTGATTGCACCAATTTGCAGTCCCACTAGCAATGTATGAGTGTGCCTTTTTCCCCACATACATACCAACACTTATTGTTGTTTGTATTCTTAATAGCTGCCATTCTAACTGGGGTGAGATGAAATCTTAGTTTTGATTTGCATTTCTGTAATTGCTAGAGATGTTGTACATTTTTTTCATGTATTTGTTGATTGATTGTTTATCTTCTGAGAAGTGTCTGTTCACTTCCTTGGCCCATTTATTGATTGGGTTATTTGTTTCTTTGGTGTTAAGATTTTTGAGTTCTTTATATGTCCTAGAGATTAGTGCCCTGTCTGATGTGCATGCGGTAAAAAAAAATTTTCCCAAATTATAGGTTCATTTCACTTCACTGATTCTTTTGCTGCAAAGAAGCTTTTTAGTTTGAATCCACCCTGTTTATTCATTCTTGATATTAATTCTTGCACTCTATGAGTCTTGCGGTAAAAATTTTTTTCCCAAATTTTAGGCTCTATTCACTTCACTGATTATTTCTTTTGTTGCAAAGAAGCATTTTAGTTTGAATCCACCCCATTTATTCATTCTTGATATTAATTATTGCACCATAGAGTCTTATTAAGGAAGTTGGGGCAAAAATCTCACATGATGGAGTTTTTCTTCTAATAGACTCAAATTTGCATATGAATTTCCAGTTTTTCCAGCACCATTTTTTGAAGATGGTATCTTTTCTCCAATGTAAGTTTTTGGCACCTTTGTCTAATATAAGATAAGTGTAATTTTGTAGCTTAGTCTCTGTTTTCTCTATTGTCTGCCATTGGTCTACAAGTCAGTTTGGGTGCCAATGGCATGCTGTTTTTGTCACTATTGCTCTGTAGTATAGTTTAATGTCTGGTATAGTGATTCCACCTACTTCACTCTTCTTGGTAAGGATTGCTTTAGCTATTCTGGGTTTCTTATTTTTCCAAATGAATTTTATGACTAATTTTTATATTTATATGAGGAATGTCATTAGAATTTTGTTTGGAATTGCATTAAATCTGTCTAGTGCTCTTGGTAGTATGGTCATTTTGACAATATTAATTCTGCCTATCCAAGAACAAGGTAGATCTTTCCATCTTGTAAAGTATTCTTTAATTCTTTCTTTAGCATTCTGTAGTTTTCATTGCAGAGGTCTTTCACCTTTTTCATTAAGTTCATTCCCAAATATTTTATTCATTTTTAAGGCTATTGTAAATGGGGTAGTTTTCTTTATTTCCATTTCAGAGGATTTGTCACTGATATACAGAAATGCCTTTGTTTTATGGGTGTTGATTTTGTATCCTGCTACTTTGCTGAATTCATTTACTAGTTCTAGAAGTTTTCTGGTGGAATTTTTTGGGTCTTCTAAGTATAGAATCATATCATCGGCAAATAGTGAGTTATTTTTTTTTTCCTCTCCACATCCCTTTAATTTATTTTGTCAGTCTAATTGCTCTGGCCAATGTTTCAAGAACTGTGTTAATTGAAGTGGTGAAAGAGACCATCCCTGTCTTGTTCCAGTTTCTCCATTTAGAATGGCATTGGCCTGGGGCTTAGAATAGATAGCTTTTGTTGAGAGCCACAGTTTAGTCAGAATGACACCTGGCATTTTGCTAGAGGGAATGGTTGAAAAGGGGGAGAATTGGCACTCGGAGCCCGGTGGAGGGAGTGTGTTCACGGGAAGTGTGTGTAGAGTGCCGGAACCTACAAGGCTTTTTGGCGGCTCAGTTATTTTGTGCCCAGCCAGACTGTGGCATTGCCAGAATTCCTATCTTCATCCCAGTGCCGGTGAAGACAAAGATAAAACTAAACTACAGCTTCTTCGATAGCTATCACAGTAAACTGTATAAACTGATGCATCAATGAATAATAACTCAACAAGTGATGCTAAATCAAGAAGTCGATTTACTTTGGGAGGAAATGGACATATTAATGGATTACTCTGCTTTGAACGGCTTGCAGAACTTGCCTGGACTATGTATCACTTGCATGCATTGTGAACTATCTGTTGGTGCAGTGAATTGTGGTATTGCTGGGGTATCTTTGCTGATGGTGTCATCGGTGGTACAATTTTTCCAAATAGAGCTGTCATGGCATTTTGCATCCTTCTCCCTTTCTGCTTGTGATGGTCTAAAATTTGAGGGCCAACAGAGGTGAGGCAAAGAACCTCACCCCCCCACTGGTACCAAAGCCAAATTTGGGGGCCAACAGAGGTGAGGAAAAGAACCTCACCCCCCCACTGGTGCAAAGGCCTATCCACAAATATGGCTGTATGCTGGACCAGTAGCCAATGACGGGTAAGATCCAATTACAATGGTACCAACCTAAGACAGGAGGCTGATGCCTTGATAAAATAAAGAGCAATAAAGAGTTGCTGTTTGAACCTACAAGGCTTTTTGGCGGCTCCGTTATTTGTGCCCAGCTAGACTGCGGCAAGCTTTTATGATGCTGAGATATCTTCCTGTTTTTCTAGTGTTTTGAATGTGAAGCCGTGCTCTATTTTGTCAAATGCTTTTTCTGCATGTAATGAGATGATCATATGATTCTTATCTTTAGGTCTATTGATGTGATGAATTACATTTATTAATTTCCATATGTTGAACCAACCTTGCATCCCTGGGATGAACCCCACTTGATTATGGTGCACTATCTTTATGATATATTTTTGTACTCAATATGCCAGAATTTTATTGAGATTTTTTGCATCTATGTTCATTAGAGATATTGGTGTGAAGTTTTCTTTCTTTGATGTATCTTTGCCTGGTTTTGGAATTGGGGTGATATTGGCCTCATAGAATGAGTGTGGAAGTGCTCCCTCTTTTTCTATTTCCTGAAATAAATTGAAGAGTATTGGTATTAGTTCTTCTTTAAAGGTCTTGTAGAACTTGGCTGTATATCCATCTGGTCCTGGGCTTTTCTTGGTTAGTAGGATTCAAATGGCAATTTCTACTTCATCACTTGAAATTGATCTGTTTAAATTGTGTATATCATTCTGATTCAATTTGGGCAAATCATATGACTCTAGAAATTTGTCAATGATTTAGATATTTTTTATTTCATTGGAGTGAAAGTTTTAAAAATAATTTCTAATTATCTTCTGTATTTCTTTAGTGTCTGTTGTGATATTTCCTTTTTCATCACATATGTTAGAGATCTGAGTTTTTTTCTCTCCTTCTCTTTGTTACATGGCTAAGTGTTTGTCAATTTTATTTATTTTTTCAAAGAACCAACTTTTTGTTTGTCAATTTTTTCAGTTGTTTCTTTTGTTTCAATTTCATCTCTGATTTTAATTATTTTCTGTATTCTGCTTTTTATTTATTTATTTATTTTTGCATTACAATTCTGAATACACCATTATACCATAATTTATCATATCTCTGATTATATATAAGGTATGTTGACACCAAATTCACATCTTCATACATGTATTTTGTATAATGATGAGGGTCTACTGCTTTTGTTGTGGATTTTTTCTTCTTTTTTCTAGGACTTTGAGATGTAATGTTAGGTCATTTATTTGTTGACTTTTTCTTCTTTTAAGTAATGAACTCCATGCAATGAATTTTCTCTTAGCACTGCCTTCATAGTGTCCCAGAGATTTTGTTATGTTGTATCTGTGTTCTCATTTACCTCTAAGAATTTTTAATCTCCTCCTTTATGTTTTTTTCAACCCTTTGTTCATTCAGTAGCATATTATTTAGTCTCCAGGTGTTGGTGTAGATTTTATTTTTTATTTTATGATTGCTTTCTAATTTCCATCCATCATTATATGATTGAATGTAGGGTAGTGTCTCTACTTTTTTGTATTTGCTAAGAGTTGCTTTGTGTCACAATATATGGTCTATTTTAGAGAAGGATCCATGTTTTATTGAGAAGAAAGTGTATTTGCTCATTGAAGGTGAAATATTCTATATATGTCAGTCCAGTCTAAGTTATTGATTGTATTCTTGAGTTCTATAGTTTTTTTTTTTGTTCAGCTTTTGTTTGGAAGATCTATCCAGTGGTGAAAGAGGTGTTTTAAAGTCACCCAGAATTATTGTGTTGTGGCCTATTTGACTCTTGAATCTGACAGGAATTTATTTGATGAACGCAGATGTTCCATTGTTTGGGGCATATAAATTTATTATTGTTATGTCTTTTGCTGAATGGTTCCCTTAGTCAATATGAACTATCCTTCTTTATCCCTTTTGATTAACTGGCTTAAGTCTACTTTATTTGATATGAGGCTGGAAACCCCTGCTTGCTTCTGCAATCCATGTGAGTTGTATAATTTTTCCCATCCTTTTATCTTCAGTCTGTGGATTTCTTTTCCTATGAGTCTTTGGAGGCACCATATTGTTGGGTCTTTTTTTAATCTAGTTTGCCAATCTATGTCTTTTGATTGGTGAGTTTAGGGCATTAACATTCAGGGTTATTACTGAGACATGGTTTGTATTCCCAGTCATTTTTGTTTATTTTTGGCATTTAACTTGTTTTCCCCTTTGTTTAGTTTTTCCTTTAGTGTAATACCTCCCCTTGCTGGTTTTCATTGTTGTTTTTCATTTCTTCTTCATGGAATATTTTGCCAAGGATGTTCTGTAGTTTAGGCTTTCTAGTTATAAGTCCTTTTAACTTTTGTTTATCATGGAAGGTTTTTATTTCATCATCTAATCTAAAGCTTAATTTTGGTGGATATATGATTCTTGGTTGGCATCCATTTTCTTTCATAGCTTGGTATATATTTTTCGAGGATCTCCTGGCTTTGAGGGTCTGGTTTGAAAAATCTGTTGTGATATGAATTGGTCTCCCTCTATATGTGATCTTATTCCTCTGTCTTGTGGCCTTTCATATTGTATCCTTATTCTGTATGCTAGGCATTTTCATTATAATGTGCCTTGGTGTAGATCTGTTGTAATTTTTATATTTGGTGTCCTGTAAGCCTCTCGTATTTCATTTTTTTATTTATTCTTCATATTTGGACATATTTGGATATTATCTCATTGAAGAGAGCTACATTCCTTTGGTTTGAACCTTTGTGCCTTCCTCTATCCCAGTAACTCTTACATTTGGTCTTCTCATGCTGCCCCATAATTCTTGGATGTTCTGTTCATGGTTTCTTACCATCTTCACTGTGTGGTCAACTTTATTTTCCGGATTGTATACTTTTTCTTCATTATCTGACATTCTATCTTCAAAGTGATGTGTTCTCTTGGTGATGCTTTCTATTGAGCTTTTTTTGGGGGGATATTGTTTCCTTCATTTCAAGAATTTCTGATTTTTTTTCAGAATCTTTATCTCTTTCTTAAAGTAATCTTTTACTACCTGTATTTGCTCCCTTATCTCTTTGTTGGTGTGATCAATGGATGCCTGTATTTGCTCCCTTATCTGTTTATTGGTGCATAAATAGTGCCTATATTTGCTGTCTTATCTCTTAAAGTGATCAAGTTTTTGCCTGTATTTTCTCATTTAGGTCATTCTTTAATTCACAGATTTTAATTATAAACATTCTAAACTCCTTCTCTGAGATTTCATCACCTGCACTGTCCATGGGATCTGTTATTGTAGTATCCTGGTTTGCTTGGAGCACTTTCTTCCCTTGTTTTTTTTCATGTTGTCTATGTGATTTCCTTTCTTGAAGTGTGGATCTGAGGTATTATAGTTTCTACCCTATAATCTTGTAGTGTCTGTGCAGATTGTCTGTACCTCACCTTGGTGTTGGACTTCCAGACTCTGCTGGTGTCCAAAGATGCATGCTACTGCAACTAAAGGTGGTAGCAGCAATAGCAGAAAGTAACTTGAGATAGCATTGTAAGTGCCCGAAGATGGGTGCAACATTTTTCAGAGATGGGGCTAAAAGGGTGGACCTTAATGCATGGGCTATCTCTCATCCAATGAGGAGGTCCATGGAACAGGGTATAGGAGAGTGTGGCTGCAGAGTTGATAATCAAGATCTCCAGAGACCAAGACCAAGCAGGAAGCAGGTCTGACTTTATTGTGCAGTTACTATGTATATATACTCAGGTAGTAGCTAAGCAGATTACAGGTAGCCACCAATGCAATTTCTGCTAACTGTCCTTGAAGCGACCAATTGAGGTGTGGGCTGTGGAGCAAGCACAGGGACTACAACATATGGCCTCATGCCCAGGGCTGTGCCTACGGGGTAAGTGGTTTGCCACTCACACACCTAACATGGGGGAGTGGTTTGCCACTCAGATGCTCTTAACATATGCAGTACTCCATGCACTTTTCCCCACATCTACCCCCCCCCCCCCGAACTGTGCTGCAAGAACTTCAGCCAGCATTGCTGTTTTTCATTTGGTGGCCTTTACATGGTTACATAAGCATCTCACAACACAAGAAAAAATTATCACTATTATAAACAGTAAGGTCAGGGTAATAGCATTATAAGGATTAGTTAATTTGGCTATCAGGTTTTTCCAATGTTCAGTCAACTCCTGGAAAAAGGAAGAGGTTGTCAAGATAGAACCTTAGGCTATTGATTTTGACAATTGCCTTAGTAAGGTTATGCATAGTCATAACATAGTTAGCATCCCAAGCACCCTTAATATACTGAGAAAAATTGGAGAAATGTAAGGTTACATTCTCAGACACAGCATACTAGGTGAAACAAATACTATGAAATTCAGGGTCACAAATGAGCCTTTGTAATATAAACAGAATATCTAGTTTTTCCTGGTGAAGGTCTAGTTCTTGTGGAATGACTAAAATAGTGGCTTAGGACAGTTTATTTAAGTCATTTTGAACTGCAAAGGCTTCTGCCATGGCAGTACACAAATTGTTTACAGTCTGAGCAGTCTGGATACTCTGAGTAAGTGAAGGAGCGGCAGCAGCTATGGTGGTGATGGCAGTTACCAGGTCAATAATTCCAGCAATGATGTGGCTAATTGCATGCCTCATCCAGTGCAGGATCATATTCAGAAGATTCTTCATCTCCATGTCCCATGGATTCCTCCACTCTCTGGACAGGTTCACTGGAAGACATATTGCTGGGGATACTCTGAGGATAAATAGACATTTAGTTTTCATAGTGGGGGTTAGACAATTTGTGAGCCTGCAGGATGTATTGACTGCACAAGGGATCTCTGTATGAGTGATATTTATGCCATCAGTATCATTGATTAATAGCATGGCAAAGGGTGGTGTAACACAAGCTTGTGCATAGTGGATGTGGGTATAATTTGGCACAAAGGCAAATCCATGGTCAGGGTCTAGACACAATACAGACCCATTCATCCAGCTGGCTGCTGCCCATTTGATGGGTCTAGCAGCTAGAATACTGGCGTGATATCCATTATGCCATACTGATTTCCTGCATACTGGTTGGTAATGGTTTGTGCCATGTAGCAGTTACTGTAGTAGCCCATATGGTTTTGGGGCACATCAGTTACATTCCAGGGGGCTGCATCCACCCAGGTGCATAGACGTTGTTCTTCCCCAGAGAAATTCCTCTTACCAAGGAGGTAAGGTATGACAGTTACACATTGATTCCATGGTATGCTATTATTATCTGAGGTGGGCTTTCCCAAAAGCATTGTTCAGCATGTTGGCAGCAAGGGTTTCTTGCATTTGCCATGGGGGAGTGTATAGCTATAGGTAGCATTAATTATAACTCTAAGGTTAGTGAGAGATAGCACAACATATGACTTATTATAGTTATCTATAGTAGTTTCATTGCCAAGAGCAAAACAGAGAGGACTGCCTGGATTATGGTTTCTTTATCTACTCTAGAGAAACAAATGGGCAGAGTAGGTATGGAAATGCTGGTATTCCAGGGTACAGTCACCTCCTGGATGGATAACTCAGGATCAATAAGGTTGGAATTATTGGAAAAGAGCTTAGTAACGCCCCTTCCCAATTAGCAACTGCTAAAGGTGATGACCTAGTGACCAAAACTCAGTTTACCTGATTGGAGGCTTCACTGTTAGCAGTGATCACTGCATACAATAGGACCATCATCATAGGCCCAGGGATAGGGTTGCCACCAGGCAAAGAAGCCTATCTGGTGGCTTGGTCAACGAGATCTTTAATATCACCCCCAGATTACTTTATAATTTGCATTGTTGAGTCCTTTGATTTTGAGGTTTCTCCTCCAGAGTTAGTTCCTTCATCTTCTTGGTTTGTGGTTCTGGGTGTCCAGGGCTTGGCTTTCTGGGAGGCACCCAGATGGGGTGAGACTCCTGTTAATATATGAAAACCCTCCACCCATGGTTAGGAGAGGCCTTGGACCATCCCATGCATTTGTTCTGGAATCCTTTCATAAGACCATAGGTAGATGGGAGGACCCTGTGGGGGGGCAATGCTTATGGGCTGCTATTTCTGTAGAAAATTTGAAATTGAAAGAAAATGTAAAGTAAATAAGATTCTTCTCAAGGCATCATGAGGGGACTTGGTATAGTTTTCCCCCTCTGTTTGTAGCATGGTCATTAATTCCTTGTGTGTTCTTTCTTTAATGCCTTAAGTCTAAGGGTTGTAGGGGATACAAGTTAAGTGCTGTGTATGCCAATCATTGCAAACTGATTGAAATGTCTTGCTAGTATTGGGTGGCCCATTTCAGTTTTAAGAGACATGGGAACATACATAATTCCGAAACATTTAAGTCAATGGGAGATGATATTTTTTGTGATTTCTCCTAGGGAGGCTGTGGCCATTACACAGTCTGAATAGACATCGAAAATTACATGAATAGATGTTAAATTTCCAAAAGGAGCAAAATTAGTGACATCATTTGCCATAAAGCAGTAGATTTTAACTTTCAGGGATTCACTACAGCAGGTTTTAAAGGGCCAATGGGGAGAAAAGGTGCACATTTTTTGAAGTCTCTGACTAACTGTCTGTAAGCCTCCTTAGTCCTGCTTTTATGCAGCTGCTATGGCTGAGGCCAGCAGAGAAGCTTGAGCTGTTTGTGTCCCTTTATCCTGGGTGGTCAAAATCTAGTCATCCAGTGTGCCATTTTGTACTGGCACCACTGCTGCTTTATGTTCCTTTTTAGTCTGTCCCAGATCAATTCCTTGGCTAAGGCTGCCCTAGCTCCTTCATGAGACACCTTTCTTTCTACCACCTTGTTTAGTCTGTCAGTAAACTGTGGTAAGTCCTCAGTGGCTTTCTGCCTTAAGCCCTGTATAGAAACTGTACCTTCTTCAGCTGGTAACTTCCTCCAGGCTCTCAGAGCACAGAGCCACACCTGGTTGAAATAATTGGTGGACCTATAGCCTGTAATGCAAGGGAACTGTAGATTCCCTCTCCCTGCAAGCATTCAGCTGTGAGGTTAACATTTGTGGTGTGGTCACAATCCCCTGTTCTTCACATTCATCATAGAAAAATGCCTTCTACTGAAAAAATGTTGCAGGCTCAAGTGATGCTCTGGCTAGGTCTTTCCAGTCTTGAGGGCAATTAAGTTCAAGACTGAATGATTTAAGCATTTGCTCTGCAAATGGCTCCCTGGGCCCATCCTCTTTTGCTGCCTTCTTTAACTCCTTCAGGGTACCCAATGCGTGTGGATACCAAATGGCATGGTGCTGTAGTGTGGGGGCCGTGTTGACTGGGAAAGATTGTATTCCCTTACCCTACTTCTCATCTCTTATCTTACATAGATCTTCAAAAGGATCTCTGGCCTCCTGGAATGGGTTTCTGCGATACCATGGCTTGGGCATGTCTGGCAGCCTGGTCATTTCTAAGGTCCCTTTCTGGCTTTGGTGTTGCCTCATAAGGAGGCAGTTGTCATTGACTCAGGAAGGATATAATCTTTTCCTGTCAGTATAAGGTGCACCTGCACCATTTATGGTCACCTGTTCCTGCACCATGAAGGCTAGGCTAGAGGTATCGTTTCCTGTCTGTCTCCCTCCTGGGCCTGCTGCATTTGCTTGCTTTGAGGTAGATTGTTGCCCCTGCCATTTTCCCCCGTCTGTCTTTCACAGCTTCATCTTCCCTCAGGGCCATCATTATATGACAAGGGTCTGTTGCAGGGCCTTCTAAACTTTGCTGAATGGCTATAACAATAGAAAAAAAATGTAGTGATAAAGTATATTCCTGTTTCACTTCAGCTTGCTGTGCATTTGCCATTATCTTGTCCCATATCCTAGGATCAGAAAGATCAGTAGCATGGATCCATGGGTTAGTGTTTATATCCCAGAACTTCTGGGCTTCTCTCTTCTCTTATTCAGGGTTAAACCTCTAGTATCTAAGAGAGGGTGCAGCACTTGTAGCTGAGAGTCTGTGGTGGAACCCGGTAGGTTCCCCATTTCCCCTTCCTCACCACTCTGTGAGGGGCCACACCCTGTCTTATAGACTTATCTCACGTCCCTGTTCAGGCACCAGATGTGTGGGCATTCTCTCTCTCTCTCTCTCTCTCTCTCTCTCTCTCTCTCTCTCTCTCTCTCTCTCTCTCGTCCAGTGAGGAGGTCCACAGAACAGGGTAGAGGAGAGTGTGGCTGCAGAGTTGATAATCAAGATCTCCAGAGACCAAGCAGGAAGTAGATCTAATTTTATCATGCAGTTACCATGTATATATACTCAGGCAGTAGCTAAGCAGATTACAGGCCGCCACCAATGCAATTTCTGCTACCTGTTCTTGCAATAACCAATCGAGATGTTGGCGGTAGAGGAAGCAACACATGGCCTCACACCCAGGGCTGTGCCTGCGGGGTAAGCGGTTTGCCACTCACATGCCTAGCATATGGGAGTGGTTTGCCACTCAGATGCCCTTAACATATTCCATGTATGCAGTACTCTATGAACTTGTCCCCATACCTTACACTGGTTTTGGGATTCCTGCCCCAAGATGCAGCTACTTCTAGACCCTGTCTGTTGTCCCAAGGTGGAGGTTATTATGTGGGGAAGGCTATGGGGGATGGCTGCAGTGTCTCAAGAAGGAAGTTGTTTAGACTTGGGCTCCCAGGTGGTGGTGGTGGGGGGTGGACTCAGGCCTACCTTGGGCCTGGAATTTTATGCAGGTTGTCAGAGGGGCCTGAGCTCTGCAGGGGGAGGGGGTGTCTGCAGATAGCAGGATGCACTGAGGCCTACCCTGATCCCTGGATCCCGCACAGGTCAGCCAGGTGGATCTGGGCTTGGACTGAGCTCAGGCAGGGATCTATCATTTTACATCTTTATAGTAATTTTATTCTTTTTTTTATCTCTCTGCTTACACCTACCAATTTGCCTGTTGTACAGTTTTTTCATTAAGGCATTTAGCATATTAACAATATTTATTTTAAATTCATCATGTGATAATTCCATATATGACTCTTTCTAATTCTTGCTCTCTCTGTTCAAACTATTTTTTGTCTTTTAATATGCCTTGTAATTTTTTGAAAGGTAAATATAATGCTTAGATAAACAGACCTAATATAAGTTGATCTTTAGTTTGAAGCTTTATGTTTTTCTGGCTACGAGTTAGGTGTGTTTAATGTTTGCCACAGCTATAGGCTTAGAGGCCACATCTTCTTCTGTGCTTGTTTTGTTTCCTCTGTTCTTAAACAAGGTCTTAATTGTACAATTCTTTTAGTTGTAATCCTGTTATATGGGGACTCTGTTGATGTAGTGGTAAGGTATGGAGTAAAGGGAAGCATTCTATAATCCTATTACTAGGTCTCAGTCTATTAGTGAGCCTCCCTGCAGAGATGATACCAGTTCTTAAAAATCAGGATCTTGTCCTATTCTCCTGGTGTTGAGTTTGAACACCTGAGAAATGCGGAGGCAAGAGAAAAAAGTTTTATTTAAATAATAGAAGAGAGAGAGAGAGACACACACAGAGATACTCCTGTGGAAAGGAGGGAGTCCAAAGCTGGTGCCAGAGGAAGTAGTAGTGTCTTCTTTCTTTTAAAGATTTCAGATTTCCTTTCTTCTCATGCCCCCTCCTCCCATCCTGCCTACATGACCAAAAGCGTAGGAAGACAGCCTCAAGGGGTAATTGCTTGTGTTGGAAAATGGGATCCTTCTGTTCCCCTAGAGGCTGTTAGCAACCAGGTGATTGGGAGTACTATCTACCCATTTCTTTTTTTTTTTTTTTTGGATAATCAGCTACTTGTCCTTTTCCCAGTCTCACTCCCCCCTCCAATTAAGGGAACCCTTGACACTTGGCTACTTCAAAAGTTATTCTCCAAGTTTTTACCCCTTAGGTGAAACAGAAAGTTAAGAGGGCCTGCAATTTGTCATTACACATCCCCCACTTAGGAAGCTATAGGAGTCTGGAGTTGAATATTTTACTTCCTTCAAGTTTGTTCAAGCGCTAATAAAACATTTTTCCAGTTAAGCTGTGATAAATAGGTTGTCTTTAGGCAGATTTTGTTATGAAGATCTGATTGCTCTGGACATACATCAAGATAGCCTTTCCTCTGCTTCTACTAGAGTACAATGACATTTTTAATCCAATCTTCAGTCTGAATATGAGAACCTATTAGGGACCCAGGAGGTAAAACTCACAAGAGTTGGGGGGTGGGCTATTATACTGGGCACCATTGAAGTTTGTAAACTCTCAAGCTATTCTGCATTGAAGATTCAGCAATTTGTCAAAAACACAGTTTAACTTTTCTTATGCTGATACTTCGTTCAGCAGTGGCATCTGCTTCTGGGCTTCTGCTTTAGTGAGCTGTGATTGTATCTACTAGACAGGTTTTTTTTCCCATTTTTGGAATCAACAGTTTTCTCTGTTTCCTCATTTCTCTTATTGAGCTATGAAAAAAGTGTTGATTTTCAGTTTATTAAACTCTTTTCTTTTAGAAGCATGAGGGTAACAACATTCAAGCTTTTTACATGTTGGACTAGAAACTAGAAGTGACCAAGAAAATAATCTACTTCTAAGTTCACTGAATTTATTGGCAAAACTCATTTCTTTTTGTCTATAGGACTAAGAGCTTTTATTAATTTTTATGGCTGTTGCTTAGAGACCAACCTCAGTTCTTAAACACAGCCTGCAATTTCATGCCACATTTCCCTCTCCATAGGCCATTCAGAACATGGCAGCTTTCTTCTTCAAGACAAGTGGGATAGCAAAAAAAAAAAGTGTCTTACATAGTGAATTATCAGGAGAATATTGTCTTATCTTTGGCATATAATATAATTACCACAGTGTCATCCTACCAATTGTGTCATATCTATTCCTAATACTCCTTAGAATCAAGTCAGTGGCCCTGATGTCATTTAAGGTAGGAGTCACAAATCATGATCACCAAAATATAGAGCTCTTTGGAGATCTTTAAAATCTTTTATGTAATATTAAATTCATTTGTTTCATGCCCCTATCTTATACAAGATACATTTACCCATTCCAAATATCCACAAAACTCTGATCCCACCACAACTTCAGCTCAAAATTCAAATTTCATCATCTAAATCAAGTCCACTTGATGATGAGGCTCTTGAGATATAGGTGTTAAGTATATAAATTGGACAACCTATGCCTTTATGTGTGGATCTGTGAAACTAAAGCAAGCCATCTGTCCCACACACTCAGTGTACCTTGATGAGGTAGGCATAGGATGATAGCTATGGACATTCTATATAAACACAAGTATAATTGGAGTTATATCTGAGTAACTAGACAATAATAGTTCTATAATACCAATGACCAAAGGTAGTTGCCATGAGCTGCATGGCTATTAATTCAGAAACTGACAAGGGGTGATGGGGGATTAAGAAAAGGCACAGAAACACTTAGAGAGGAAAGGTGGGATCAGATGGGTACTGTCTTCTGAGGGAGGAACAGTGACCCAGAGCTGGCTCCACCCATTTATTATATAGGCTTTATCATCAAAAGGTTATTTGTGAGAAAGTTTCTGGAAAGCAGGTACACTTGAAGATCACAGCACAGGTGAGACTTTATGGGTATCTTGCTATGTTCAAAATCTTCTATTGTTAGGAGACAGTGTCTGTGATTCAGGGTTAAAACTGACATCTCTGGACATTTTCCCAGAGAGACCAAGGGCTGGCATGCCATAGCAACTGGGGAATGTTACCTATACTTTAGCACTGGGAAATGTTAACCCTATACTCTTATACAGGGAAATCCCAGTGTAAATGCACCAGAAGGTAATCCGACACCTTCATTCTCATTACCACTCCCCACAGGTAGTCAATTCCTTGATTAGATTTCAAAGACTAGAAAAGGATATTTTGCCTGGTGCCTCTATGCTGTTGGATTTTGATCTCATCCTCTTTCTCGTCCTCCCTTTTTAATGGAAAACAGTGTGTGCTTGCAGTTGAGTATATAAAACAATTATTATCAAACAGTGATCTAATTCACTGAGTCAAGTACCGGCAACACCTGCCTTGTCTCCTCCAGTAGAAAGTTTTGCTCTAGTTTATATGGGATTTAATAACTGGCAAGAGCCATGTTGCATTCTAGGCTTTATGTCTCTCAACTCTGAGACACATAATTTGAGGCTCTGGCAGCAGTTTACCACTCCCACAACTTTACCTCAACAACTGCAGGGCTAAACTTAAACATCAGAACCATTGAAGAACTGAAGCTTCTGAATTTCCATATACTTGTCTCACTTAATTGTTCATACCTTATCACTTCATCCTTAAAAGTATCCTTCTGTGCTACCATGATCCTCTATCAGCTTCCAGTTGGTCTATCATAGAAATCCTGACATCTCCAAAAGTGTCATGTTGGGTTATTTTTAAATCCAGTATTCAATTACTGCTTGGAAAATAAATGAACCAGTGACCATTTCTATAGACTGAATGTTTGTGTCCCCCCAAATTCACATGTTGAAATCCTAACATACAATGTGATGATATTAACAAGTGAGGCTTTGGGAAAGTATTTAAGCATGAGGGCAGAGTTTTCATGAATGGAATTAATGTCCTACAAAAACAAAGAGCTTTTTTCCTCTCTTTCTGCTGACATATGAGGATAACATGGAAAGGGAGCCATCTACAAACCAGATAGCGCCCTCACCAGATACTATATATGTTCAATATGTGCCACATGTACTGGTGCCTTGATCTCAGGCTTCTTAGACTCCAAAACTGTGCTAAACAAATTTCTGTTGTTTAAAGTATCCATGATATGTAATTTATTAAGGTTTAATCTCTCTTCAATTCTTTAATAAATTAGGTAAATCCAAGAATGAATAGAAAATTTTACAGAACATCAAACTGAGTATTTGCAGTCTAAAATATGGATACTTTTCACTTCATACATCATTGCATGCACAGTTGCTTACAGCATCTGAATACATCTACCCCTATGAAAGATGTTAAAACAATAATTAATAATCTTCCAAAACAGAAAACAATACTTCCAAATGGGCTTACTGGTGAATTCTTATTAATGAAGAAATTATATTAATTCCTAAAAATAAACCACAAAAGATGCTTAACATCATGTATATTGTGGAATTACAAGTTAATGCCATGACAGAATGCACTATAAACCTATTAAAATGGCTAAAATTCAAAAAAGACAAGATCAAATGAGGAAGAATACATGAAATAACAGGATCCCTTCTTCACTGCTGGTAGGGATATAAAATGATATAGCCTCATTAGAGCCCAGTTTGGCAGTATCTTACAAAATTAAATCTTTTTATCATATAATCCAGCAATTGGAATATTTACCAATTTATTCAAAATAACATACCTCCTACTTTCCCCCCCAACCATGTAATCAATTTCATGATTATGTTTAAAAGGAATTTCATGTATACAGCCCATAGCTCCTACTCTTAATCCTGATACACAGCAATGAATATGTCACAAACTTGTATTCTGAAGCTATTTTAAACCCTGTATTTAAAAAGTATAACATTTAAAAATCAACTGAAAAGCAGAGAAGTAAGGAGGTAGGTAGAAAGAGAGAATGGAGGAAGGCATTGAAGAAAGGAGGGAAGTCTTCAAATTTCTTAGTAAAACAAGTATACATGGTTTTATGCATTTTTATCACCACCTACCTAATACCAGCCCTCCACTACCTGTATAGTTCACTGTCTTATTCACTCAAAAAGTGAGGAAACTGGCTCAGACTCCCAAAGGAGTACAAAAGGTTACTGCATAAGGCCCTGGAACAAGCCCTAACCATAAAAACACCACTAACCCTGAGTGAAACTCTGGCTCAGGCTCTTTTCTTCATCTAAGACTCTTCATACAGAGATATAAGGAACCAGAACTCTTATCATTGACCTTAATCAAATTTCAGGACTTTGATTCTTCCTGGTTTCAATGTGAGCCATCAAATCCTGTAGGAATTCATAGCAGGTAGTATTACTATTTCTGGTATTCCAGGTACTTTTTCTATACTAAATCTCTAGTGATGACTTCTCCAAGTTGAAATGATCTATCCCATAATATACCTCATTATATTCAGGAATTCTCAGATTTCCTCCTTAGTGGTGTAACTGCCCTTTATGAAGGTCACATTCAGGGGAGAGTCATCCAAGAGGCTGATATTTGGCAACCTCTCCCAGTACTGCCATCACTCTAACTCCTATCATTGTTGAGTTCCAGCTTTCTGACAAGGGCAAAGAAATGCTTAATCAGATCAAAATACTTCAAGTCAAGGTCAATGACCAGTTCCTTATGTTAGAGGTTCTCCATTAGATCACTGGGGAAGTGGTCCTTATACTCTTTGTTGACATTTTTCAGCATGTATACCTACATGATGGAATTTTATGTTTGAGCAAAAGGCACAAAACAGAAACCACCTTATTTTTTGTGTTGAAAATGGTAAAATTTATTGATAAGAGTTAACACCACATAGTTAATTCACCTAGTTCTTTTTTGCACATAATGAAAACAACATCATGACTATAGTAAGTGCTCAAGGACTTTAGATGATCTGAATTCAGTATATACTAGTCAAAGATTGAGATCCACTGTGTTTACAAAGCAATGTAGTATTAGTGCGACTGTCAACCTAATTCTGGGAATAGAAAATGCATTTTCCACTATTATTTTTTTTGAAATGAATGGTATATTTTAATAGATACAGACATATCTTTTCCTTTAAAAATTGTATAATTTCTATTTTTACTTTTTGTACTAGGAGTTGAACACAGAGGTACTTGACCACTGAGCTACATCCCCAGTCCTTTTGTTTATTTTTATTTTGAGACAGAGTCCCTCTAAGTTGCTGAGGGTCTTACTTAAATTGCTGAGGCTGAATATTAATTTATGAACCTCCTTCCTCAGCTTTCTGAGTCATGGGATTATAAGCATGCACTACTGTGTCTGGCTAAAGAACTTTACAAAATAAGAAATATAGGGACTGGGGTTGTGGCTCTTGCACACATGAGGCACTGGGTTCAATCCTCAGCATCACATAAAATAAATCAATTAGTAAAACAAAGGTATTGTGTTCATGTTCAACTAAAAAAAAATTTAAAAGAAGAAATACAAATGGCCAACAAATATATGAAAAAAGAATATTCAACATCCCTGGCAATCAGGGAAATGACATAGAAACTACATTGAGATTTCATCTCACTCCAGTCAGAATGGCAATCCTCAGGAATACAAATAATAACACATGCTGCTGAGGATGTGGGAGAAAAATGGTACACTCATAAATAGTTGGCAGAACTGAAAATTAATACAAACACTCTAGAAATCAGTATGGAGATTCATTGAAAGAACACTATACAACCCAGCTCTTCCACTCCTTGGTATTTATCCTAAATCCGCGTACTATACTGATACAGGCACATCAATGTTTATAGCAGTACTGTTTACAGTAGCCAATTATGAAATCTTAGGTGCCCAACAATAGATGAATGGATAAAGAAAATTTGGTAATATACATAATGGAATTTTACTCAATGGTGAAGAAGAATGAAATTATGGTATTTGCTGATAAATGAATAGAACTGGAGACTATCATGCTAAGTGAAATAAACCAGACTCAGAAAGTCAAGGATCAAATATTTTCTTTTATATGTGGAAGCTATAGCAAAATAATAGGAAAAAAGGGTGCAGGATCCTGTGAAAATAGAATCAAGATCAGTGGAGTTGAGGAAGAGGGTAGAAGGGGAGGAAGGAGAGATGGGAAAAGGGACATCTATGGAATAAAGTTGACCAAATTATGCAATGTACATGCATGAAAATACCACAGTTAATTTTAACCTTCGTGTATATCTATAAAGCACCAATTTAAAAATCAACAAATAAGTAGAAAGAAGACCTGTAGAGTAGAGGAAGAGGAACAGGGTTGGGGGGTGGGGAGGGAAAGAGGAAGTACTGGGAACTGAAGTAGAACAAATTATATTCCATGCATGTATGATTGTATGATTACATCAAAATGAGTCCCAATAGTATCTATAACTATAATGCAATAATGAAAATATTTTTAAAAATTTATAATTTCATGAATGGTGCCTAATTTTGAAGTTTAAAATTTAAGTTAATTTTTTTTGCTTTTTCTTCTGCTATCTCTCTTCTATTCCTCTTCCCTTTTTTAATATTGCAATTTATTCATTCTTTTTCTTCATTGTCTCTTTCCCTCCCACCTTGCGTTTTCTCTCTTCTCTTCCCCTCACTTATTTTTGTTTATCTATTTCATTTTAATGCCCTATATAGTTTAATATCAATTTTACTTTAATACCTATTTTTCAGCCTATTATAGGGTGTTAATCCTCTTTCCCACTTCTGGGCTAGTGAAGTTATAGAGAATTTTTTAAACAAGTTTTTGTGTTTTTTAGTATATGGTTTGCTTTCAAGTGGTCACATTTGCTGGTGATTATTATCTCAGAGTGATTTTAGGAATTGATCCTAGTGCTGTGAACACATTGAGTGAGTGCTTTAATGCTGATATACACTTGACTTTGGGCACACAATAAAGAGAAAGCCACTCACTAAAACAGACCCTCACACAACAGCAAAAGAGATATCCCACCCAGCAGATGCACGTCTCAGTACAGAAATACAGGAAACATGATAAAATAAGGTGATAAGACACCTCCAAAAGTTCATAACCAACCCATATCTTCTCTCTATGTAGAAGAGATGCCACCAAATTTAAAATGTTAATTGATAAAATATCAGTGTATTATCTTATACAATGGTATTACAAGGCATTCTTTCTTTATCATATTGTATCCAGGCTTAATTTTCATAATTGTTCATATTTAAGTACAGAAGTGATATTTCAGATTCAGAATTTACTGAAATTTTGAAAAGTCAGATTATGGAGGAAAAGCTACTTTATTGTTTAAAATTTCTTTGCCTGAGTTCTCAGTGACAAGTGGGGCTTATGAAGTGTTTGTATTTTCATTCTTTTTCCTATTAACACATTCGATAGTTCTTGTACATGAAATATATGCAGTGCTATTGGTAGTAGGTGGTATTGGTAGTAGATGGAGTGATCTAGGGCCTTGGAAAGTGCTGTCAAAAGCAGTCAAAGTTTGGGAGATATCCAGAAAAAAATGACTTCTCCCACAACATTGTCCTGAGATTTCTCCTCTGCCAAATATTGGGTACCATATCAGTCAAATCTGAAAATAACTTCCAGTCAAATCTGAAAATAGGGCTGAAAGCAGGAGCAAGAATATAGTCATCTTTATGTTATGAAGTTTGTGGTTATCTCAGTCCTCTTTCATGTAGGTCTTCATTGTTTCTTGGTTAAAGGCTGTATGGTAAAATCACCTCCTTAAAAGTCTGATCTTGGCCAACTTCATAACTTCTGTATAGAGAATGAATCAGGTTATCGGTCTAGATGTAAGGCAGGGAACCTACAAGAAAAGGTATACACTCCAGAACAGGTTGTGGATTGTCACTTATGTATTCCTTCCCTTTATAAGCCAGACATTGTCTCTATGTGTCTTTGTCTAAAAATGATTGAATTTCTACAGGGACTTGGCAGAATGGTATGATTCTGTGAGCCTCTGATCTGTTGATGTTATATGTAATATAGTATAGAGGAAGGACATTTTAACCATAAAATATGGTAAAATATTTAAAATAGCAAGAAATATCTAACAAGTATATGCATCACTGATTTTGTATTTACTTGTACATTCACATGTCAAATGTTTCATGAACATATATGTATGATTCACTCTGATGTTCACTATTTTATTTTTAGCCCATTCTCTATAATCTATAAAATAGTAATTATAATTTCAGCACTCACCGATAAAGGTGTTTCAGGTGTTTATTAGTATATCCTTTGGAGTTATAGCACCTCAACCTTTCACACATTTGTGCTTTTCTATATGTCTGCATGGTTTTCTATGTAATGATGTCTATAACAATCTGAATGTCCCTCAAAGTCATTATACTGAGTGAAAAAGCCAAACTAAAAATCAAATATTGTGTGCTATAAACTTCCATTCACATAAAATTTTGCAAATGACAAAATTATAGTGATTAAGAATAGATTGGGGGATTCAGAAGTTAAGGTTTGAGGAAATGTGTGATTTTAAATAGGGAGAATGAGGGATTTTGTGGTAATGGAAGAGTTCCCTGTCCTGATTGTGATAGTAGTTACATGAATGAATACCTATTTAAAAACATTATAGGGCTGGGACTTTGGTCAGTGGTAGAGCGCTCGTCTAGCACATGCGAGGCCCTGGGTTCGATCCTCAGCACCACATAAAAATAAAATAAACAAAATAAAGGTTAAAAAAACATTATAAATCCAGGTATGGTTGTATATGTCTGCAATCCCAGTGACTCAGGAGGAGGATAGCAAGTTCAAGGCCAGCCTCAGCAACATAGCAAGGCCCTAAGCAACTTAGCAAGACCCTGTCTCAAAATAAAATAAATAATGGGCTTGGATGTGGGAAGCCATCCGTGAAATGTGTGAGGACCTTTTCAGTATTGAAGCCAGTGAGGGAGTAGATCTTGTAATTGGGAATGTATAGTGGCAATCCCCTATATCAAGATCACCCTTTGCAAGTGAACTCCCCCTCTGCTCTGCCAAAAGATCCCAAGCAGCACTAAGGATGGGTGTGACTGACTTGTTAGGAACTGCCCCCACCTTTATACTGTTTTGGTGAAGAATTTTCTATAGAAAGCCTTTGATGTATTCTGATATAAATAAAGCAAGCAAGCATGGGCTCCCTTCTTTGTTAGCAGCTGGACTCCTCTGGTCAGCTTTGCCCATCACTGCCCCCATTCTGAAACTACATTTCTGTGTTATGTGGTTATTTCATACTAGTACTTTTCTTAGCTTTTATTTCTCAGCCAACCCATCCCTCTGGAGTGGGAACCCATTCCCTCGCCCACATGGGACGTGGGTGACACTAGGGATGTATCTCAATGATAGACTGCTCTTGGATTTAATCCCTGGTACCTAAACAAATAAATAAATAAACAATAGGACTGTCACCATTCTCCTGTCAAATAAATGTTTATTAAAACTTTACAATCTGAAATAAATTTCAGTTTACTAATATTGTACCAATGTAATTTTCTCAGTTTAGTGTACTCTTCTATATAAACTGATATCTTTGTTTAAAACTGAGAGAAGGTTACTCAAGAACTCTACTATTTTTATAGTTTCTATGTAAATCTAAAATTATTTTTATGGGATTTAAAATAAATAGAAAGGCTTCAGTTCATGGCACATTTATCAGTGTCCACCAATGTCCAGTTTTTCTGTCCTTATAGGATAGTATTTTGAAGTCCATTGCAGTCTCTGGGCCACTTGATCAGATTATGCTTCTGATTGATAAGAGGCAATAATTTAAAACAGAATGCAGAGCTATACCAAGGCAGTGGGATATAATAGAAATGCTTATGTAAACACAGAAGTACAGGCAAGGGATAATCTCTGGGTCATGGTTAGTGGAAAATGTCAAAATCAGGAGAAAAAGAAAAAATTTGCTGAATAGAGAATATATCAACTTTTAAAAAAGAAGATAATACAGAGAAATAATCCACATTGTTTTCAACCTTTGTTGTTCATAAGTATTACTCTGTTGATACTTGGCAGCAGTAAATGCACATTTTTTAGTAATAGAAGACATCTCTGTATTCAATACTAACATCTCAAACACTGAAACATTGTTTCTGTTTTACTATAGATCATGTGAATATTGTAATGATATCTAGTTCAAATGCTTTTTAAAAAGATTTTTAAACTATACTGTCACATTATTATAATAAGAGTGAGATTTATATCTTTTTTCCAACACATACAACTTTTATTTGGGAAATTTTTTTCTTGATCTATATAGGAAAGGGAATAATGACTCTAGTATAGATCTTTTTAGATTGTGAAAAAAATATATGGAACTCTAAGGTAGGAAGGATTCTTGCCTATAAGAAGAGATATAAAAAAAGAGATATACCAAAAGAAGTCAGAATGGGATCAATGTAGGAGGACATACAAAGAAGAAAAGAGAAGCCGAAGAAATGCTAACAGAGGAGTCTAATTAAAAAAAAAAAAAAAAAAAAAAAAAAAAACTCAGCAGAGTGGGAAAAGAGAAGTACATGGAGAGTGGGAAGATTTGCTTAAAAAACACACAAGTCTGTGCATTTCTCTGAGGCACTAAATCCAACCAGTCCAGCAAATAGCAGTGCATTTGCCATATCTATGAAAACTTATGCTCTATTCATTATAAGGATGTATAAACCAGATAATACTACATCCTCTTTATATGTTTAAGGAGTCAAGGGAGATTTACCTCCCTCTCACTTTCTCCATCTCTATCCCTATCATTATATCTCTATTTCTTTTTATTTTTTCATTTTTTATAGTATAAAGAAGAACTGTGTCAGGGAGTAACCTTGATTTATATCTGATTGACCTTACGAATTACTTGTCATATTTTAATCTTCTTTTGGCATGGGATGTTAGAAAGGAAAGGACCAAATTTAGGGTCTGAACAAAAGCTATACAACAAACATTTTGAATACTACCTCCTTGTGGATTTGTACTTGCCATTTTGAATTTCACTTCTTTATTTTGCTTTTAATCATTCTTATATTAAATTGTTATTTTAATTCTGTTTTTATATAAACATCTTTAAATTGTCTCTGGGACTAACGGGCACAACATTAATGAATAAAATAGTATGACAAAGGGAAGATACAAGTATAATAAAATATCAGGAAAGACAAGATGTCAGGTAATACCAGACTTAAAAAATGAGAAGACTGCTCCTCAGCACGGTGGATAACTAAGGTAACTCACTGAAATTTAATACTGAACAGTGAAAGAAACCACAGAGACACAGAAATTTGGAAACTTCCAATATAAGAAATAATATATTAGAGATCTGCTAGCTTGACAGAGGTGCCAGATATGTCTGGTAAAGGGAGGGGGTAGTGCAGGCAGGGAGAGAGGAAAGAATAATGGGAAAGAATTGGCTTGTGGGAACCTGTGGAATGGAGAGAGAGGCTGATCTTAATGGACCCAGAGTCCATGGTTAAACTTTTTGTATGAAAAGCAACCACAATAACTCCACCCATGGATGGAGACTCTTACTGGAACAGGGGTCTGTGGTGTGGGAACCATTTATAAGTAGTGCTGGCTGACACAGCAGTCTCATATTATGGACCCCAGAGAGTTCCTGGACTTGTGTGACTAAAATAGGTGCAGAGATTTGTGCTTAGGGCATCCAGGCTCTGAATACTAAGGAGTGAGAACTCCCTTTGTTACTAGCACCCATAAGAACTGTTGGAAAGATGCCAATAATGGCCACATAGGAGTGTCTATACTCCATGGCTGATACTAGGTAATTCACATCCATAGCAGTGAATGTGAAACCTGTGTGGGTTTAGACCCTACACCCTAAAAGTAGAATTTATAGGAAGCACTTGGGAGCCAGACATCCAGCAAAGATTGGCATTCTTGCAGCAATAAGGGGTGGGGATCAAATCTCATATACCCACTAACAGATTATCAAAGGTAAGCCAAGAATAAATTCCACCTACTGGAACTTCCAATTTAGAATTCTGCACCATCCCCACTACAGGAATATACAATTTGTCACCTCTACTTAGTGTATTACACTCTATACTGGGAGACAGGAAGCTGAAAGCTTCTGCAATCAGCTTTGGCTTCTATGTCTGGAAGCTAAGTGAGGAATACAAAAAGATTGGCTCTAACAACCCCTAGTCTTTGACCCAAGTGTTACAGTGCCCAAAAATAAATATAAAAAATGAACACCTATCCCAGCCAACACTTTTGACCACCTCAGTGGAAAACAGCTCTTTTATTACTCATTAAGAATTTTTATCTTTTTTTCCTATCACCTCACTTTTATTTTTTATTTTATTTTACTATTTTAATTTTATTTTTAAAATATTTTCAAATTTCATTTAATTATATGTTATTTTTTCCATTCTGCATGATTGTGTATAGATGGGTGTGTGTATGTGTGGGTTTCTTTATTCTCAGTGTTTGAATAGGTTTGAAATATGTAGATATAGATATATAGATATACAATGGATATTGATAAATAAAATAAATATGAGTATAATTTTATTGTCATTTTAGATACTTTCTTCTTCACCATTTTATTATTTAGGCTTGGTTTGACTTACTTGGGGTAAAATGATAAGTGGGTTTGAATTGCTTGGATTTTATATTTGTTCATACCTTATATTTTGTCCCTCTTAATACTCCTTCTTCATTCCTTCTTTATTCTCTCCCCTCACTAATAGCCAGATTTTCCTGTTCCCTCTTCCTCTCTTTGTTTTTATGATTTTTAGCTATTCTTATTTCTCCTTCTTTATAGCCACCATCTGATACCCATCAGGATATTGAGGGATGTAGGAGGGGAGGGAAACTGGGGAGTGAGGACTGAAATGGAGTAAATCAAATTCCATGAAACTATGTTACTGTCAGAAAGAACCAAACTACAGTATATAAGTATAATGCTCTAATAAGAAAGAAATTTCATATCGAACTCTAGATAGGGCAGAGGGGAAGGGAGGGGGTATGGGGGTAAGAAAGATGGTGGAATAAGATGGACATCTTTACCCTAAGTACATATATGAAGACATGAATGGTGTGACTCTACTTTGTGTACAACTAAAGATAAGAAACATTGTGTTCTATATGTGTACTATGAATTGAAATGCATTCTGTCATGTATAACAAATTAGAATAAATAAATAATTTTTTAAAAAGCAATGTCATAGAAAAAATTTTGAAGATTATAGAATATAAGAAGGTTGGTTAAAATGTAATTGTAGATGGTGTAAGGATTGCTGAATGTTCATGTTCAAATCAGTAAAATGGGAAGCGTTTGGTACTTTGTTGATAGATAGATGCACAGGAGCAATGAGGTTGAATGTCTGATGTCAGTATGAGAAATTGACAAAACAATACTGAGCACATCTTGCTTTGGAGATAGCTAAAAGTATAGTTAACTCTGTTCAACAAAGAATATATAATATAGGAGTTGCAGAGAAAGGGCAAAATTAGTAGATTTTATATTATCATGTGAAATAATAATAGCTGTATTATGATTCAGTAGTAGTGTTGTAACTGTTTAAAAGTAAAGAAGGGCCAACAAATCATCTTCAGCAAAGTACATTAAAATAATAAGATAATAAAGTGGAAAATATGGAAGTGTTTTTATTTCTTGTTAAAATGTAAAATGATAGTGTTAGTTTATTCTTTTTGGAGAATGTCAAAACATATTAAAAATAAAAATTTTATGAGATAATGTACTGAAAATAATGCATACATGCCCTCTGTAATGGAAAACATGCAGACTTACATTTGAATAAAAAAAATTGTTAAAGTTTAGGAATTAATGAGTTATGGAAAGAGGGTCATGATTTAAAAAAAAAGAAGAAGAACTCAAGGAAAAATGGGAAACATATGATTCTTTTTAATAAAAGGAAAATAAAAGAACAGTGATTAAATAATACCATGAGCAGACATTTACTTAAGCATGAAATCATATGGAATCATATAAACATGAGAGGGCTGGGGATGTAGCTCAGTAGTAGAGTACCTCTGAGTTCAATTCCCAGTACTGAAAAATAAATAAGTAAGAAAGAAGAAAGAAATGAAAATAAGTATTTCAAGTTGTAGCTAGCATCTAGAAAGATAATAGTTATAGCAGAGAAGAATAATTAAGAAAATTATGAATCCCAGTTCTGTTTGAGACTGTTTAATACAGCGTTGTCCTATAGGGAAAATATGATTTATCTTGCAGTATTTTTATGAAAATAAATGAGTTTAAAAGTAAATTTCAGTCACTATTTAGAATTATGGCAGCAATGAAAAAATGCATATTTTAAAGTATATAATTTCTTCATTTATGAGATCTAATAACACAGACATAAGCATAACATTAATAATACTGAAAGTAATTGGTGGTATTTTTTGCTGCCAGTATTATTTCATATACTCTTTCAAATAAAATTTGAATCAAATCATGTCAGGGAATAGACATAGCTTAATATTTAGATTTTAATTTTCCCCTATTTATGAAAGGAAATTTTAAAATGTTTTAAAATGAGAGGCTGAATAGAATCAGGCAAGTGGCATCTACTCAGCCATAAAGAAGAGTGAATTTATGGCATTTGCCAGTAAATGGATGGAACTGGAGACTATCATGCTAAGTGAAATAAGCCAATCCCCAAAATGCATAGGCTTTGCAAATGTTCTTTTGATATGTGGATGCTGACTCACAATAGGCTGGCATAGGGGGAGGGAGGAGTGGAGGTTCACTGGATTGTATGAGGGAATGGTGGAAGGGATGGGGGATGGGAATGGGAAAGTTAGTAGAATGAATTGGACATAACTTTCTTATATTCATATATGAATACACAACCATTGTAACTCCACATGATGTACAACCACAAGAATGGGTAGTTATAGTCCATGTATGTATGGTGTGTCAACACATTCTACTGTCATTCATAACTAAAAAGTACAAATTTAAAAAAGGACATGCCAACCAAAAACAAAAATAAAAAACAACAACAACAAAATAATCAGGCAAGTGGTTGACCAATAGGACAAAACACAAACAAAAAATAGAAGCCTATGGGATATGTTTAATTTTGATATTTTGATGGTTAAGTATATTTGTCAATTTGAGTGGTCCATGGCATGCCAAAATAAATAGTGGAATATTTTTATGGGTATTATTTTGGTGAGAGTATTTTAGATGAGATTAACATTTGACTTAGTATACTGAGTAAAGTGTATTGCTCTGCCTAATATTAGTGGTTCTCATCCAATTAAACACCTGATTAGAATAAAACAGCACTTCCCTAAGTAGGAGTGAATTCCCTCTTCATGACTGAATTCAAGCTGGGACATCGATTTTTTTTTTCCTGCTTTTTAATTGGAACTGAAACATCAGTTAATTCTGGGTCTTGAGCTGGCTATTCTTCATTCATTTTGGAACTACATCATCGGTACTCCTGGGTCTCCAACTCGCTGACACATCTGCATATATTGGGACTTGTCAGCCTTCATATCAAATGAGACAGTTCCTTATTTATCTGTGTGTGTATACACACACACTCATATATGTATGTAAACACACATGCCTCTATATATTTCTATACACACACATACATCTTAATTCCTATGGGATACTGTGTGACTTCTAAACAACAAAAATTATTTTTCACAGTTCTGGAGAATAGGAAGTACAAAATTGAGGCACTGGCAAATTCAGTGTCTGGCAAGGACCTGCTTCTAGGCTCATTAGTGACTATCTTCTCACAGTAATCTCACATAGGAAGAGGTGTCCATAAGGGAACAAACCCTATTCTTTATAGAGCTCTTACCTTTTGGCTTAAGCAACTTCCATAGTTCCCACCTCCAAATAGGAGATATAGCTATGCCATAGTTTTACTATTTATAGTGTTTTATGATCGTGTAGGTAACACATATGTTTCATCAGTGTTGGAAAACTTTGAAAGCATAAATAATAAAATTGGTTAATATACATTTCCATAAGCAAGAGAGGAACATTGTTGATATTTTTCTGTGTTGTTTTATATTCTCCTACTTTTAGTTTATATATATACATACATATATATAAATGCATATACACATATACACACATATATGTTTGTGTATGTGTCTCACAGTCTTTCCACCTAGATTATTTATTCTAATTTGTTTCACATATTGATTGGCTTATAATTTGGGGAATTAACATGGCAGAATAATTTAGCTTTAAATTTGAATTAATAGTAAAAAGATTATTAATAAACAGATTTAACCACCTGCCAAAACAATTAAACAGATTAAATTGAAAAAAATATGAAAAAAAATCAATATATTGGGAATTAAGCAACAAAAGAAAGTGATTCCTAAGAGACTGAAAATAAACAAGGCAAGCCTATAATTGTCCGAGCTTGTTGTCTTGAACCCACAGTGTAGGGAGGAGTAGCTCAGGTGAAACCTAGCTTCTATCATTGAGGAGGTAAGGCTGAGGGTAAGAAAAGGACTAGATTGCTATAGCTCAGAGGGCAAAGTACTGGGGAGGAGAGAAAGTTACACAGCCTACTTAGGGGGCTTTCTGTTCCCACCAGAGTGTAAAATCATGCCATGCAAAGGATATCAGAGACAGAGAGGGTGCTTCTCAGAATTTTTTAAAAGCCTTTAATTTTAGTTGTAGTTGGACACAACACCTTTATTTTATTTATTTTTATGTGGTGCTGAGGATCAAACCCAGGACCTCGCATGTGCTAGGCAAGTGCTCTACTGATAAACCACAACCCCAACCCCACTTATCAGCAATTTGATGCAAGATTAGTCCTAGATTTATGATTCTCTGGTCACATGTAACAAACTTTAAAAGTAAGAGTTTCAAGGCTCATGGTGTTTCTGAGAAAATTATCCGAGAGAACAAATGTCAAGGATATGTATGTATTGAAAAAAATGTTCAGTATACTTGTGCGGTATAAATATGAATGAGGCCAAATTCTCACTATTTAGCATCCAATCAAATTGCATTGTCATGTATTCAAAGTGGCAGGAGAATATGTCCAATAGGGAAAATAAAACTATACGTAAATGAAAACATCACATTGCATGCCCAAAATATACATTGTTCTTATTTATCTATTAAAATGACTCTTTAAAAATCAGGAAAAAAAATGTCTTCTACCAACTTGTGCTTGGATCAACTTGGGAGAAAAAGAGGCTTAAATGCTGTTGCTGATATACAATTTTAAAATGTAAAGATTTTAGCTTTAACTTTTTGTAACATAAACTAATAACACTGGGTTAAGTGCTGACTTAAAATGCTATTTTGTAAGGTCTGGATGTAAATAATCAGTTGAGGTCAGTAATTTATATATGTATGAGACATAGTTTCTTCCACTGCCCCTGCCTTTGGTTTGCTTTTTAATTTGTGATGTTTACCACATCCTTTTATTTTAGAATTATTGTTCTCCTGCCTTACTTCTTCCTATATCTTGGTTTTTATTTTTTATTTTTAAATTGTTGATGGACCTTTATTTTATTTGCTTATTTATATGTGGTGCTGGGAATTGAATGCAGTGCCTCACATGTACAAGGCAGGTTCTCTACCACTGAGTTACAACTCCAGCCCCCTATATCTTGTTTTAAAAAACTTTCCTGTGGGGAAAAAAAAATCAGTGATCAAAATTAGTATAGGTGATAAAATGAAAAAATGTCATAAAATTGTTACAACTATATTTCACATGTTTCAGAATCAAGAGGAAAAGTGAAACATGTTAAATAGAGATGTGTAACAAATAAGCCTAAATGAACACCAAGTGTGCAAACAATGTCTAAAAAAATCCACTGATTTAATCAAATGGCAGATTAGATATGGCCAAATAAAAGATTAGTTGAAAAATCACAAACATTTTGATAATACATATGTACACGAAAATTCCTAGAATCAGCTTTAAAATAGTACTAATTATATGCCAATTTTATTCACTACTGAAGTCATTGCTAAATTTTCTAGGAATTCCATAAAATGGGCAGTTGTGATTTCATTCTATTGTTAGAATTATTTTGCTACAATAATACATGCACCATTATCTTTGTAATTAAACTATTTATGTATGTGTAACAGCAGAAAAAGCAACTGTGTTAGCCAGACATGGTGGCACATGGCTTATAATTCCAACAATTTAGGAGGCTGAGGCAGGAAGATCACAAGTTGGAGGTCACCTGTGAAAGTTAGTCAGGTCCTGTCTCAAAAGCGAAAAAGGAATGGAGATGTATCTCTGTGGTAAAGTGTCCCTGGGTTCAATCCCCAGAACCAAAAAAGTAGAAAGGAAGGAAGGGAGGAAGGGTGGGAGGAAGGAAGAAATAGCAGCTGTGTTAGTTAAAGTAATTGCTGATGCAATGAACAAAATCTGAAATACAAATAGCTTAGCACAATTAAAGTTTATATCTCAGGGAAGGTATACAGAAGCTCTCTGCTGTCAGGTGAATCCAGAAACCAAGCTGCTTTCACTTGGGTTTAATCATGTAAATGTGAGCTCTCAAATGCCTATACCTGGAAATGACAAATACTACTTCAACTCAGATTTCAGTGCCAAGACCAGTTATAGGATTCTTCATAACTACAAGTGAATGGGACAATACAGTCTACCAGTGTAACAGAGATGGAGAACAAGACACAATTGGGGATGAGCACTTGCAGTGTCTTCCAAAAACTGTTACATAGTAGATGTGCAACAAAAGAGCAACTATAATCATTTGTTGAGAAAACAACCCCCAGGCTTCTATTGGAAACCTCTGAGAGGATTCTGAGAGGATGATGACTATTACTGTGAGAGTGAAGCTGAAGCTGTTACAGAGACCCAAGGAGTTAAGAGAAGCCAGGAAAACATGGACCATCTGTGGAGGAAAGCTGTAGGCCAAGACAGAAAAGCCATAGGGACAGGGCTGACACAACTGGAAAAGCCATAGGGACAGGGCTGTCCAAGTTCTTTGGGGCCCACATCTCACCATCACATTCTCCAGATGCCAGATGTAGAGCTGCAGGACATGTTTGCCTGGCTGGATTTTGGTTTTGCTTTGTTCCTGTTACTTCTTTATGTGCCCCATTCCTCCGTTTTGGAATGAGAATGTTTACTCTGTGCCACTGTATGTGGAAAATAAGTAGCTTGCTTTTTTTTTTTTTTTTTAACAAGGGCTAATGGCTAAGAATTTGCCTCAAGTGAGACAAATTGAGGAGGGGACTTTGAACTTGGACTTTTGAGCAATGCTGGAAGTATTAAGGCTTTGGGAACTCTTAGAGATAGATAGATGGAATATATTTTGTATTGTGAGATAGGGCTGTGGGGAGCCAGGAGTGGAATGCTATGATTTGTATGTGGGATGTCCCCACACACAAAAAAAACTCATATTATGGAAACATAGTCCCCAAAGCAATAAGATTCAGAAATGGGGATTTTATATAGTGATCGATACTGGATGATCTAGCCAAATCAGTATGTTAATTCATTTTATGGATTAATAATAGGAATGGAGTACTGGGTGGTAAATATAGGCAAGTGGGTGTAACTGGAGGAACTAGGTCACTAGAGGTGTGACCTTGGGGACTATATATCTTCTCTCTCTCACCCTGATTCCTGGCTGCCATGAGCTGAGCAGCTTTCTTTTGCCACACCATTATACCATGTTGTTCTTATCAACATAGGCCCAGAACAATGAAATTGGCTATTTTCTAAATCTCTGAAACCATGAGCCCCAAATAAACTTTTCCTCCTCTAAACTGTTCTTGCCCAATATTTTGGTCACATTGATGCACAGATGACTAACAGAGTCAGGTCTCTAGTTACCATATTCTTGGGAGAGCAGGTTGTTATACATAAGCCCACCCTATGTCTTGGCTCCTTCTGCATGGGACGGTTTCAATTGGGCCTGACTAGGTTGCTGGTAACATGCTATTTGGACTTCCAGCCATCAGAATTGTAAGCAAATAAACATCTTTATTTTATAAGTTACCCAGCCTCAGCTACTTTGTTATGGCAACACAAAAAGACGAAGACAATGTTCCTTCATTTTATGACCTGAGATAGATTTTGGAGTAGTGAAAGGAAAAGTGAATAAAGAGACACAAGGTCTGCCTCACACTGGGAGAGTGGAACAGTGTGGACTTCAGTTAAATTCATATCAGGGGGTACTATCCCTATCCTATCACTGAGCAGCCTGGTGAAGTTGAGAAAATGAAATTCTTCATTTACAAAATGAGTTATAAGCCCTGCATTGCAGAACTGCTGGAATATATGTAATGTTTGTAAAGCACTTGAAACAGTGACCTTTAAAAATTGACATTTATTACTTATTATTATGATCCAGACAGTACTACCAGCCAACCACTTTAAAATACGTACCACCATTGGAAAAAAAACTAAGTCATGCTTAGCAAGTAAAACTACATTAATTTTTATCATTTAAAACTATGTTATTGAATTTAGGGGAATCTTCCTCATTTGAATGCAACTCAGAGGTCCTAGAATTTGTATCAAGGACTAAACCCCTCCCTCCCAGGTGTCTTTCAATTCAGACCACCCTGTTTTCATTCATTTCATCAGCAACAAAACTTAAGCTCTCCCATGGAGTTAAAAATTGCATTCATGATAATCTAATTATTAATATTTCCCTTTAATGAAGTGCCATCACAGTGGCTTCCTTCTTGGAAAAAAATGGTGCATTATAACTATATGTAATAGTGGGATTTGTTTTACATATTTGTACATGCACATAACATAATTTGGTTGAAAATAAATCTTTCTTTTTTTTTGTGGTACTGGGGATTGACCTTAAGGCTTCACAAATTAGATAAGCTCTCTACCCTTGAGCTAAATTTCCAGCTTCACAGTGCCTCTTGACATCACTTCTCCAGGAGGTATCACCCTCACTTGAGAAATACTTTGTAGTTGATGTACATAAAACACCTAGTTAATTCACCATATTCATTGTGCTAGGACAACAACACAAGATGCCTTTCGTTTCTTTTGTGGGTGGTGATCCTTTTGTTTACCCACAATTCCAAAGTAAACATTAAAGACATTTTTCCATTCCAGCTTTTAATTTCTCAACTCTGAGACCCCTATCTGAGGGGCAGTCTCCTGCTGGGACAGCCCCTGCTTATAGTTTTCCCAACCTCATCTAGTCCACAATCCTTCTTAACTTAAAATTACCTCCTTAAAGGCATTGCAGCTCTCCAAAACTTCAAACTGCCTGGCCTTAGCTATTTATAGTTCACTGCTCTCATCTGGAAAACTCCTCTCTTCTTACCCCTTCCTCACACTTGTCATTTATTTAGATCTTTAAATTTGACTATCTTATATGATAGCAGCCCTGGACTCTAAAAGTATGTGGGCAGTAGCTCAATCTTGTTTTTCTTACTATCATCAGTACTAGCATGTGGCCTTCCAAAGAAGAAATGCTAAATTAACAGCTGGAGAATAAGAGAGACAGTGAATAAGATGTCAAATTGATTATGATTTAATGTCTCACATGATCTTGAATAAGCTAAGAAAATACAGGTATATATCTCTTAATTTTACAAAAAGAAACACTGAAAGAATAAACAACCCAAATTTACCATCATTTACTTTTTTTTCTTGTTCATAATTATTTTACTGCAGGATTTGTTTACACATCCATGAAAATCCATGTTCCATTACCAAGCTATTGGGTTCTGTATCATTAAAAATGATTGAGAGTGTCTAAATTTGTTTTATAAAATATCCAAACTATCTTATCAATCTGATAAACAGAAATGGATATGCACTCCATATGATTTATGCACTTAGCTTTTGAAATCAAGTAAGTGTTCATAAAGGAACAATTATAAGGCAATAAAGGAAAAAATCCAGCCAATTTTCCTTTAAACTTGATATGTATATATGTTTTCATGTTAAAGGACCCAAGGAAAGATGTGTGAATAGTTTCTTTTGAGGTATCTAAGCACCTCAGTTTTTTGTATCCCTATTCAAGCTTTAAAAATCATATTTTTTGTTGTCCCCCTTGTTATTTTCATTTTTAAAATTTTATCTTTGAATTTTGTGAGGTGACCTATGTCCCTTGGCCTTAGGAGTTATAAATTTCAGTCCAAATGGTGTGCTTTGCCACTCAAGCAAAAAGCCTGACCTGATCTTTTTCTTCAGTTTTTGAACACATCCTGGGCTGCTGATATGAAGGAGCCATTCCACATTGACCTTAGAACAAACACAAATGAAGAGTAATTTTTTTTTCCTTCTCACCTCTTTCTTTCACCTTGCAACTCCATCTAACCAAGCACTTTTTATTTGTTTTTTTCTCTCTTTTGTCTAAGTGCTGATGGGAAGAGGCTTACCGAAAGATCTTCTCTGTAAGTGAGCCTTCAAGGCTAGGGACTCTTAATGGAAATGTTGGATGCTAACTATTAAAGTATAAGGTTTGCCTTGTCTTTTTTTTTTACTTGCTAATTATAAGATTCTTTCCCAAAATCTTATGGACCTCTGAGGCTCCATTTTATTCTGTCCTTCTTTTTGGAAATCCTCAACAATAGCCTTTTCCAACTCTGAAGCCCAAAGTACCAATAAACATGTATGATATGGTTGTCTGGCCCCCTGCCATTCCTGGGGTTACCTTAAATTTTATGCCAACCTTGCCTGAGAGGCTCTTACAGGTGAGAAAAATGTTTGGCAGTTCATAAGGCAGACAATGATTGCTGAGGGGACTTGGGACAGAGTTTTCTAATAGATCTAAGAACAGCACTGGCTAGATATGGAAGTGTGGGGCACATGTGCCCCATCCTGATTTTCTAAGAGGTGAACAGCATTCTGGGTAAATTTTTTTTATTTGCAAATGGTGTCGAAACATTACTCTTTCTTCTCCCTGGCCACTTCACTAAGAGCCTCTATTTGTCTTCCTATTTCTTTTTTCTTCTTTGTCTCCCCTTACTACCTCTTCCTTCTCTTAAGGGTGAGGTGGATGTGAATAGCAATCTTCTGTTTCTTCCAGGTAAGACAAACACCTGTACCCTAGTGAGGTGATGTGTTTCATCATTGCAGACAGTGACAGCGGGTCTCTGCCACCATGAGTACTATTGTCTGAACTTTGACTACTGATGGGCAGTTCTTAGACCCTAAATTTTTGCATTTGGAAGTCTCAAGCACCTATGTTTGGAGATTTGGCTCTGCTTGATAATAGTTTGTATTCTCTTCATTGCCAAAATTAGTGGTGAGTTAGTTCTCTGTAGCTATTTGGAGTTTTAATTACTCTGTGAGCTGTTTCAGTTGATATTTAAAACAAAGATGCAGTTCATGTTTTATGAAATTTTGATGTAGTGGATTTCCAGATCAGTAGTATATTTTTAAAAACACTCTTAAGTGTTTTGACCCTGGCTTTTCTTGGCTGCTGCTTGCTTTTTTGCTTTTTTGCTTTATTTCTTGTTGGCAGGATCCCTTGGTATCCTCTAAACAGGAGGAAGTAGCCTATTTTCTTGATTGTATGTTGATACTTATATTGAACAACTCTTAATCCTTCATTAATTATATTTAACTCAGGTATACCTGGAAGGAATGAACAAGAGCTGAAACCTTGATTCAAAATAAAAATCCACTTAATTCCTTGGTAATTAGTACATACAAAATCTACTCCTTTGAAACCAACTAGAGATCCTCTTCAACTCCTTTTTTGTTAAGCAACTTTTCTCCTCCAGCACCACAGAGAAGACTATTATGGTGGATCATTGAACTAGTCTATTTGTGCTGTTATAACTTAGCTTGAATAATTTATAAAGAACAGAGAGTTATTTCTCACAATTCTTGTGCCAGAGAAGCCTGAGATCAGGGGATTGGTATCCTGTGAGGGCCTTCTTGCTGTGACATCCCATGATACAGGACTAAAAGATGGGGGAGGAAGAAGGAGAAGGAACCCACTCTCATAATAATGAATCCACTCAAATCTATTCCCACAATAATGATTAATCTCTTATGGCATAATCACCTCCACCATTATTGCACTAAGGATTAATTCTCTAATATATGCTTTTGAGGAGACACAATCATATCATAGCAGTCAGGAAAGAACTTTTTTTAAAAAAATTATTTTTTAGTTGTCAGTGGACATAATACCCTTATTTATTTATTTTTTAAATTTTTATATGGTACTGAGGATCAAACCCAATGCCTCACACATACCAGGTGAGTGCTCTTCCTCTGAGCCACAACTCCAGTCCAGGAAAGAACTTTTTATTGCAGGCTTTCCATGGCCTCTGAGTCATCCTTATGATCAATGCAATGAATTTAGAAGTGACTGATGCTTGGAATTCTGTGAAGATAGCTAGGCAAATAGGTTATTTCTTTGTCCTATTTCTAAACCAAGTGAGCTGTTTGAGGCTAAACAAGGGGTTGTACACTAGTTTATCAAATTTGCCTGAAGCCCTCTTTGGAAATCTGTCTCCTTTTAAACTAATTTGATATGTCTTAATCGTTTGTGTGCATACAAATCACTGCTCCCCAACCAATCCTTCCCTGGGCCTTTGACTTTACTTAAATGAAAGTCTTACACAGAATGCAAATTCCTATGTATGTATTCTTTCTCTCTCTCTCTCTCTCTCTCTCTCTCTCTCTCTCTCTCTCTCTTTCCTTTTTGAACATCAGCATTTTGACAGCTGTTCTTTTACTAAGTCTATCATTTTCCCCTCCTGTAAATACGCTTCCTAATGGTCCCTTGCCTAATGAAATGCAGGCTCTTGACTTGCAAAATTCCATGGTAAAGCCTTAAAAATTAATGTTGTGAATAATTATTTCATGCCACCAGAGAAATTCTGGTTAAAGAGAAACCTCATGGTGTTTGGGATTTTGGGAGTTTTTATTTTTTTAAGAGAGAGAGAGAGGGGGGGGGAGGGAGGGAGGGAGGGAGGGAATTTTTTAATATTTATTTTTCAGTGGACACAACATCTTTATTTTATGTGGTGCTGACGATCGAACCCAGCGCCCCATGCATGCCAGGCGAGCGTGTTACCACTTGAGCCACATTCTCAGCTCCAATTTTGGGAATTTTTAGTGAAGCTGACCGGAGGGCTTCATTTTGTTTCAAATTCCAGGAAAGGATAATCAGATGGGTACATTTTCCAGGGGGACAAGTCAAGTCATGTGTTTTCAAGCAAATGTGTTTTCTTTTGTGCATCTAGGGAAATGAGACTAACCTTAGCATACTGCTAAATAGGCATAAGTCTGAGGTCTTAAAACTTAGAAGCTGAGCATGAGATTTGGAAAGACCATTAATGTGATTTTTAAAGAGACTTCAGTAACTCCCACCTATTAATCCATGCTTTTAAATTCTTCATCATGGTACCCCATGTTACTGTGGGAGGTAACCATAATTACAAAACCAAAAATACACATATCTGTAGTAAGATCACATCAAAAACTAAATGTTTCATAATGATGACTCAGGTGTGCACAAAAGACAACATTCCACCCAGATAGAGAACTCTCAAACCAACTTCTCTGTCACCAGTTTCTCCTTGTCTCCCTCAATAAATGAGGTTCCACCCATATAATCCTTTCCCTTAATATAGTAAGCAGTATTAGTGTTGCCTTTGTGTAACATTTTGGGGTTAACTTTGAGGAGAATTCAGGAGGCAGAAGAAAGACTGTACCATTGGGATATTACCTCCCATCCAATTTAGATGTTTACTCCATAACAGGTCTCTAAAGTTATAGAGACATTCAATAGCTTCTAATTTGTCTTTACTCCTCCACAATATGTTAAAATGTGAAAACAAAAGTCCTATGGCATTGTGATTCCATGGAGTAAGAGGGACATTATTGTGGTAGAGGAAGCCACTCGAAGCAAGCAGGACCAATTCCACATTTGGAAGGAGATCCACCTTGGGCTCAGTCGCCTCTGAAGTAGCAGATCTTTGCTCTGTGCTAAACAGATGCTAGGAATAAATCTACTGAAATTCTGGGCAGTGAAAGGCTCTGATAACTTACAGCCTAATAGAAAGGCAATAAAAATGAGTGTTCTTGGTCTTAGTGAGTCTGTGTTTTTGCCACCATCACTCTCCATAGTTTTCTCTCTCTTATCTGAGTTAGTTCCCACAGGGAGGGAAATAAAAAGCCAGGCTCTGTCCTTTGGAAAGTCAGCCTGAAGTTTCTGGCAAGTTAAACTTAGAAATTACACGTTCAAGAATGGGGTTGTGGCTCAGTGGTAGAGCACTTGCCTAGCATGTGTGAGGCCCCGGGTTTGATCCTCAGCACCACATAAAAAT
Organism: Marmota flaviventris; assembly: GCF_047511675.1. Taxonomy (NCBI): domain Eukaryota; kingdom Metazoa; phylum Chordata; class Mammalia; order Rodentia; family Sciuridae; genus Marmota; species Marmota flaviventris. The sequence goes on along the minus strand of NC_092518.1, from coordinate 19,968,860 downwards.
AAATAAATAAATAAATAAAATAAAGGTGTTGTGTCCACCTACAACTAAAATATATATACACACACACATATATGTATATATGTATATATGTGTGTATGCGTGTGTGTGTGTATGTGTGTATATATATATATATATATATATATATATATATATATATATATATATATATATATATATATATATGAAATTACACCTTCAGCTACTCCCTTTTTTCCTTTCTATGACATTTTACATAGTTACCTTGAACCTGGTGCCATAAAAATTTCCATTAATTAGAATGGCACTTTCTTGATAATTTCTAGTGGAATAAAACCTGCTAACAATTATGCTCTTATCAAAAGGAAAATTTTAAATTATTTCATTTCGCATAGTCTTTCTGTAAATAGAGGGATCACAAAGGTAATATACTGTTATGGAAGACATTTTAGACTAAATCATACCAATATCCTAGAAGTCATGTACTTACCAGATGATTGTGATCCTTAAAATGTTTTGTGATGGGCTGGGGTTGCGGCTCAGTGGTAGAGCACTTGCCTCACATGGGTGAGACACTGGGTTCAATTCTCAGCACTGTATATAAATAAATGAATAAAATAAAAGGTTCATCAACAACTAAAAAATATGAAATGGGACAGGTGGTGAAATATATATATAAGTGTAGAAATAAAGTTTTCCTAACCTTCCTTCTGGATTCCTTCCTTAGCTCTTTGAGTCATAATAGAAAAGGAACTTGAGTTATCTGTATAGGAAAGTTAAGCCTCCTGCCTACTGGCATTATTGAAGTTGCCTTATGAGTTCATAAGCTTTAAGACTTCTAAATGGAGAGCAGACAGAAGGTACTTATCCAATTCCAGAGAGAATCTCTAATCCTGTGACTGAGAATTTATTTAGAAAAACCTGTAATTTTAATGTTTAAAAACACAGAACTTTCTGGAATCACAGAATATTTGATATCTACAAGTGTTTTGATATTTTGTAACTGTGAATAAGTTTTATATGCATAGAAGAGCAGTTAGTAATCTGCTTGACTGCAATAAAACAAGATGAATCTTGTACATGCAAAGATATTTATTCAGACTATCAAAATATCAAATAAAACTTTGATTCAAGTTACAGATTTTATAAACATGAATAAATACATAAACAAAACAATATTTACAATACAAAAATACCAAGTTACCTGTGTAGAATAGAAACACAAAGATATATACTGTATTCCTTCCAGTCCAGACTTATTCCTCTACTACCTAGATACTAATTGTATTCTTCCATGAAATGATGAAAACTCTCCCTTTGCATTCATTTGACATGGAGAAACTGCTGGTCATGGTCCTGGAAGGTGAACTGGCTGTGATATTAGTCAAAAACCTGGCTACATCTATTCCTTGGGCACTCACTTTTTCATTTCTCAAAGCCTTTTAATAAATGAGATAAGAAGACACTGGGTGTAGTATCATTGACTTTGGCCAAAAGCCTGTGCCCTTCCTTTTATTATGCTTGTTTCAGCCTGGTCTCTTGGATTCCACAGGAATTCATAGTGTGTAGGATTACTGCTGGGCACTTGTCAGTACTCCAGGTACTTTTGCTGTTCCAAATCTATTTTGAGTCTCCTTGGACTCCTAAAAAATGTAGTCATTTTCCCAATGATTCCCAGTGCTCTTTTCCAGTTCACTGACAAGGAAATTAGAATGGCCACTGAGGTCAGCTTCCTTCAGTTCAAGGTCAAAGACCAGATCTATGCACTTAGAGGCTCTCTGAGGATCTTAGATGGTCCTTGCATTTCATGTTGACAACCTTCAGGAATGCTGCTTTTGAATTGGCTTTTTCATTTTATACGTCTCCAGCAAGAATTTCACCAACATACTCAGTTTCCTAATTTAGAGGTTCTCTACATGAATTCTGAGTGTGTGTGTGGGGGGGGTGCTACCTGGGAGGTGCTTGGTTGTCTCTTGGGATCTTCATTAGATCTTACACATGGATACATATAAAGGAAGTAATGATGGATGTGGCTTTCTGGATGTCCTGGGGAATGTCAGCAGTAGGAGTACTCTGAGTATTCCCTAAAGAGGACAGAATGAGAAAAAGGATTCTTCTTGCTCTCCTACAGTGATTTGAGTAGTGTGGAGGCCCTAGTGGCATTTCTCATGGGCATTAAACATACTCTTTTGACACTATGGTATGGCTGTGGTCAAGGACCATGGACAGTAGTCTCGCTGCTAATGCAGGCACCTGATAGAAGAAGAATAGTGCAGTCTGAGCACAGTCGGCAGGGAAAGAAAACCTTGGCTTTAACCAAGGCCATTTCTGCAGGTTTTCATGAGATCAGTGTATGAGTTCCCATGAGATCCTGTATGGGTTCCCATTCTAATCAGCCTGTCTCCTGTTTTCTTGGTTAGTCTATCCCTTGTGAGGGAAGTTAGAGTGAGTCTTAGGTTGCAACCTGCCAGCTCAGCCTGGGGATTACTGGGGTAACAGCAGGAACTGGTAATGGGGCTCCCTGTGTTTTGGAGTAAGAGGTCTTCTCAGTTTACATTCAGGATCATTATGCCATCTGTTGAGACCATTTGTCTGAACTGCATTGGAGTTCTGACTTCAAATCTTCTCAAAACCAACAAAAAGTGTTGTATACCTCAGTATACTACCCACACCAGAAGTTAACCAGTGGCTGATTACTCTAGGAGACTCTCTCCTGAGATCATTATATCCTCAGTCTTTTGATTCAGAGGTCTCATCTTGGATTCATGTAGGTCCTGGACTATACCTTTCTGTTCTTTCTTGGTTTTTACCTTGAAACTAATAAATTTACATCCCTTAAGCCAAATATAAAGACCCAGTGAGGTATCCTGTTCCTGACAGCCCTCCCCTGTGCCTTCCAATGATGGAAACAGGCATGGGGACAGACATTTTGTCCACCTATTGAGAGTAGGAAGGGCTGTTGTCTTAGTCTGTTTTCTATTGCTATTACTGAATATGACAGACAGGATAGCTTCTGAAGAATAAAGGTTTATGCTTCTCATAGTTCTGGTGGCTGGGAGGTTGAGGGGCTATATCTGTTAAGATCCTTCTTGCTGTTGGGGACTCTGCAAAGTTGCAAGGTAGGATAGCATATCATTACATGTTGATATGGAGCATATACAAGAGACAGGGCCAAATTGAAACTCTCAAGATAACCCATTAATGTATTGATACATCTAAAATTGCCTCTAAAAGTTTTACCTGGCTACACCTCTTGATATTTCATAATTGGAATTAAATTTCAACATAGGTTTTGATGGTAACACACCATATGTAAACCATAGTAGGAATAGTCCCCTCAGTCTTTACTCAAGTGTCCTCATTTTGATTCCTGGGAGGGCCTGAAGCTCTACTCTCCTTTGAACTGAGAATGTCTCCTCATTGTAAATCCCCAAACTCTCTGAGGTTCAGTCAAAGGAAGAGAGGATAGCCTTATTTGGCCATACCTGCCTGTAGTCTCCTAAGACAGAAAACTGTGTCAGGCAAATTGAGGCCTTATTGTGGTTGCTCTCACCAGTCCTCACTCAAGTCAGGTTCCTCATCTGACTTATGGAAGGGCCTGTACAATTCCTCTGTCTTGGCTTGTTACTGCCCCCCCCCCAGAATAAAACCCTCATTTCTCTGCCCCCCTGAAGAAGAATTGAGGGTTGCCTTTGCTCTGCCTTACATCTATTTCCCAGGACTGACAGTGGAGGAATTATGTGCTACCACATTATTATGTTTCTTGGTTCACACCTTCTTTAGGATCCTACTCTGACTCCTGGTACAACTTGGAAATATTTCCTGGGCTGAATCAGCCAGCCGCAGACTAAGCATATCACTATCCTGAGTCCCCAGAGGTGAAAGTGAGAGTGAACCACATCTGGCCATGACTTTTGGGGGATTACAGCAGGGATTAGATTCCATAGGATTCTATTGTCTGGTGCTGATGATTCCATTAGTCCTTTTCCAGAATCTGGCACAGTCCCTCTAGTGAACTAACTCTGCCAGGGCTGGAAGTGGGTGGGTGACACAGCTAGTTATCCTCATCTGGAACTTCCCAAGGCTAAAAAGGGGATGGCATTGTGCTTTTCTTTCTCTTCCTGGTTGGGTGCTCCCCTCATTGCTCACTTAGTGTTCTCACACTGAATATTCTCATAACCTGAAGCCTATCCCCTCATACAACAACCTTTGATTCTTTGCCACCACCTAGGAGGAATAAAACTGCCTGTGGTCCAGCATGGCTGGACCAGAGGGGAAGGATTGTGTGATTGAGGGGTTCTTTTAGTACCCAGAGTTCTCAGCTTGACTCTTGGCATGACCTGGAAATCTTATTTGTGATAACTTGAGGGTGGACCCTTAAATCAATACAGGTAAAATGTAGAGCAAAATGATTTTGTGAGCAGTTGATCTTTCATGTTATCTGACATTTCATATGAACAAGGTAGTATCTTCACTGTTCTTTATATTCAAATTACACATATATTCAGCATTATAATCACTATAGCTAGGTATTCCAAATTATAATGCTTTGGGTATAGGGTACTTTTTATACTCTGAGCTACATTTAGGAGCAATGAGAAGAAAGATCACACCAAGGGGTGTCGTAGAAAAAAAGATGAACTACAAGTCTGATTAAGTAGAGGATGATTAGAAAATTGATGGACTAAGACAAATCCAGAATAGGATCCTAGTCCTAGCTCTGACAACTACTTTCCTGTGCACTTAAGAAACTTGCAAGTTACTCATCTGTGAAGTAACTCTGCTCAGGCCTGTCTTCCAAATAAATTTTGGTATGTATGTACTATATATAAAACTAGGTGGGTATGGAGGTGCAGACTTGTAATTCCAATGGCTCTGGAGGCTAAGACAGGAGGATTGCAAGTTCAAAGCTAGCTTCAGAAACTTAGCAAGGTTCTAAGCAACTTGGAGATACCTTGTCTCAATATAAAAAAGGGTTAGGGATGTGGCTAAGTAGTTAATAGCCAAGGGTCCTGGTACAAAAAAAAAGTTAAGAAATATCCAGGATCAATTATCATAGGATGATTTTATTTTAAAAATATTATTGTTTATTTTCTTAATGACAATGAAAAATTGTTTCAAATAACTTACAAACCTTTTATAAAATTCAGTCTTTGGACATTCTTGAATGTAGCAGCTTTGCTTTATAGATATTTTTAGTGAACTCACTCTGGCAAAAAATGAAAATTGAGTTTCATACAAGTAACTTAAACTGAGAAAATACCACCACCATAGAGATATTGTTTCTTCTTTTGTGTTTCTTTTCCTTTCTTTTATTTTTCTACACTACAGAGTAGAGGATATACCTTGTACTAGGATAAAACAAACAAAAAAATTCTTCAAAACATCTAAATAAATCAAGTATTTTTATTTATACTAAAACAATTCCAAGTATACCAAGAATTAAACATCTTTTACATTTTTTCTTCATAATATCATACACGATTTTTAATGTGGGGTTCTTTCACATTTCCTTGAAAACCCCAGTGCTGGTAACATGCTGACTAGTTCTGGATCACAAAGAAAACATGGTCTGTGAATTTTTTTTAGAACTACTACAACTGTACCTTCCAGACCCATTACACAGCCGTGAATGTGAGAGCCAGATAACTGACAAGGTTATAAACAGAAGCACAATAAATCTTCAATTAAAAGGAACAACATTGTAAAATAACAACCCAAATTAGATTTCTACTTATGCATAATAGGAAAAGAAGACCACCAACATTTTGCTTCCTCCAGCCCACTGCTCTCCATCCCACATAAAGCTAACTCCTCTTCAAATATACAGCAAACACCCGACCTCAGACACAACTAGATGTGAGACGGTCTGTGGGGCAGGACCTTGGAAACAGCCCTAGGCCTGGTAGGTGCACCCACTCTACCCACAGCTTTCTCTCTTGCTTTCTCCTCCTCATCTCTCAAAGCCTCCTCATACAGATTAGGGAAGGCATTAGGGTTGGTATCATTAATCTTGGCCAAAACCTCCAGGACCTTCATTTTGCTGGTTTCTGCATGGGCTCTGGGACCCCACAGGAATTCAAAGCTGGGAGGGTCACTACCAGGCACCTGGCGGTACTCCAGGTACTTTTTCTGCACTAAATCTTTGGTGATGAGCTTCCGGGGCTCCCCAAAGATCAAGTGCCTCCTCCCAGCATAGATCCCCAACACATTCAGGAATTCCCAGATCTCTGCCTCAGTGGCACGGTTGCCCTTCATGAAGATCACACCCAGGAGGGTCATCAGGAGACCGGTCTTGGGCAAGCCCCTACTGCCACTCAGACTTCCTTCACTGGAGAGCCCCAGCTTGCTGATAAGGAGGTAGGAGTGACTATTGGGATCCACTTCCTTCAACTCTAGGCCAAAGACCAGCTCCACACGCTCGGAGGTTCTCCTGAGGATCTCAGGGAAGTACTCCTTGTACTTCTTGTTGACCACCTTCAGCATATCTGCCTGTGTAATGGGCTCTTTTGTTTTATACTTCTCCAGCAAGTACTGCACCAACAGACTGGACTTCCTGGTGAGAGGATCTCTGCTTGAGCTCTCAGGAGAGGCTGCTGCCTGGGAGCTGCCTGGCATTCTCTCCTGGGCACCTGCTTCAGAGCTTTTGCAGGAATCACCTGCACCAAGAGAGCTAGAGGGTGGGGCTCTCTGAGACACCTGGCTAATGCCAGCAGCAGGGGAGCTGGGGAGTGCACCCTCACCAAGAGGAGAGGAGCAGGGAGACCCCACTTCCTCCTCTGCAGTGGCCTGAGCACCCCTGAGGCCCTGGGTCTCATCGCGGGCCTGCTGGCGCTTGGCTCGGGAACGCAGCTTACTCTTCTGACCCCTAGGCATGACTGTTGTCAGGGACAGCAGGCAAGGAGTGTTGGCACAAGGGATGGAAAGGCTGGGACCTGGATTGGGGAGAATGGCGACAAGTGAGCAAGGTCATCAGGAAGAGAGCACCCTGGCTTTAACCGAGGCCCCCTCTGCCGCTTTCCTTGAGGGGAGTGCTCCAGAGCAGTGGTGGGCTCCCTCACTACTTCATTCAGAGGCACCCAGGACACCAGGAGACACCTGAGTCCCTTGTGTTAGGATGAGTGTGGTTTCCACAGTGATCAGAGTCCTCCTCTGGACCCTTCCTATGGCTGGGGAATCTCTCGCCCTCTTCTGACAGGCTGCCAGCCCTTTGGAGCAAAGCTCCCAGCTCGCTGAATCTCCCGAGGACAAAGAGACTGAGAACACACACAGGCGTGCGCGTGTGCACACACACACACACACACACACCCCACGCCACCCGCTATTGCGAGCCCCCACCCCCACCTTTAGTAGGTCTGCAGACATCAGGGACCGAGTTCTGTAAGCCCACCCCTGGGCGCTCTGGGCTTGGGGGCATGGAGTCCCCTCAATCTTCACCAAGTTTCTCTCCTTAACCCGCAGGGCCTGAGATGCCCCACTCTGCTGACCTAAGCCCACCCGCCTCAGACAGCCTTTGTTCCTCAAGTCCTGGGGGGAGATGCCAGATCTTTGGGCCTAACTGCCATGTGTGAGGGCTTCTGGGAGAGGGCAGGCCCTGTGGGGCCTCCTTTTCAGGGGAAGGGAAGGGCGTGTTTGTCGGGGACTCACATTTTTTGGGGGGGGTGGGGATTGAACTTAGGTACCTACCAAGACACCTGTCAACACCTGGTAGTCTATCTCAGTAGGCCTGAGGCTATGCATTCAATCCAAGGCCTCACTCACCACAGCCTCGTGAAGAGGAAGTCGTGTTTGTACTTCCAGTCCTGTGGTCCGGCCCACATGGTCTCTGGCTATAACTGCCGTGCGGTGCTGGGACAGTCGTCCTTCGTTCTGGAGGAGAGGAGTTCCGAGAGAGCTCACACATAGCTCTGGAGGAGAGGAGTTCCGAGAGAGCTCACACACTCAGCTCATTGACTTTGCACCGGTGCTGGGGCGACTCCCTCTACTGAGGTGAGGCAAAGGGGCTTGGAATAAGGAGCTCATTTCCCAGAGAGTCCCCAGTAGGGGGAGTAAGGTGGAGCCTGAGCCCAGCATCTATGCTTGGGACCTCCAAAGACTGGTAGTGTGGGTTGGTCTGTGTGGCTCTTTCCTGGGCGGGGGAGGGGGGGATGGTGCCCTCAGTTCTCTGTCTTATCTTGATTACTTAGGTGTTCAGCTACGTCCTTCCAAAGGCTTGAGTCCAGAACCTTAATCCAAAGAATTAATTTTTTTGAGATTCTCTTGATAAGAAGTACATGGACTCCTTCTGGTCACTACTTCTTGTGGTCTGCCAGACCTGTCCCTTTCTGGTATGATGTGATGCAAGGAGTGGTTTGTTGACAAGAATCTCTGGTGGCCTCTCTGCAGTGTCATGTGAAGCCCCTTGATATTATCAAATGTTGTAACATTAACTGCTCTAAGACCCTAGGATTCCTCCATTTTCTGATAGGAGTCCACCCCCTTTCTCCAGTCATAGCCTGAAACATACTGAAGTAGAAAATGAGGATCCTGATATTATGTTTGTCCCTCTCTTTGTTGACATCAAGGGCATTTCCTAATTGTCTGAGGAATCAATTCATACCTGTATTCTGTGTGATTTACTCTTATTTTCCGATTCTATTTTAGTTGATTCCTTATGTTAAGATAACTTAAATAGCTCTTCATCAACCACTCAAGAGGTTTCAGGTGGATGTTAGTTCTCTACCTGAACATAGTCTGCTTTGATCAATCCCAAAGTTCATGCTTTTCTGATATTTACCGTTGGTTCTGGTACCTGCGTTCTAACATGCTAACGAGGATTTCTTCAGTGAGTACATGGAACTTCTCTAGTACTGTAAGACACATTTTAAAGAATTCCACTTATGGGCACACCCTCATGCAAATTCTAGTTTAACAGAGTGAGTCTTCCTCCAGGGTTTCTCATTTTTTTTTTTTTTGATTATCTGTATGATGTTGTTCTTTGTTTATTCCTTCTTAAGCGGTTCCATGGTTGATTTTGGGGCATGGGAAATAGCAACCCCAACTTGTTCGTCATCTTGGAACATATGGATAAGACAATTATCTCTGTAAATAAGGACAATTAACATGTTTACCATTTTCCCCCTGAATAAATCTAGTATACTGCTCTATTTGGGACATTTCTCTCCTAATTCTATCAGTAAATTTTTATATTTGAGCCCATAAATATAGTTTGAAGTTTCCACTCGATTCATTTTACATATTTTGCTGTTATAAATGGCAAATTTTTCATTACATTTTCTAATTAGTTATTGATTTTTGTGGCTAGGCTTCCAGTTTTGCTATAATGATTTTATATGCTAGTTTTTAAAATTTTTCTTTGGATAATTGAATGTCAATTACTTTGATACTTTAATCATAGGATCATATTGTTACTGTTATGTTTCTTCTCATTATTCATATTTCTTTATTTAGGTGTTCTTGTGCATTTTTTCTTGTATATTCCAATCTAGATTTCCTTATTTCTTTGTGATTTTTCCAGAAATATTTGGGTATGTTCCTAACATTTCATATTTACATATATTTGTATGTGACAGAGAGTCCATTCTAATCAAAGTCAGGTAAAAGTTATTACAATGAACTTGTGGAAAATTTTGTATGAAGAACATAATCACATTTTTTCTTGCCTATCTAGTATTGCAGTAAATAACACTACACTATTTTTTCCTTTTCCTTTTCTTTTGGTACTAGAGGATGAACCCAGGGGTGCTTTACCACTTAGCTACATCCCTATTTTTTTCTTTCTGTCTTTCTTTTTTTTTTTTTTTTTAAAGATAGTGTCAGACTAAATTGCTGAGGCTAGCCTGGTATCCTGGAACTAGCATTCCTCCTGCCTCAGCCTTTCAGGTGACTGGGATTACAGGCATGTGCTACCATACCTGGCCACTATTTTTATCTAATGCAGTATCTTTGCATTCTTTGGGCACAGGCTACTTATTAATTTGCCACTCTATGCTATGAAGTTATTTATGATATTTGTCTGTGAGTTTGACAGAAGTGTTCTTTTTTGGGGACATCCTTAATATAAATACTTAATATGGATGGTATTTGCATCAAAGTGAGCTAGAATGGTAAGAGAGAGGAGTATTTTCCCAATTTTTGTGGGGTTTTGAAGACTTTACTTAGTTGATTATTTTTTCTTTAAGCATTTATTGTAAGGAACCCATAAACCCACAAACCTGGCTAGTTTGGAACATTTGAGGATGCCTTGGGTTTTGATTATAGTTATAATTTGAGTTGTTCCATTATGTTTTCTATTTTTATGAACCTATTTAGTCTTCTATATTTTGCTTATTGTTTTCTAATTTAATTGAGTTTTTAACTTTATAGGAATATTTGCAATAAAATAATTTTATTGTTGAAATTCACAAATGTATTCGATAATACAGAGAGTGGGATCATAAAATCAATACAGCTGGCACACAATATCAAGAGCTCTCAACAGTTATAACAAGCTTGATCAGGTGAAGGTTTATTTATTTGTTTATTCGCAAGATCACTCTAGAAGTTTAGAGGCGATACTTTGCACTTCCATTAGGAAATATTTTTGGTGAGTAGTCATGGAGGTTCATCATCCCAGTTGAGTGGGCTGCAGAATAATAATTGTATCATTCCTTTGCATTTATTAGCTAAAATAATTATATAGGCCGAATTGTTTTTCTTATTTACCATTTGTTATCCTGATGTAATGGTAAACATATTTTATAGTGTTCTCCTTATATCTTTACATTCCTTCTGTTGGTATAATTGGTAAAATATTATGTAACTAATATTTATTATTCTTTTTATTATAATTGATGCCTTTTATAATTATAATTGATATAAAATTCTACCTTTCATTAGTTGACTCTTTTATCTTCCAATTCATTAGTTCTTCACTTATCTTCATTATTTCCTACTTTTTAATTGCTTGGGCATAACATAATGTTATTTCTGTAGCTCTTGAATGATTTGGACATTTGAATGTTTTTTGATAAATCTACATAAAGCTATAGCATCCCTTTAGGTACCACTTGGGTAATTTTCCATAGGCCATATTCTAGAGCTTTATATGTAGTGTGCAAAATTTTAAAAGTTGAGTAAGTATCTACATTAGAGTCTTAGAATATTGAATATTCATATTAATGCATACTTACATATGTAATATATACAACCCCCCACACATATGTGACAAAGTTCAGTTTTTGCTATAAATGAAAAGAGTTTCACATGATAAAAACTGATCATCAATATTATTGGCCAACTATAACCATCGGGGTTATCCAGGAAACAGGACCTACTCTAAATATATAACTCAAAATTTAATGCTGGAAACTGTTTATTTGAGAAGCCAGTCAAGGATACTTGAATAGAATACTTAGCAACTATCAGAAGGCACTACAGTCTGTGTGATAAAGAAACAAAGTGAAAAGGTATTGTTCCTGGGGAGTAAGAGTTTCAGTCAGCAGCATGAGAAACCATGATTGAGTAATATGAAGGAATTTGGAGCCACATGGATGTAGCCATTGAAAGAGAACCGACTTGCTGCAGAGAGAAAAAAAAAAATAAAAAAAAAATAAACTGGCACTTTAATCTTCTTGGGCTGTTGTCACCTCTTGGATGAATGTAGCTTGCATCCTGGTGTTAGAGAATACGGATCATAAGAAATTGGTGTCATATATTTTGCAGTGGGAACAGAATAGGTGGAAGCTTGAGGAATTGACCTGAGGACAACTAAGTTCAAGTGTGGCACACCTCATGGGCAAAGTAGATGAGAAAAAAAAAAACATATGTAATCTGACATATAATAGACATTTATAAAATTAGCATTCATTTATAATAAACATTAGCAGACTAGAAAGGAATATCTACAGATATGACAGCAACAACATCCATAGTAAATACTTAATTTGGAAAGGCTTTACTTTACAATTGGGGAATAGAAAACAGTACCTGCCATCAGCATTTCTACTGAACATTTTAAAAGATGATACTACAAATTGCTGTAATAGGAATTGGAAAAAATAAAGGAACAAAGATCAGAAAATAAGAGTCATCTTTTATTGTTAATAGGCTATTAGAATGTATGTGGATACTACTTAAGATAAACTGTCAAATTAGTATAAATATTTTTAAAAGTTGAGCATGTAAGATTGAAATATAAACATATAATCTGTTACTGTAGTAACAAATAGTATAAAGATAAAATTAAACAATATATAACTTTCAAATATGTGTAATAAAATTCTGGTGTTCAAGATACACATGCACATTCACACACATTTTATATATATGATATATACATATATTGAGAGAAATTAATGAAAACTCAAGTAAGTAGTGACTTATTATATTTGTGTGAATTTTCAAAATTATAGACAGGCTCATTATTCTCAGATTTAGTCTATAGTATATGGTAATTCCTATTCCCCCTAAAAGAAACTTTGTTTATTATATGTATGAAACTTTTTAGGCTGATTGTAGATTTTAAATTTACTTGCAAATGTCCCTAAAGTGTCAGCATACTCTCAAGAAAGAAAAACAATGAGGACACACTCTGCTAGGTATTAAGAATCATTTTGTAAAATCTAGAAATTATTTTTTACAGTTTTACAGATAAGCAAATAAGCCAATAGAACACAATGTAATATCCTCAAATAGACTCACTTATACGTGAATCCCTGATAATAAAAAATGCCATTTTTGGTAGTAGGGTAAGAATAGTTTTTTAGTCAGCTTTTTCAATGCAGTGACCAAAATACCTGAACAGAACAATTAGAGGAGGTAAAGTTTATGTTGGGGCCTCACAGTTTCAGAAGTTTCAGTCCATAGAAGGTTGACTCTATTCCATGGGGCTTGAAGTGAGGCAAAATATCAAGGAAGAGGAGTGTGGCAGAGGGAATTGTCTCACATGATGATCATGAAGCAGTGAGAGACTCAACTAGCCAGATATAAAATATATACTCCAAAAGCAGGCCCACAGTGCCTACCTCCTCTAGTCACATTCTACATGCTTTAAGCTACCACTGAGTTAATCCCTATCAGAGGATTAATTCATTGATTGGGTTAAGGCTCTCATAACCCAATAATTTCACCTTTGAATGTTCTTGCATTTTTCTCACACATGAGCTTTTGGGGGACATATCACATCCAAACCATAACAAATACTATTTTTAACTAAGATAGGATAAAGGAAGAACTGGATATCCAAATAAATAAGGAAAAGCAACTGGAACATTCCTTCACAGTAGAAATAAATATCCATCCCAAGAGGGATTAAACTTTCCTTTAAATATTTTATTAATAAAAATTTTCAAACTTATATATGTAGAAGAGCAAAAATAATGATTTTTTAAAAAAAATATTGCATTAATTAGAAAGATAACAATATGGGTTAAATAGGGCATCTGGAAATAAAATAACTGAAAGACAGAGGTAAAATCAGTTCATTGAGTAACAGAAGGGCTAGGAAAACTGTGAAATAGTTCCATCCATGTTGTCCCAAATGATATTTCATTATTTTTATTATTAAATAGTATTTAATTGTTTATATGCACCATGGTTCTTTATCCATTCATCAGTTCATGGACACTTTAGTCATTTTCATTTCTAGGTGTATTGTGAAGAGTGCTACAATAAATATAGGAGTGCAAATGTCTTTTTTTGTATTGGAAATTTAACCCAGGGAACCTCTACCACTGAGCTACATACTCCTCAGCCCTTTTATTTTTCATTTTGAGACAAAGTCTCATGAAATTACCAAATTGGCCTCAAACTTGTGATCTCCTGCCTCAGCTTCCCCAGTTGCTGTGATTGCACTGCAGATGTCTTCTCTACATACTGATTTTAATTCCTTTGGATATATACCTAGTAGTGGGTTTGCTGGATCATATGTTACTTGTATATTTAATTTCTCAAGGAACCTACATAGTATTTTACATCATGACTTGACTTACTTATATTCCCACCAACAGGGTACAAAGGTTGCCTTTTTTCTACATCTTCACTAACACTTATTTTCATTTGTGTTTGTGATTGTAACCATTTATACTAGGGTGAGGTGATATCTTACTGTGGTTTTGATTTGCATTTCTTTGGTGATCAGTGATTTTTTGAGATTCTTTTCCATAAAACTCTTGGTCATTTGTATGTCTTGTTTTAAGAGATGTCTTTTTAGGTCTGTTTCCTGTTTATAATTGGGTTATTTGTTTTTATGTTACTGAACTTTTGGAGTTCCTTATATATTTTGGATATTAACTGTAAGATGTAGATTTTGAAAATTCTTTTTTTTTATTGTGTAGGTGGTCTCTTTGCTCTGTTGATTATTTACTGTGCAGAAACTTTTCAGTTTTATGGAATACATCTTGTCCATTTTTATTTTTTGCTCTTCTCTCCTGTGCTTTTGGAGTCATCTTCAAAAACGTATTTCACCATTCCAAAATCATGAAGTCTTTCTCCTATGTCTTCTGCTAATAGTTTCAGAGCTTCAGTTCTTACATTTAAATTTTAATCCATCTTGAGTTGATTTTTGTATCTGGTAAAAAGTAGTGATCTAGTTTCAGTTTTTTTTTTTGCATTTGGATATTCTATTTTCCTGGCACAATTTATTGGCAAAACTGTACTTTCTTCAATGCATGCTTTTAGGAGTTCTGTTGATAATTGTCTGTAAACATGTGAGTTTACTTCAAGGATCTCTGTTCTGTTGCAATGGTCTTTGTGTCTGTTTCTATGCCAATACAATGCTGTTTTGATTATTATAGCATTGTAGTAAATTTTAAAATTTACTAATTGCCCCTTGCTTTATTCTTTTCACTCAAGATGACTTTGGCTATTTGATATTTTCTGTGGTTCCATATAAATTTCAGTATATATTTTATTTTATTTTTTATTTAATTTTATTTTTTATACAAATGGAGGACAACTTTTCATTTCTTTGGTTGCATATGAGGTAGAGTCACACCATTCATGCAATCATAGCTGTATATAGAGCAATATTGTCCATCTCATTCCACCATCTCCCCCTCCCATACCCCTTCCCCTCCCCCCTGATTAATCCAAAGTTTCTCTATTCTTCCCTTGACCCCCCCATTATGGATTAACATCCACTTATCAGAGAAAATATTTTTCCTTTGGTTTTTTGGCTTACTTCGCTTATCATGATATTCTCCAACTCCTTCCATTTACCTGTACATGCCATAATTTAATTCTCCATTATGGCTGAGTAATATTCCAGTTTCTTTATCCATTCATCTATTGAAGGGCATATAGGTTGCTTCCACAGTTTAGTTATTGTGAATTGAGTTGCTGTAAACATTGAGGTGGGCTGAATCACTGTAGTATGCTGTTTTTAATTCCTTTGGGTATAGACCAAGAAGTGGGATAGCTGGGTCAAATGATGGTTCCATTTCAAGTTTTCTAAGGAATCTCCATACTGCTTTCCAGAGTGGTTGTACTATTTTGAAATCCTACCATAAATGAATTAGTGTACCTTTTCCCCCACATTCTTGCCAGCACTTATTGTTGCTCAAATTCTTGATAATTGCCATTCTGACTGGACTGAGATGGAACCTCAGTGTAGTTTTAATTTGCATTTCTCTAATTGCTAGAGATGTTGAACATTTTTTTCATATATTTGTTAATTGATTGTATTTCTTTTTTCTGTGAAGTGTCTGTTCAGTTCTTTAGCCCATTTATTGATTGGGTTATTTGGATTTTTGGTGTTTAGCTTTTTGAGTTCTTTATATATGCTGGAGATTAGTGCTCTATCTGATGTGCATGTGGTAAAGATTTTCTCCCACTCTGATGGCTCTCTCTTTTCACTATAGAGGTATTTCACTTCTTTTAATAAATTGATTCCCAGATATTTTATTTTATTTGAGGCTATTGTGAATGGGGTAGTTTTCCTAATTTCTCTTTCAGTGGATTCATCACTGATGTATAGGAATGTGTTGATTTATAAGTGTTGATTTTTATATCCTGCTATTTTGCTGAATTCACTTATTAGTTCTAGAAGTTTTCTGGTGGAATTTTTTGGATCTTTTAGTTATAGAAGCATGTCATCAGCAAATAGTGATAGTTTGAGTTCTTCTTTACCTATTTGTATTACTATAATTTGTTTCTTCTGTCTAATTGCTCTGGCTAGAGTTTCAAGGATGATGTTGAATAGAAGTGGTGAAAGAGGACATCTTTGCTTTGTTTCAGTTTTTAGAGGGAATGCTTTTCAATTTTTTCTCCATTTAGAATGATGCTGGCCTTGGGTGTAGCATATATAGATTTTATAATTCTGAGTTATGTTCCTACTATCCCTAGTTTTTCTAGTGTTTTGAACATGAAGATTTGCTATATTTTGTCAAATACTTTTTCTGCATCTCTTGAGATGATCACATGATTCTTGCTTTTAAGTCTATTAATATGATGAATTATGTTTATTGATTTCCATATGTTGAACCAACTCTGCATCCTTGAGATGAACCCCACTTGATTGTGGTGCACTACATTTTAAATGTGTTTTTGTGTGTGATTTGCCAGAATTTTATTGAGAATTTTTGCATCTATATTCATCAGGGATATTGTTCTGAAATTTTCTTTCCTTGATGTGTCTTTGTCTGGTTTTGATATCAGGGTGATATTAGCCTTATATAATGAATTTGGAAGGGTTTCCTCCTTTTCCATTTGATGAAATACTTTGAGGAGTATTGGCGTTAATTCTTCTTTGAATGTCTTGCAGAATTTGGCTGAGAATCTGTCTATACCTTCTTTATTAAGTTTTTGTTTGAATGATCTGTCCAGTGGTGAGAGAGGTGTGTTAAAGTCACCCAGTACTATTATGTTGTGGTTTGTTTGCTTCTTGAAATTGAAAAGGGTTTGGTTGATGTACACAGATGCTCCATTTTGGGGGGAATAAATATTTATGATTGTTATGTCTTGTTGATGTGTAATTACCTTCAATGAAATGCCCTTCTTTGTCCCTTCTGGTTAACTTTGGCTTGAAGTCCACTTTGTCTAATATGAGGATAGAAACCCCTGCTTGTTACAAGTTCCATGTGAATGATATGTTTTTTCCCATCCTTTTACCTTCAATATTTGAATGCCTTTGGCTATCAATAAGTCTCTTGGAGACAGTGTATTGTTGGGTCTTGTTTATTAATCCATTCTGCGGGTCTATGTCTTTTGATTGATGAGTTTAGGTCATTTACATTCAATGTTATTATTGATATATGATTTTTATTTCTTGTCATTTGATTTATTTCTGTTTTTGAATTTGAAGTGGTTTCTCCTTTTATTAATTATTCTGCTAGTTTAGTTTCTCCCTTTGCTTTTTCATGTCTTCTTCATGAAATATTTTATTGAGTGGGTTTTTTAAAATATTTGTTTTATTTTTAGTTGTAGGTGGACACAATTACCTTTTTATTTTATTATGTGATATCAAGGATCAAACCCAGTGCCTCACACATGCTAGGAAACTGTTCTACCACTGAGCCACAACCCCAGCCCTTGAGTATGTTTTTTAGTGCAGTATTTCTTGTGTATTATTTTTAACCTTTGTTTATCCTGGATTTTTTTTTCATTGTCAATTCTGAAGCTTAATTTTGCTGGGTATAGTATTCTAGGCTGGCATCCTTTTTATCAGAGATTAGTTTATATTATTTCCAATACTTCTTAGCATTGAGGGTCTGAGATGAAAAATCAGATGAGATCTAGATTGGTTTTCCTCTAAATTTGACCTATCATTTTTCTTGAGCAATCTTTAAAATTCCATTCTTATTCTGTAGATGATGCATTTTCATATCAATGTGGTTTGGTGTGGTTCTTGTGTAATTTTGTACATTGGGGGTCCTCTAAGCCTCCTGTGTTTGATTGATTTTGTATTTCATTCTTTAGGTTTGGGAAATTTTCTTCATTGAAAATATTCTGCATTCCTTTGGTTTATATTTCCGAGTCTTCATTTTTCCCAATACATCTTAAATTTGGTGTTTTCCGGGTACCACATATTTTGTCTTTTTGCCTAAAACTCTGCCTTCTAAGTGGTGTAGTCTGTTGGTGATACTTGCATTTGAATTTTTAATTTGTTTTATTGATTTCTTCATTTTGATGATTTCTGCTTGATTTTTTTTCAAAATCTCTGTCTCATTATTGAAACCATGTTTTACTTGTATTTTCTCTCTAATTTCACTCCTTATGTTGGCCTTTATCTGACAGAGTAGTTGAACTATGTACATTTTAAACTACTTTTCTGACATTTCTTCCACTGTGGTATTGATGGATTCTGTTATTGAAGTACTTGGTTTGTTTGGGGTGTTTTTTCTCTTGCTTTTTCATGTTGTTTGTGGATCTACCCATCTAATAGTATGGATCTGAAGTACAGTTTCTCTCCTGTATGCTTTCCAGTACCTCACCATTTAGGGGAAGACAAATAATAGCAATAACCAATGTAAACAATATTCAGTATTAAATCAAATAGTTCCTACTATGATGTCTACAATGTTGTCACAGTAAACAGAAATGGTATGATCTGTTACTGCTGCAATAAAAACAGTATGTTTGCAGAATGGTTTACAATTCCAAATGGTGGACAGAGAGAAAACAGAAGTGATATAGGATGTGATGATTATGAGAGAGGAGGAGATAATATAGATGTGAAAATATTAAAGGAAGAGTGAAAGAGAGAAAATGGAGATTGGCCATTAGCAGAAGAAAAGAGGAAGAGAATCAGGGGAAACAGTTAAGTGAGAAAAAATATATAAAGTAAAATTTTAAAAATAAAAATATAATAATATAAAACAAATGGAAATATAATAATGAAACATCCCTAGCCTTCAAAAAACTGATTTATGGAAAATAACTTGTCTTTGCTGGGTACATGGTGTACACTTTTAATATTAGTGGCTTAGGAGGCTGAGGCAGGTGGATTGTGAATTCAAAGCAAGCCTTAGCAAAAGCAAGGCACTCTGTGAGACCCTGTCTCTAAATAAAATACAAATAAGGCTGGGTTGTGGCTCAGTAGTCGAATGCCCCTGAGTTCAATCCCCAACACTGCCCCATCCAAACAAACAAACAAACAAACAAAAAACAACAACAAAAAACTGGCTTCAAAAATGCTAGAAATGAGAAAAATGTGAATATGAATATGTATAAAAGTACATGAACCATTAAGGTCACACTTAATCAGAGGGAAAAAAAGGAAAAAAAAATCTCAATGAAAAGTTAAAGAATTGTTTCTGTTGGAGTTCAAAAGATTCTCAGCTTCCCTTCTCAGCAATGTTAGGTGAGGTTGCTAGAGTGAGAGAGTTAATCCTGTAGGTAGAACTCTTAAGAGTCAGGGTTTAGGCTTAAAAAGGCCTGAGTCTTTTCATTGAATGTTAGTTGGCCTGGAGATTTTAAATTAGTGTATCTTCAGGGACCAGCAATAGACAGTCCATGCTGGAAGACTACCCCAGGGATCTCCACTTGGTTCCACTCATGTGGTGGAGGTACAATTCTTAGTAAACTATGTCACCTGTGGACCCCACATTTCCTGGTCTCAAGTTCAGTCTCCAAACTTGATCTCTCCTGTCCTTCCCTTTTGAATTCCTGGCCAGGTGCATCTCTCCCAGCCTGTCCTGCAAGCATCCAGATTGGAGAGAGAGCGGGAGAGCTGGGTAGGATTCCATGACCAGTAGTCTCCTGTGTAAACCTCTCATCATTTTTTACTTTCTGTTTGTCATTTAGGCATGCTCTACTCTATATCATGCAGTATGGGTTTACCAGACCTGTATTTGGGGCCAAACTCATTTTTTTTTTCCAGGAATTGGCTTCCTAGCTTCTGGCACCCATGCCACAACTGCAAAATTGTCCCTTGCTCTGTCCTCTATGTGCCACTGGGAAAGATGAAGTCTCTTTCCCACACTAGGATATTGTGCAGTTCCTTTCATTTTAGTTGGGCAGTATTTTTGATCTTGAAACTCTCTACCCAGACATACCTCAGTCCTCCTAGAAATGCGGGTTCCTTTAATTCCCTTATCCTTCAACTTTGATCATAGAGGGATTTCTTCAGCTGGTGCCTCTGGCCATGGCAGAAGCTGCGGCACTAATGATTTCTTCCTTATTTTATTATATCCATCCTCCTGAGTCCCCGATCTACTTTTGAGTTTCTAGTATTAAATTACAGTAATGTCCCTCCCTTTTTATTGTTCATGCACCTTGCTGAGAAGCTCCTTGTCTGCTTTCTTGGTTTCACACCATGTAGTCACCAGAAAAATGACCTTCTCTATTCTACCATCTCAAAAAACCTAGAGTTTAAATTTCATGCTAGTGTTTTTGTTTGATTTATTTTTTCAAAGACACTGGCAATTAGCAAGCCATGGAGGTAGTATATTCTACAAATAATTGACTCAGAAATTGTGGGATCCAGGATGGTTTTACCTTTAGGATCTGAGAAAACTGGATATCCAATAAGGTATATTCAGGAAAGAGCTGATGAATTCTTTCCTCTTCTGTTTTTTTTTTTTTTTTTGAAATATCTTAGGGAGAATTGGTACTACTTTTTCTTTAAATATTTGGCAAAATTCAGAAGTAAAGCCATGTGATCTTTGATTTTTCTTTAATAGGATACTTTTCATTAATAATTCAGAAGTATTTATTTCATCATTGCTTTTGATTCATCTTTTTAGGTTTTCTATTTTTTCATGATTCATATTTGACAAGGTATGTGTGCCTAGAAAATTTTTCATTTCTTCCAGATTGTCAAATTTGTTGGTATATTCTTGTTCAAAAGAATCTCTAATGATTGTGTTTCCATGGTATCAAGTATAATTTTTCCCATTTTCTTTCTGATGTGAGTCTTTTCTTTTTTTCTTAGTTTATTAAGAGTTTGTCTGTTTTCTTTTCAAAGAACTACCTCTTGGTTTTGTTGATCTTTTTTTACTCTCTATTTCTGTTCTGATCTTTATTTAATTTTCTAAGTGGATTTTCTGAGGAATTCCTTGGGGGAAAAGGCATCAAATATTATTATATCAAACCTTCTGAAAGAAAAAGGTTGTGACAGGACATGGCAGTATTATACCATGTTGGAAAAGCACACCCAGCTGAAAAAACAATCTATATATTACTTTGGTCCAAAGGGGATAATGATACTTGTTTAATTTTGACATAGACTAATAAAAATAGTTTACAAAAAGGATAAGTCATAACCATTTGCACAATATCTTTTGTTGAGAGCTTCATTAAAAGGAATAAAACAGATTATAAAATAACGAGAAAAGAGGGGATTATAAAAATACATAATAGAGCAGTTGCCTTGTAATATTCCCAAACTTCCAATAATGAAGGAAGGTAATATTATTTTATTTTAGAAATAGAATAATGAATACCTTTATTACATTAGCTAATTCAGGAGGGAGGAGGACTCATTTTCCTTCTGGGATTTGATTTTCATTAGATAGAAGAACCCCAGCTCCTTGACCTTTAGTGCATACAGCCATTTGCTGGGCCATAGTGACCATTTTGACACAATACAGGCAAGAAGCTTGCCCTGCTAGAACTTCTCCTCCAAAAGAGTACTGAATTTTCCATCTGTTTTCCTTTCATTGTATTTCTTTTGAATTTTATTTACTAGTTTGTTTGTTTAAAATCTCTTCCTCCTCAGGAATCAGCTTGGCTGCCTTCTTGCAGCCCATGGCCTGTGAATAGTCAGACCTATGCCACTCTGTGGGTATGGTGTACTGTCGATAGCATAAGGCAGTTCTTCACCAGGATTTAGGGACATGCCAGGTCATTATTGGATGTATTATAGACAACATCAATGATCCTTATTTTGTGAGTCAACACTCAGAGGCCCAGGAGAAGTTCCTCATATCCAACCTCAGGACACAGTGCTTCTTGTTGCTTTATCACACATGGACTTTGTGTATGCAGCAGGGACCACTTTTCATGTTGGCAGCAGAACATCCTATCTTATACTTCTTGTGGCAGGACTTTTTCTTGTGGCACTTGTGCCAGTTGTCCTATGAAATGCCCATTGTTCAGCTCTAAATGAAAAGAGCAGAAGTTACATTTTAGAGAAACAGTTGACCATGATCTAGAATTTAAATGAATTAAATGCATTGTTCCGTTAACCCTTTTAGCCACAACTGTACATGTATTCTGACTTGTTACTTGAGTATCATTATCTGCAATGTCTTTTGTCCTTATGTATGATCTAATTTTTCTCTGTTTTATTTTCTTTTAAAAAATATTTTTAGTTCTAGATGGACATAATACTTTTATTTATTTTTATGTGGTGCTGAGGATAGAACCCAAGAGCTCTACCACCGGGCTGCAACCCCAGCCTCTCTCTGTTTCCTTAATCACATATGTCTATATTCTTATTTGTGTTTTCTTACACAGGAGCTACTATTTATGGCAATTAATTCCTGAAGGGTTTTGTGGCTCCTGCCAATTTCTAAAATCATTTATAGAAAAATGTAGAGAAATTAGAGAATTGTATAATTATTTAGTATGTAGAAAAAAAAGAAAAGAAAAGAGGAGTGAGATTTTTTCCCCACCATTTTTTTTTCCTTAGGGTATTTACTTTAGAAAACTTGTAAATGTAAAACCTTTCTCTTTTAAAAGCTGAATAAACCAATTGCCAGTTTTATAACCCAGAAATGTTTTCCCTTTGGATGAAGCAATTAGCCACCCCAATTACTAGGTGAATTTAGGAATAATTATGTGTGACAAATGGTGCCATCAAATCCTTTTACTTAAAGACTAATTATCTTTTATCTTAAGGATCAGCATGTAATAGGTTGTTTGCTGGATATATAAATAAAAGGAATTTATTTCTGTTTTAGCTATCTCTTTAGCAAATTTCCTGTAGTGTACATCATATTCCAGGTTAATGATTATTTGATAATAAAACTTTTTTTGTTCCTTTATGATAATTTGAACTTTACCTAAGTCCTATAATCTTATAAAACCAGTGAAGATTTAAAAATCCCCCTACCTTCTTTATGTTCCAGAAAAAGGCTTACTGCAGTGAAACATCCTTGCCAACCTTACTTACATAAGAGTTATGGATAACTTCCTTGTTTATATTGACAAAGCTAGACATACCCTCAATGTTCTCTTTCTTTTGTCTTGTACATGATTAACTGAACCACTTGGCCTTGTTGATCAGTTAAAAGAAAATGTTTGTTACCAAACTTGTTAAGCTTTTCTTCTTTCTCCAGGTTCCTGAACTTTGTCTCAATATCATCCGAGCCAGCATCAAACACCTCTTGAGAATAGGTTGGCGTTGGAATAAAATATTGTGTGATCTCCTGTCAAACCACATTATACTTTCACCCCACTTCCTCACACAGCTGGATCTTTCTAGCTTTTGTTTACTCCTCTATTTAAATAATGTTTTATAGCACTGTAAGATTACTATAGTTAGAAACAATTAATTGAATATTTCCATGTAGCTTATAGGGTTTTGCATGTTCCCAACATGAAAAAATGATGTATGTCTGAGGTTACCCTGACCTGATCATTGGAATGCTGTACTGTATCTTCTAAATATTTATAATTACTATGTGTCCAGTAAAATATAATAAAAATTTTAAAGAAGATATTTTTTGGTAAGTCTTGAGATACTTGTCAATCCTATAGCCACTATGTTGTATTACAGTGTAGTCCCCTTCCCCTTATTTTAAAAGTCCCTTTTCATACCAGAAATAATTCATTTTTTAAGGACAACCTTCTCCTTACTGAGACTGAATTTGTTATTTGTCATATTTTATAGAGAGGAATTTTTGAGTTAGAGAATTTTGTTTTTAATCATCTCTTTAACATAATAATGTAATCATGTAGGTGATATCTTATCACATCCCCCATAATATATTTGTTAAAAGCAAGTCACAGGACTAACCACACTTAGAGCATACAAAGACATGAACAC
Organism: Marmota flaviventris; assembly: GCF_047511675.1. NCBI lineage: Eukaryota > Metazoa > Chordata > Mammalia > Rodentia > Sciuridae > Marmota > Marmota flaviventris. The sequence continues at coordinate 19,944,973 of NC_092518.1, read as the reverse complement.
TAAGGTAGATCTGAGGGGAGTCCCATGAGATTATTAGCCAGTCTACTTTATGTTCCCCAAAGTTTCCTCGCTTTACCTTATGCAAAATGTATTCACCTTCCTCCAATATCCCCAGAAGTCTGACTCCATTACAATATCTGCTAAAAATCCAAGTCTTATCTAAATGAGGTCCAGCTACAGTTCCAGCTACAGGCTCCCAGGGTGTAGGATACTTTATTAGGCACACCAGCTGGATACACTCTCTGTATGTGGACCTGTGAAACAGAAGAGGCAAGTTATCTGTCCTATTTAGTGTACAATATTTCATTTTATTTACATCTATTTTCTCAGTCCTTAATCTTTACTTCTGATTTCTTTTGTATTTACAGAGAAACACCTACTTGATACTGTGTTACCCTATTCTGCATGATAAAATATGATGGAAAATTTCCAAATTTGATTTTTAAAAATAGCATAGTTTGTACTCTTAAACCTGATACACAGTGACAGATACATAATTAAAGTGGTGATTCATATAATTATATTATGAATCTATTTAAATTCCTATTAAAAGGAAAAACATTAGAAATTAACTACAAATAAAAAAAAATTATGAACCAATGAGTAAAAGAATGAATTAAGAAATGCTTGAAAGAGAAAGAAAAAAAGACAAAAATTTACAAGATACTACATAAAGCAGGAAGGCAAAATAATAGATCTTGTGTTCTTTCCAGTTCAATACTCCACTACTTAGAATGTGGACAACTCTCTTCAATAACAAAGTAAAGAAATTAGTTCAGATTCATTACAGGTGGTAGAAGTAGTTGATCATAGCTCTGGAACATGTATTATCCATGGTGATAGTGACAAATTCAGTCCTGCTTTCTTCCTGGTCTCTCAAAACCTCTTGATACAGATTTGGGAAGGAGCCAGTGGTAGTACCATTGATCTTGGTCAAAACTTTTAGGACTCTGATTTTGTTTATTTCAGCATGGGTTCTGGGACCCACAAGAATTCGTAGTAAGGAGGATCAATTTTTGGCACTTGCTTGTACTCCAGATACATTTCGTGCACCATATCTCTGGGGAGCTTCCTTGATTCCCATAGATGAAGTACATCCTTTGAATCTGAATCACATTGATAATCAAAAATTCATATACTTCCTATTCAGGAAGGTGATTGCTCATCATGAAGACCATGCTCATCATGAAAACCATGCATAGCAGAATCATCAAAAAAATATTACTCTTGGGTAGCGCATTACCAGCACTCGTACTTCTCTTGTAGAGTTATAACTTGCTGACACAAGCAGCCAGAAGACATGGGAACATCCTTCAATTCAAGGGCCAAAGACCAGCTCCATGTGTTTAAGACAAGACAGTATCTCTCACCCCAAAGTTTAACAAGAATGTAAAGAATGGTAAAATATATATCTATAACAATGCAAGTCATTCACAAATATTAATTTAGGAAACTAAGAATTGCTATAACATTTTTGAAATGGAACTTCAGCAGTATTTGTAAATATTTTCAGTCTTTATACTCTTTGACTTTAACCCAATTTTTGTTTTGCTGTGACTTATTAGAAAACATATACACTTTTCCCCAGGATTTCATGTCCAAAGTTGTTGATTTCAATTTTATTAATAGCAACAAGTGGTAAATAGCTTGAAGTTCCATTAGGAGGAAAATGTTAAATGAATTATTATACAAACATACTTAGAGTGCCAGAGAGTAGGTGGATCTCTATGCTGTCATGGAAATAGTCTGCATTCATTTTACTAACTGACAAAGTCAAGAAGCAGAATGGGATGTGCATGGTTACCCATGTGTGTTAAAAAATTAATACATTTTTAGCACTTCTATATATGAAAAAAGCCTCAGATCATCTTTAAAAATGACACATAGCAGATTGTTAATTGTGGTAATTTCTGAAGAGGTATCTGAATTTTGAAAAAAAGGAGAGACATTGTAATTTATCTGTGCTTGAATTTTTCATAATAAGGATATATGTATTATCTTCATAATTAAATATTTAAATATATTTAAACACAGAAATAGTAGTTATGCATTAATCAGATAGTAAATGAAAGCTGATGCAACAAAGAAAACCTGGAAATGAATGACTTAAAATAATAAAAGTTCATTTTTCATACTCATAAATTCTTATGTGGAATATACTTTTAAAGAATGAAAGCATAAAAATATTTTTCTTTGCCACAGTGATCTACTATCTTAATTTTTCAAATAGCTAATAAATATGACTGGAACATTTTCATGGGAGATTTCATACTATCTCAGCTGGTTTTCATGTCATCTGTTTTTTCACCTTCTCCCTGCTGCATATATTACTGCTGGGGAGTGTCCAAGTTTGTCCCAATTCTTTTTTCCTTTTCTCTACATGTTATTCTTCCAAGGAAACCTATCTACCTCTATGAAACCCCATTCACACTCCAATGAATCCTAAATTATTCTTTCTAGAATAAACTTTCTCACCTGTGTCATAATCTTAAAAAACATCCTACTTAATACTTTCTTGTATGCTTAGTATGTATTAATAACTTAACATGGCCAAATAAGAACTCTCACCTCTATCACCAACAACTAGTCTTCCTCTGCTCAATAAATGCCATCATTGTACATGCACTATTTCAAGACAAATATGCATAGGTCATTCTTGGTTCTTCTTTTTCCTATACCTCATTTGCAGAGTAGGCACCTGATTATCTACTGAACTACACAGACTGCAAAAGAGATTCATGAACAGTTTGTGATCAAGCTAGAGCCAGGCATAAACTTATATTAAAATCAGACTAAAATTCTTGGTCCATTTTCCATACCATTCTTTTTGTATGAACCTTTTTAGTATTGCCATAGTATCAGAGTAAGTGTTAGTGCAACATTTCTTGCAATCTTCATGTACTAAGAGGATAAGGGGATTCCATTTGTTCCATTACCATCTTATCCACTATACTGTAGGCTAATTTACCATAATATACATAATTGATACTTTAATATATTATTGATACTTCAGTTAATGCTTCATGTAGGTATATGTAAGCCAAATGACTCTGCCTGTGCTACATGTTCTACAAAGGAGAATGGGGAGAGGCCTGAGATTGTTCCAGAGGGAATAATATGTCACTTCCATTACAAGTCTCCACTCACACATACACACAAACAAACACACACATACACACACACACACAGTTTTTCTTTGTTGATTTTTTAATGGATGCTTACTTTTTTTTCACATTGTTTAGTGTGCTGGGTGGAAGCTGGGGGACACACTTTGTTTCCTCCACATATTTCAATAAACTAAAAATTATTTTAAAATCTTGTGTGGGTAGGTAGGAATCTTCACTGACTGATCCAGTGATATTGACTGCTTACGCATGTGATTCCTCATCTCAAGGGTCCCCATTTCATTGACAAGGGCTGTTACTAATGACAGGTAGATTGAATACGGTAGTATCCCCATTAGCCCAGGAAGGAGAACAAGATACTATGTGAATGAGCACTTGAACTTCCATAAACTGTTACATACTAGGTGCTTGATAAAAGGGCAAATAATAGAGTTTGTTATGAAAACATCTTCATTGCTTGGTGGAATTTTCTGAGGAGACAACGTTTGTCTTGCAGTTATCCAAATTCTTGCCAGCCTCTTACATGACAGGTGCTTTCAAATAAAGTATTGCATTCTTTTTTTACTGTTTTTATGACTGCATTTTTAATTATACATAATAGTGGGGTTCATTGTGACATATTCCTATGTGCATATAGCACTATTTGCTCTAATACATTCCCCAGTACTTTTTCCCCCTCATCTCCTCCCTCCCTCTGTTCCTTTTCCTCTACTTTTCTGATCTTCTATTTATTTATAAAAATATTTTTCATAGATGTATCATCATTATGAAGTGGAAATCATGATATATTCATACATTCATATAGCTATTTGGGTCTATTTTATTTCTGTTCTTTTTCACTTCCTTCCTCCCCGTTGATTCTCTACCTCTACTCTATTGATCTCCCTTTTACTCTTGCCTCTAATTTTCATTTTTTTCAGCTTTCATTATTTATTTTTAAAAACCTTTATGAAACTTTAAAAAAAATTAAAAACTTCATTCTGTAGTAAAGTACCTACAAAGTTCACAACAAAATACAAAATTATAAAATACTAAAAGCTTTTCCTTGATATCCCATTATCAGCACTGGTTTTGAATATTTTATTGGATACCCAAACAATTATAATAAAACAAGAAAGGAAATAAAATGTCACACTTCACTGTCAGAAAATCAAAAATAATCAACCCCAAATGATTAGTTAAGAAAATGAGTAAAGCAATGGTCCTGGATACAAGATTAACTAGCCAGAGTTCTCCAGAGAATCCTGAGATTGAGAGATTAATGAAATGTCTGGTAACAATTGTAGAGATCAGCAAGATTGAAATCTGCAAGATGAGCCAGCAGGTTGAAAATTCAAGAGTTGACACTGTTGGGCTGGGGCTGTGGCTCAGTGGTAGAGCCCTTGCCTTACAGGTGTGAGGCCCTGGGTTTGATCCTCAGCACCACATAAAGATAAATAAATAAAATAAAGGTACTATGTCCATCTACAACACACACAAATATATATATATATATATATATATGAAAGCTGACACTGCAAGCCAGTAGACAAAGAGCTCAGGCAGGATTTCTGTATTACAATCTTGAGGCAAAACAGCTTCTTCGGGATAGTTGTCTTTGCTCTTGAGACTCATGATTGGATATGATTGGATACATCCTTCCCATGTTATGGAAGGTAATTTGCTTTATTCAAATTCTAATGATTTATCTGAGAATTGTTTTTAATAAAGAGCTTTGTAACATCTTGAGTGGTGTTTCAAAACAATTGGGCACTATAGCCTAGCCAAGTTGACAAATAAAATTTAACATCACAGTCCACCCCTTGGCAATGTAGAATCTATATCTCCTTAAAATGTATTTAAATTATAAAGTCAATAAGGAAGTCATACTTTCTCCTGATAAGAAACAACTATCTTGCATGCAAGATACACCAGAGGAGGATGCAAAGTTCATGAGTTATGATCACTCTTCTCTTCATTATCCTGTTATTTATATACTGAGATGTAAATTAACAAAACTTATATATGAAGTAAATGCATTTTATGTTATATAATAAGGGGAATGAGAGAAAATAAGAAACCTATACACATGTAAAAATATTCAGGACAAAATAAGGAACAAATATAACAATTACAATATTACAATTAATTTTTAAAAAGACTCAGTGAAATCTCAGCAGGGGGGGGGTTCACCTTTTGCTCAGTTGGACCTTTTTACACTGACCTCACTGCATTTAGTCTCAAGAGGATGAGACTCCTATGTTCCTATTTGTTAATGTCATAATCTTACAAATTCTAATCTTAAACTTGACTGAGGTACTAGATAAAGGAGAAATTATTAGAATTCATAATAGTCTTCTCTATCCCTGGTAGAATTTCTAAGAAGGCCAAATTTGGGTTGAAATTCTCCATTGGTTTTTGAGAGCCTACTAGGTGATTGGTGCTTTGTAATACAGAATCAAACCAAATTTTCAAAAGGAACCTATACAATCTCAGCAGGGAAAAGCTCAACTTCAAGTGAAGACACTCAGTAGCACCTTTCTTGTATTGACCTTTGAATAAATTCTAGGGTCTCAATAGATTGAGAATGTGCTCCTTTCTTTTGTGCCTGGTGAAAATCTTAAAATCTTTTGAACCCTACATACCTCAACATGACTGAACATGCAGGATACATTTTTACAAGTGCCATTAGGCACAAGGCAAAACCAGGATTCTCCTCTGGAGCAACTAATAATTCACCATCCTTTTGATGCCTCTTATTTTTCTTTGCTGATAAATAATAGTATGTCTGCTAAGAAATACCTTTTCCCCTCTTGAAAGAATTCTAGGGTATTTTGAGGAAATTCAACCACAGTAGATTTGGTTATATAGTCATTTTCATGGCCTTTCCTCATCTTCAACTAATAAGGGAGGCTAAATTTTTGATTATCTACATAAGCTCACCCATGTGTGTATTTGTTCAGGTGTGAGGATCAAACAACATATCCATTTAAAAACCTACTGGCAATATTTAGATTGAGTATTCAACTACATCCCAAGAGCAAGTATTTTCCATGCAAAATCAGAAATCACATGCTAATCACCAACTCATTTGGAATAGATTTTGAACCTATTATAGAGATGTGGGATGGGACATCTACAGAAAGTTGGAATGCTCTAAGTCCAGGGGTGGGCAGGTGATTCTGAGCCACCAGTTTTATAGGAAGCAAGGGTGAAAAGGTGAACCATTCAGGGAAGGCAGTGAAGATAAGGTTCTTATCAGCAGATATGGTTCCAGTTTGGACATGAAAGCACACTGAAGAATGCACAAGGGAAAGGTTTACTCATTGTGAGAATGTGCTGGTATAAGATTCATGTGCCAGCACCTGGGAAAAGTCTACACTTAAGGAAACCTGGGGCTAGGCACAGGAAGATCCTCAGAAAATGAAGTCCAAAATAATCCCTACCTTAGCCTTATTCTTATATTTACCTTCTTTCTTTAGGCCTGCTTTTGGTACTTTGGCTACAGAGTACTGTCATTTTAATAGTCTGTAATATTTTTAGAGTAGTGAAAATAATAGTTAATTAAGAGCCAAAAGGTCTGACTGAAGTTAGGAGAAGTGGAAAACATGGACTCTAGAAAAATTCTAGCCAGGTTAGATCAGAAGTCTATTCCAAGCAATATCTCTTACCAGCCATGTGAACTTAAGAACATGATAAGTTCTGTAAATTATGTTTTATAAACTCTATCTTGCAAGACTGTTGGGATATATGTTATAGATATAAAGCACTTATCAGAGAGACTGGAAACTATTGTATCTTTACTGAATGGTAGTTAGCATGATATCACCTTCCCCTCTGGGGAAATTTATTTATTATTAATTCAAGAGAGCATGTAGCTTTGTAGGACACCAAATTAGTCCATAATGTTCCAAAGCAAGTAAGTCCAAATAAAACTTTCCTTGTTTGAGGGTAATTTAGTTCATTTACAATGTGGGGGGGTCTTCTTCAGTTGTTTGCAACTTGAATTTCTAAAATTTGTGTCAAGAACCAACAACTTCCCACCCAGATATCTTTCCATCCAAACCACACTCCAATTTTCATTCATTTCATAATCATCACATATGAAATTTTTCTAAATTGCATGCATGATAACTTACCTAAAATGTCTTTTTAAAGCATTGAGATCTGTCTCAGTTCAGGACAAACAGAACCAAGACAGTAGCTTCTAGGCATCTTACTTCAAGCATGTTTCACAGTTATTTAGAAATTTTCTGTGCATGAAACAAATGGCTTGCATTGTATGTGCAACTAAATGTGAATGAGATATCCCAGGACACTATTCATTTTTACCCTAGGAGAAAGTTTCTTTGTGGTTTATTTTTGATACCAAGTTAGCTCTTAAGAACAGGTTTACAATCCACGGTTTTGTCCTTCTGTGCTGACATACATCATGAGTGTTTGATCTTGGCTCATCAGTCTCACAGCTTAATCTAGTCAATGTCCAACTTAAAAGTTCCATTATCCCATGGTACCCTTGAGAGGACTCATTCCAGGATACCAAAATCCATGGATGCTCATGTCCCATATATAAAATAGCATAGTATTTCATATACCTAGGTAACCTTCCTGTATACTTTAAATCATCTCACCATCACTTATACCTAATATAAAGTAAATGATATGAAACAGTTCTTATACAGTATCATTAGGGAATAAAGAAGAAAAAAATCTGTGCATGTTCAGTACACATGCATTTTTTCCTAAATGTTTTTGGTCTGTGGTTGATTGATTCATGGATACAGAAGGCTAACTGTATATCACACTGAAGGATTGTAGTTTCCCAAAGCCTCAAAGGGCCTTTCCTCAGGATATACTTACTTTATTATTTGTAACCAGACATTCCCCCCTCACTTTTCCCAAATCCCTTCCTACTTCTTTCTTGTTGCTTATCTTTTGGTATTAGAAGGTACTTCTCCATTTTCCTTATAGAATTACTGTTATTTGACTGTAAAGTTTTGTGTCCCACTTTCCCTGTCTCTAACAAAATCACTTCCAAAGAGCAAATACTCAATTAGTAATTGGAAATAAATGAGCCAGTGAACATGAAGTCTAGTTTATAAACATTTATTTTTTTCTATATTTTAATAAGTTAAAAAATCTATGTGTCTTTTGTCTTTAGAAAACAAACTGAAATGGAATAAAGACTGAATACCTTTTACTTTTCTCCCCCTTTATTTCTTGATCCCTCAAGTTTTACTGCTAAATTCTTTTAAATTGTCAAAGAAATGCCTATTCCACTGCCAGGTTTTCTTGTTCTGGTTCACTAACTATGACAGATTTACCAATTGTTGTACAAAATAATAAAACTCCTAATCTTAAAACTATTAAATAATAAATATGTAAATAAAGTCATTAATAATTTTATATTCTAAAGTTAATGAAACTTATTAAGGAAAAATTTGAAATACAGCACAATACTCTAAATTAGGCATATAGAATGGGAACACAAACACATACACTGTGTTCCCTTCAGACCCACCATGGCCATCCACTAAGAATGCTCATTGTTCTTCATATCCACAAAGATAACAATCTTCCTCAAATTTCAATACTTGAAATATAACCTAGAATAAAAGGAAAGAACAGTAAAATTCCAAGTTACCAGTATACAACAAGAAAGTAAAGATGATACTCACTTATTCCCTCCAGCCCCTGACTAGCCATCTACTATTAGGAGATTTACACACCTTTTCAAGGAAAAAGTGAAGAACAAGGCTCAGATTTCATTTAGCATGGGAGAAGCTGCTGGCCCTTTCCCTGGCCCTGGAATGTGAATTGGCCATAGCAGTATTGCGAGCCCTTGCTGCAACTCTGGCTTGAGCTCTCTCTTCCTCATCTTTCAAAGCTTCTTCATACCAGGATGGGAAGGCATTGGGGGTAGTATCATGGATTCTGGCCAAAAACTCTAGGATTTTCATCTTGCTGGTTTCAGCATGGGCTCTTGGTCCCCACATGAATTCATAACATGGAGGGTCACTGTTGGGGACCTGCTGGGACTCCAGATACTTTAGCTGCACCAAATCTTCAGTGATGACCTTCCTGGGTTCCCCATAGATGAAGTGCTTCCTATCAGCATATACACCCATCATATTCAGCACCTTCCAGATCTCCTCTTCAGAGGCACAGTTGCCTTTCATGAAGATCACACCCAGTACAATCATTAGGAGACCCATTTTTGGCATGTTCTCTTCATCACCCATTGTTCCATCAAGGGTGTAGTCTAGTTTGCTAACAAGAGCATGGTAGTGCCTGATAGGATCAACTTCCTTCAAGTCAACACCAAAGGCCAGCTCCATGTGCTCAGAGGCTCTCCTGAGGATCTCATTGAAGTGACACTTGTACTTTTTGATAACATACTTCAACATGTCTGCCTTTGTAATCAGCTCTTTCTTTTGATATTTGTCTATTAGGAACTGCACCAGTAAAACCACTTTCTTATTTAAGGGGTCTTTGCGCCAGCCCTCACTAACCTGACAGGAATCTGAACTTCCCTCATCTTGGCTTTGGACATCTTCATCTGAATCCATGTTTGAATCATCTGCCTTAGTGATATTGGTGGTGGATGGGGTTCCCTGAGGCAACACAGGAGTTCCAGATATGCCAGCATTTGAAATATTTTGAGGTCTATTATCAAAGAAAGTATAGGAAGAGGGTGTGGACTCTTCTCCCTGTGTTTCAGTGGCCTGAGTAGATCCTAGACCCTGGTTCTCACTAAGGGCCTTGCGGGCCTTGCGGCGTTTTGCTTGGGCTCCGAGCTTACTCTTCTGACCTCGAGGCATAATGACTCTTGATACAGACAGCAGGCCTTAGTGCAAACAGTTGGATTGATGAAGAGGTTACCCTAGAAGATGAAAAATGAGAAAATGTGTACAGCCTCATTAGGGAGATTCTATCTTGGTTTCAATAACAACTGCCTCTGTTAGTTCCCTTGCGAGTACTGCTCTAGGAACCCTCAAGGCAGGGGCAGAGTGCAACCCTGTTCTGGGAGAGTTTGTTACTTAGGATATTGACTTTAATTCTGAGCAATACTTTGACTCCTTCCTCTACTGGCGAGGCAGCCTGCTTCCAACCAGAGCTTCCCATCCCACGAAATACTAAAAGAATATATGGGGGTGATAATCCTAACAGATGTGACTTCTTGGGCCGCCCAGGATTGACAAGGGGCAGGGTGGGTCTCTGTGGGGCTGCCTCTCTCTGTTTGGGGGGAAGAGTGCCCATATATTCACCTTGAAACCGCTGGTTCCTTGTATTCCTTTCTTTGAAGGCTTTATCCTGGACTCCACAGCACACTGAACCGGAAATGACTGTTGTCTACTTCCGGCCCCACCCACTTGACCCTGCTTGCTTAATAGGGGCGGGGCTTTATCAGCCCACGTTTTTTTCTGGAGAGGTGGAATTTCCTGAGAAGTCAGGTAAAGTCTTTTCATTGATTATTACTAGAGTTGGGGCTTCTCCCTATGCTGAGCTGGGTCAGTTGGTCTCAGACCAAGGCTGTCATTTCACTGAGCATCCTGAGTAGGAAATAAGGTGAAGCCTGAGGCTAGCATTCCTGCTGGTATATCTCTGTGGTTCTTTACTTGGGTAGATGGTCCTCTTAATCCTTACTCAGTGTCTTGTATTGATTACTTATAGTTGCTTACTTTATCTCCCTAATGCCAACTTGAGGCTGGCTCCATCAGATAAAGTCTTAAATATATAAATAATTTCAGTACAATAAAAATCTGTACAGTATTATATTCACCATAATTAAACATAGTATATTCCTCTTATTGCTCTATTGCTACATCTTGTACCTGAGTCTGAGTTCATTTTAATAGTTGATTTGATAAAGTTTTGTATATTTTTATTCTTTCCATTTGGATGTTGTTTCTGTTTTTAAATTAATTTCTTACCTGATACATTAAAATGTAGAAATTGTATACATTTACAAGGCATTGTGATGTCATATATACATTTATACACATGCATACACACACACACACACACACACACACATATATATATATATATATATATATATATATATATATATATACTTTGTAATCAGAGTAAACATATGCATATGTTTATTTTATAGTTACCTTGCTGTGCAATAGCACATTGGAACTTCCTACTCCTAGCTATAACTTGGTATTCATTTATTAATCATTCCCCATCCATATTCTTTCTGTCCTCTGGTAACCACCATTCTGCTCTCAACTGCTATGAGGCCAGCTTTTAAAAGTATTTCACTTATGAGGGAGATTGTGCAGTATTTGTCTTCCTATGCTTGGCTTATTTCACTTAGCATAATTATCTCTTGTTCTATCTATGTTGTTGCAAATGATGGGATTTCATTGTTTTTCATGGTTGAATAATATTCCATTGTTTAGATGTACCACATTTTCTTTATTCATTCTTCAGTTAATGCACACTTAGGTTGTTTCAATTTCTTAGGTATTGTAGCAATACGGTTTAAGTTAACATTTGAGTGCAGATACCTCTTCAACATTCTTATTTCATTTCCTTCAGATATGTCATAGCAGGGTTGTTCGATCCCACAGTAATTCTACTTTTAAGTTTTTGAGGAACCTACATATTGTCATTCATGATTACTGTACTAATTTACATTCCAATCAACAGTATACAAGAGTTCCCTTTTTTCCACCTCCTCACCAACACTTGTTAGCTTTTGTCTTTTGATTCTAGCCATTCTTTTTGGAGTGAGATGATATCTCATTGTGGTTCTGGTTTTCATTTCCCTCATGATTTGTGGTATTGAGCAATTGTTTTATATAACTGTTGACCATTTGTACATCTTTTGTGAAACTTCTGTTTAGATCTATTATCCATTTTAAAAGTGGGTGTTTGCTTTGTTGAGTTTTTGTATAGTGCTGTATTATTGAGTTGTTACATGGAGTTCCTTACATTAGCCCCTTTTAAGATGTGTAGTAATTTGCAAGTTTTTTCCCTTATTCTATAGGTTATTTATTTACTTGATGTATTTCCTTTCCTGAATAGAAGCTATTTTTTTTAATTTGATATAATCCTATTGTCTATGTTTGCTTCTGTTTCTATGCTTTAGGGGGTACTGTAAAACAAAAACAAAAACAAGCTTGCTATTTTAGCATTCTGAAGTGTTTCTACTATGTGTTCTTCTAATAGTTTCATGTTTTAGATTTTAGTCTTATTCCATTTTGAGTTGAGTTTTGTAACTGGTAAGGGATTGGAAATATGCAGTTTCATTTTACTGCATATGGATATCTAATTTTCCCAGCACCATGGTTGAAAAGACTGTCTTTTCTTCAGGGTATTTTCTTAGCACATTTGTCAAAAATCTGTTGACTTTAGATGTGTGGGTTACTTCTCAGCTCTCTATTATGTTCAATTGTTCTGTGTATCTGTCCAGATGTCAAAACTAGGCTGTTTTGATTACTACAGCTTTGTGGCATAATTTAAAAGTAGGTAGTGTAATGCCTCCTACTTTGTTCTTTTTGATCAAGATGGTTTTGAACTATTCAGGCTTTTTGATGTTCAGGATTTTTTTTTGATGTTTTAGGATTTTTTTCTAGTTTATTTTTGTATTCGTGAATATAGCTATATGCTGGATATACAATCCAGTTCAAGTTTGATCAGTGACAGTTGGTACCATTCTTTTGTGCCTTATTTCAGATTTTATTGGGAATGCTTCTAACATTTCACATCTAGGTAGATTTGCTTTGATTTTTTTATATTAAAACTCTATTCTAATATAAAAAGTTATTACCATGAACTATTATTTAACCTTTAACCAATTTTTTTTCTTTACATCTGCACATGGTCAAATGCTTTCTCTTCTCTGTTAACAGTAAATTCCAATACACATTTTTCTGATGTTATGGGGTCTTCTTTCCTTAGGAACAGCCTGTTTCCTTATTTCTTCATTTAATTCACTGCTATATTAAATTGGCTGTAACTTTATTTATAATATTTTCTCTCTTTATATGTGTGAGCCTGGCTCAAGTGTACTTTTCTTGGGCCATCATAATGTAGTTTTTTCTATCAAGGAGAACTTAAATCAGTTGATTAATTTTCCATCTTCTTGTATGGTTCATAAGAATTAGTATACTGATGAGTTTTTCCTTTACAGCTTGGTTTAAGGGGCTTCCAAACAGCTGGATCTAAAAGATTTTGAAGGTGCCCAGGGACTGACTATAGTTTCAGTTTTTATTTGTGTTACTTTGGTTTTTATCACTGTGACCAAATACCTGACAGGAACATTTTAGAAAAAGAAAAGTTTATTTTGGCTCATTGTTTCAGAAGTCTTAGTCCATGTTGGCTTACTCCATTGCTTTCCCCTGAAGTAAGGCCAACACCATTATGAAAGGGCAGTGGTGGAGGAAAGCTGATCAATTGTGTTGGCTAGAAAGCAGAGAGGGAAAAGAGAAGTGGCCACAGGGATGATGAACCTTTTTGGAACATGCCCTCAGTGACCCACCTCCTTTAGTCACACCCTATTTGCCTACAGTTTTACTACCCAATTAGTCCATTCAAACTAGGGTGGACTGATTAGCTTACAGTTCTCATGATCTAAGAATTTCACCTCTGAATATTCCTGCATAAATACAGGAAATTTGGGGGGACACCTCATATCCAAACCATAACATTCCACCCCCAGCCCCCAAAAGCTCATGTCCATCCAACAGTGCAGGATGCATTTTTAGTCCATCTCCAAGAGTACCCATAGTTTTAATAGTTTCAGCATTGCCTACCATTGGCTTTGCTGTTTGTAGTGACCATGGTCTCTTTCTTAGCTTGGCTTTGTCTGTAATCAGCAGTATTCCTCAGCACACAATCCATATTATTGGAATCTCTTAATTCCTGGGATATCCATTTCAGCTTTGGTTTTATCTACATAGCCTCACATATTGCCCTCTCAGTGGTAACCTATAGGAATTTCAACCTTGACACACTTTGCCTGGCCTTCCAGGTCCTCCTTTAAAAATATCAATGGAAGCCTTCATGATGCCCTAACTCAACCATCCTGCACTCCTGCAGAACCAACACCAAGTGTGCAATGCCAAGGTCTGCCACTAGTTTGATCAGTAGAGAAGCCCATTTGGGACATGGCTGTAGTGTACTCTGAGTGCATTTGCAGCTGGGCATGGTGAAATAACTTCCCAAACAAGCAGGGTGCTCCCATGGTCTCATCTCAAAGGAATTTTTACTTTTACATCCCTGAACCTGCAATGGGTGTGGTCTTGACAATTTCTGAGATTCCCTCAAGGCATCTTTCCTGTTGTCTCAGTTGCATTTTATCATCTCTTTAGTGACTATAATCTCAACATCCATACCTCTCTTGGTCCATTTTACATGTCCTCTTCTGGTCAAATTGCAAATTATTAAAATCCCCTTCCTCTAGTTTTGCTCCCTGTTCTTGCATCTTGCAGTGAACCTGGATAAAAATTGCTAGCAATATCCATTTTACTGCCTGAATTCCGTACTGTTTTTGAAATTTCCTCTACCAGATTAATTAGTTCACTTCCTTTAAATTCAGCCTCACAGAAAGTCTCAGGGCATGGGCAAAATGTAGATAAGTTCTTTGTTAGAGTGTAACAATATTTTATTTTATGTAATTTTAAATTAAAAAACCCTAAACCAGTTGATAACTCATCTATTAATAAATGTTATTCATGAGTATTATTAGAATTATCTATGGTCAGGCCCTAATCTTTGCCAGGAAATATTACTTGCACCTACATATATGTAATTGTGGTAAACAGAAAATTTTAATATTATTTCTTTAAAGCTATCTTTGCCTGAAAACATATAATTTCTGTGTTCTTTCCACACAGCTAATAAGTCAGTATGCAAGTTGGATTTTGTTTCTTTATAAATTCTAATATGGATTTGGCAAGTGATGAGTGTTGTTATTATCTAACCTAGTATGCATGTAAACCTAAAATATAAATTGTGGCCTTCTTCTTTCTGAGTTGACACATTTATTCAATATAGGATTCTTGTAGTTTATGTCAAGATTCTATTCATTATGTGGTAAATGTAAAAATAATTCATTTGTTTGAATAAGTATGCTAATGTTTTCATAGTTTTATTAAAAGAAAATTTCCAATTTCTCACTTCACTTGTTAGTAAGTTAAATGTTTACATTTTGCAGTGAATATTTATTTCTTGAGCATATAATTTTGGGACATATTTCTAGGCTAATAAGTCTGGAAATGTAGAATATCATAGAGCAAAGACACTCCACTATGGGTAAAGAGGCTTATGTTTATCATCATTCAACCATTATAATGAAATTTAAGGGTTTTTTTCTATTGTAAGTTCCTTTCTCCCTGTCCTGCACCAGTCCTACTCTTCCCTGAATGATATAATAATATCTTCTCAAGCAGAAGAAGGCATTATACATGATCTGGAAACAATTTAACCCCGATTCTGCTCCAGTCCAACTTGGACTAAATTGTCCACCTTTAAATCTGTTGTTTCCAATATGATTGCAATCATTTCAGTGTTCACGCTGCCAATGAACACCTGAAGTTCTGATGGCATTCTCATCCTCAAGATTCATTATGTTGATAACAGAGATATTTTTAGGTTCTTTCTTGCTTTACATTTTAATTTAAAGGCAAATACTTCATTTGCCTCATCCTAGACTCAGCAATGGTGAATCTTAAATGTTTAATACTAGTCCAGGCCTCACACTTTTAAAAGCATAATTACTTAATTATACCTTGCCTTGGTTTAACTTTTAGGCATTATTTCATTGTCTGCCTCTGTGATTTTGAGCAATGAAATTACTCTATATAAGTCTCTATTTTTTAAAAAATAAAATTCAAGGTGAAGAATAAAGATATTCTTTTTTACTAAGTGGATGGGATGATTAAATGAAAATACATAAGGGAAAACACTTTGTAACTGAATTACTAGTTCCAGTAAATATTTATTGGAATCAAACTTTGTGAAAGTACTAAAAAAGTCTTTTAGCCGTACTTTGAGATATTGAGTGCCTTGGTTTTCTGTTTCTGTATAGCAAATTATCATATACTTAGTGGCTTAAATTAGGACCTATTTATCATCACAATTCTGTAGGTCTGTAGTTTGGGTACAGCTTATCCATGTTTTCTGTTCAGGATCTCAGTCTCAAGGTGTCCTGTGTGATGGGCAGAATTGTTATCAAGAGGATGTGGGCAAGGATCTCTTTCAAGGATTCAGTATATTGGCAGAATTGTGTTTCTTATGGTTGTAAAACTGAGGTCCTCACTTCTTTTCTGCTAGATGCCAGACATGCACCACTCTTAGCTCCTAGAATTCGTATTTCTTGCCATTTAACCCTCTCCATTATTGAAGCATGCAGTGAAGAAACTCCTTCATGTAGAATCCCCAGCAATTTAGATCACTTTCATCAGGAAAAGCGTTGTTCCTTTTAAAAGCTTACCTGCTTAGGTTAGGTCCACTGAGGACAGTCTCCTTTCATAAAACCAAATATGCCATATAACAATATAACCTAGTCATAAAAGTGATATTCCTTCCGGCTTTCAATGGGAGGGGATTAGTAGGACTATTGGTCATCAGTTGGAATCTTAAAATTCTATTACACCTAGAAGAATATATTCTTGCACAATTTCTGATCATAATATTAACTGGAACTATGAAGTTGTATATACTGTACTAAATTTAGAAGAAAAGCTTTTAAAGTCTCAAAATACTATAGATTTTTTACCCTCTTTGAAATGATAGTACCTGTTGAGTGCTAGCATCCATTGAAGAGCAACTTCAATGGAAATATTTGCCTCAGTAGGCAAAATTAAGGTCTGTAATTCCCCAACTGAAAGGCCACATTCAGACATTAAACTTCACAATGTCCGTTGTTTCATCATTAAAATTTTTATGTTTTTTAGTCAACTCATGGGCTACCTTCTTCCTGCTTATAATTTATTTAACAAATACATGTACTAAGTGCCATTCTAGAAGTGTAAATGCAGTATGAATGAGCTTGTCTATATGTCTTCAGTGCACTAAATGGAAATCAACATAGTTTACAGCTCAATTCATCCTTCTTTCCATTACAGTAACTTTCAACATAAGAGCAACAAATTTTTCTTACTTCCAAGTATTTTCAAAGGCATAGCAATGATAATATGACACAATGTTAAGAGTTATTCACAGAATACCAAACTGAAACTAGGACATGTGAATTTCAGGAACGGCTCAACTCCATCATGCCTCTGAACTTGACCAAACATTTAGCTTCCTAGGCCTCTGTTTCTACTGGACTAGCCTGTTTGAGTACTTTTTTTGACACTTAATGCTTATTAAAATTAAAACAAAATAAATTTACATTCTCTAGGAAACTTTTAAATAATACAAAAGAAACTTCAAATGAAATGACATTTATTTGCTTAGAAAGGAATAATGTGCCAAACAAATATATTAACAATGTGCTAATAATGACAAGTTGTGATTACTTAGGGGTTAAATTTTTCTTGGGCTCAAAAAAGGAAAGGTATATGAATTTAAGGGGAAAAGAATGCCAAACAAGCAAAGAGATAAGTTTAATTAAGTTAAAACTAGAGGCTTATATATATTTTTTCTATAAAGAAGAGTATTGTTAGAAAACTCTTAGTTTAAAAAAGTTGGGCTAGGGTTGTAGCTCAGCGGTATAGAGCTCGCCTAGCACATGAGAGGACCTGGGTTCAATCCTCAGTACCATGTAAAAATAAATAAATAAAATAAAGATATTGTGTACAACTACAATTAAAAAATAAATATATTTTTTTAAAAATGTAAAGTATTCCTATCAAATATAAAAATTTAATTAATTTAGAAAGTATTGTTTGAAAATGAAATGGATACTATGGGTATTAACAACATTTAAAATCTGTTTAGCTATGGGGTTTTGATTTGTTCTTTAGTTGATTTTTTTTTTTAATTTTCACTTTTAGTGGACTGTTGGAACTAACCCTCTCAGTGTGTAGGTAAGAGGGAATGGGAAGCCATGTTAGCAACTGCCACAGACAAGATAAGTCCTAAGGAAGGGAAATTATTAATTAGCTTAGTTCCCCAGACTACTTCATAGATCTAAGGTGTGGGTGAATTATAGAAGAGGGCCCACAGGTATTCATATCCCATTCTCTAAAATATCTTCCTGTTAATGGGTCATGATAACATAGAGAAAAGATTAATGAGGTAGGGAAAATGTAAAAAAAAAAATAATAATAATAATAATAATAATAATAAATTTGTCAAGAACCCATATTATACAAGAAAGTATTTTATATGCATTGTCCTACTTGTCCTGTGGTATGGGTTTTATTAAATGGACTATAAAGGCAAAGAAACTGAAGCTTATAAATAATAGAAAACTTTCACTCATCCATATAGTTTATATTTATTGGAACTTTACCAAAGCTGTAAAAATAGCCAAGGCTGAACCGATCATAAGGAAGAGGTTATCAGCTGTCTCTGGTCAGAGGGGGAAAGACTTCTTGACAGTATAGAACTTCATTTTGTTGCATGTACTGTTGTCAGCCCTGTTCAGTTCCTTCTGATTTAGACTTTTTTCATTTTTTATAATATTACTATTATATTAATAAGAAAAATTATGTTTAAAAAATTTTGTCCAAACTATACAGTTAGTCACTATATGGAAAACATTAATGTAATATTTATTATAAATATATTGTTTATGATAGAAGCAGGGGATTCAGTTAAAAAACTCTAAGTAAATACACTCTTAGCTCTTTTTTTAAAAGAGAGAGGGAGGGAGGGAGGGAGGGATGGAGGGGGAGAGAGAGAGAGAGAGATAATTTTTTTAATATTTATTTTTTAGTTTTTGGCGGACACAACATCTTTGTTTTGTATGTGGTGCTGAGGATCGAACCCGGGCCGCATGTGTGCCAGGAGAGCACGCTACCGCTTGAACCACATCCCTAGCCCCTTAGCTCTTCTATTTAAGAGAAATTCTATTATTTTTATCTAGTGGGCAGTTAGTTTTCTCTTTCACACAAGGCATGGGAATCTCAAAGTCAGACTAATGTATTCTTATATGAAATGAGCACAATCTTATTCTATACACTTTGAATAAAAATTCAACTTTATATATTTCCTCCAATTTAATTTTTTCTTTTTAATTTTTTTATAAATATAAAATAAGTAAATGATCCATATGTCAACAGATATTTGTTGGTAATATAATTTGGCCATGCACTGGTCCATGAGCTGAAGGTTACATTATGAGCAAAATTTGGGTAGACACTGCTTTCAGTAGAGTTTATTAATTAGTTTATAATCTTGTGGGAAGGACACATACAAATCCAATATACACACATTAAAATTATTAAAGATTATGAAAAAAAGGACAGAGATGGAATTATTGGATAATATCTGATTCAACAAATTTAGAAAGATTGTCCTGAAAAAATTAGTATTTCGACCTACAAAAAAAGGATGAATAAGAGTTTGATTGATAAAGATGGGGTGAGGTTTGAGGACTTTTCCTCATTGTATTTTTAATTGGAGATTTTTCAGGGGGATGCAAAAACAGAATTCAAAGTGTAGATTTGTTGATTGGGCTTAGTAAAGACTTAGAATTTTTGAATAAGCTGAAGATTGGCAATTTTCTTTCTAGGGCCATCATTGCTTAGAAGCAAACATTTGGTAATCCCACTTCTATGATAGGGATTGAGCTATCATGGTGCTTTCTGTGAGGACACAATGAAATTTGATTTACTACTTTTTATTTTGAAAGCCACTGGGAATCATGAGACTTCCCTTGCTATCACAGCCTCTATTGAAATGCTTAATTTGATCACTTGCTTATATTTATTTTTTTAGGTTTTGAATTATGTAAGTTTCTGGTGATTACCTGATGTTTTATGCCAAAATGATTCTCTGTGTATTCTAATTTGCTAATCAAAGGAATTCTGAAACCACACAAAGAAATAAAAGAGAATTCCAAAATTCCTAAATCTCAACATACTGTTATTATGCCCAGCTTTATTTATACAAAGAGAGAAAATTGCTGTTTTTTTCTTCATGAGCATTGCTTTTGGCAGTCCAATCACTTTATTATGCATAATGAAAGTTATTTTTCTGACAGTAAAGATATACTTTAGACTGGATGAGCACACGGAGAACTGAATTGACCACGTAGTGAGAAAAAGAGATGCTTCACGGTTGACAATAGGGATAATGCTTCTAAAGTCACTGACCCTCCTCTGAATAGTTAATAAAGAACTTTCAAGTGAAAAACCTTATTTGAGGCTGGGATGTAGCTCCATGGTAGTGTATTTGCCTAGTATTCATGAGGTCCTATGTTCAATCCCCAGTATTGCAAGGAAAAAGACATTCTTTAGTATATCTGAAACAAGAACATTAAAATATCATGATTTTTCTCTCTTTTTTTCTGATAAAATATACAATGTTTTGGCAATAAATAATAAAGTAATAATGTAATATATTCTTAATAAAGATATAAATCTCTCAGTATTTACTGAATGATTGAATGACATTTTTCTATGAATATTTTGTGTATGTGCATATGTACTCATATACACATAATGATAACCATATTAAATTTTCTAGTCAAAATGTATTATTTAAGCTGGGTACAGTGATACACGACTATAATCCCAGCAGCTTGGGAGGCTGAGGCAGGAGAATTGAGAGTTCAAAGCCAGCCTCAGCAAAAGCGAGGCACTAAGCAACTCAGTGAGACCCTGTCTTTAAATAAAATACAAAATAGAGCTAAGGATGTGGCTCAGAGGTTGAGTGCCCCTGAGTTTAATCCCTGGTACCCCCCAAAAATTAGGATTTCATAGTTAAAAGTATGTTTAAATCAGGAATAGTTTTACAATTTGCCAGGTTCAGTGAAAAATGAAAATGTAGGGCTCTTTGTTGAATAATCATTAAGGATTTAAATATTGTGACAGTAGACATTTAAAGGAAGCATGAAATCTTAAAAATGTGGACCCCTGGGTAACAGTACAGCTGGTATGCTTATGAAGATGGCCCTGATCAAAATATATGCTACATGGAAGCTGCTTTTAGAATGTACTTTCTTTCATACCATAAAAATAACAAATCATTTTCTTTCAGCAGGTTAGCAATGAATCATATTTAATATATGTATGTGCATATACATGTAATATATCAAATAAGAATGTATACACATTTATTGCATATATGATATATAGTGTTTCAACATGGAGATTCAATTTCAAGTAATTGTATTACTTGAAATATAATACTATATGTAAATATATTTTTATGTAACCAAATCATTTGATAGGAGTTCTGTGGTATACTGTCCTACAATCTCTCCTCTCAGGATCTTGTCCCAATTGTGTATTGAAGTAAGGTGAAGATTAATAGTTTCTACTTCTTTCAGGGTCAGCTTGAAATTTTGCTTGTGCAGTTTATCTTTAATTCTCTAAGATTTTCTCTCATTTAAGTGGCTCCTCATATAAGAAGACCAAAGTGCATCACAGTCATTTGAAATCCCTCATAAAAGTAGGTTTTTTTCTAGTCATTCAGTTCCTGTTCTTTATAGAAAGGATTCTAGCAAGAAGGAAATAGGACATCATGCTAGAAAGCTATTCTTCATTACTCACATAATAATGATGACAAATAAGAATAACAGTAACATATATAAGTACTTGATTATACTAATATCTTTATATATAGATAGATAGCTCCAATTCATACAGCTACCCAAGATAATGTTAACCCAATTTCATGGATGTGGAAACTGATTCCCAGGTGGAGTTTAGAAGAATTAGGACTATAGTTCAACTTCAGATCTCTTCAAGTGTAAATTACCACAGAGCCTATATTTATATCACCACAAGGGGAAGGTTTATACACAGGCATGATTTGTTAAAGCTAACCTTAGTATGAGTTTGTCTGTGGTCAAGGCAAATTCAGACTTTTATGCCCCAGTATTTATTAAATTTGGGATTCCTCTTGAAGAAAACAAAGGTAGACTTACAAATATAAGTCAAGCAGTCATCTCTGAAGTTTAAACACCATTAGCTTAATGATAAATCAACTTACACTTGAGATAAAATAGCTTTATAAACCTTATATGCCAAAGAAATTCACAAAAATTAAACAAGCAAAACAACTAAGCAGAATATACACAAAATTATAAATCACATGAGGGCAAAAATGAATGTGATAAGAGTAATGGGGCTAGGCGTATGGTGGCAACAATGACTTAGAAGAAGTTTTCATAAATTTATATTATTTAAGTTATGACCTGAGGACAAGAAATATTTGGTTATAAAACAATACAGGGAGAGTAAAATATATTTGAAAATATCCTGAATATGGGCAGGGATATTCAAGAAATAGAACCAACTGTGCATTTTCCATTCTGTTATAAAATTAATCCAATTTCTTTACAGAAGCTTTCTACATGAGAGAGATGCATGCTTGTCTTTTTCTTCACTTCTAAGGCTCATGAAAATTGTTCTGGGATACATCTAGGATAGCCTTGGGATTAAATGCATTTACTGATTTTATTATGAATAACATTTTAATATATAAGATTAAGTTCTGAGAACCATATTTGACATGGATGACTACAAAATATTACTAACATTTTACTTTGTCATTCATAATGATTATTTTTTTGGGGGGAGAATATCTGATTATTCCAAAAACTACATTATTTAAATAATGGCTGTATACATAACGATTTCAGGGCTTTCTCTAACTACAGTCATATCAAAGAGGATTAAAAAATATTCACCTCTTTGTTCACTTTGAAGTATATGTTTTTAATTTTCCTTTTGATTCTTTTAGTCTTACTAGTAATTCATAAGCCAAGAGTTAAATCGATAACTCTTCAAGGAAGACTGAGTTTATGGGAAAATCTGGGCTCAGAAAAATAATTTGTTCATTCAGGCGAGAGTGTTCTTTTCTGCCAACACCAAATTTTCAAGAAAGATTCTCTGTTAAAATGATGCCTAACAGTAAACACTTCATAACTCACTTCCTGTGTACAATAAATCTATTGTAATCCTCTTTGTGATGAAACCTGGGAGTTTTAGAAGGTCCTTGACTCCTCAGAAGAGCACTATAGTACCAGTAAAGTGTTATATTTCCACTCAGAAATTCACACTACAAAACAGGGAAAATGAGAATTCAGAAACTAAGTATTACCTTTAAAAAAAGAAAACTCTGTACAATATTAAATAGGTTATCAATAACTTGGGTGTAAGAGCATTGCTTTGGTACTGTTCTGAAATGTTTTTGTTTGAAAGTTCCAGAGCCAGAATGACTAAGAAAATTTGCCATGGGAAAAAAACTTTGCAGTGTAAAGTTTATTAGCACTACTATGTTATTTACTAAGTCGAATGTTATATTCTTTTGTCAGTTTCCATTGGTGAAACAACATGAAGCTTATCAAAATTAAAAACAATGGACATTTTTTTAGAACATATTTGAACATATATAGTTGTGACAAGTACATTTTAATGAGCTAGAGATTATTTTTCTCACTTAAACGATCACTAAATAGGATACTATGGTGAACAGATATTAACTTCCTTAATGTGATGACACTGGATTTGATCCTACTGTGTCCTTTGTGGTCACAGTGTGGCTGATTAATTACAATTCACTTGTCTTGAATCTTCACTCCCAGAAAGTAACATATTGACTAAGTTGAAGCTCTCTTCTTACAGTCAGAACATTTTAGAATTTCAGAGCCAGAAGGTAGTTTTGGGACCCCTCTAGAGGGGAGGATTCTAATTTGGAATCAAGAGACCTGGGTTTAAGTCCAGTCTGGTTAACTCACCAGAGGTCTTAATCATTGAAAATCCCTTACAAAGTCTTGATTTTATAATCTATAAAATAAGGATATTAGTATATGCTATTGTAGACAGAAAATTTTAAAAATAAAAATAAAATAAAATAAAAATAATTCTTTCTTATGCACATGTATATATATATATATATATATATATATATATATATATATATATATATACACACACACACACACACACACACACACACACACACATACATGCATATGCTAAAGTATGCCCCTTCTTTCCCACCACTCCTTCCTCTATTCTCTTTCTTCTGTTCTGTACTGGTATACCTTCTATTGATTGATTGATTGATTGATTTTAATTGGTGTTTTGTTGATATATGTAAAAGTGGAATTCACTGTGGTATATTTATACATGCACATAACTCTCAGATGTCTTCCCTTTTTCCATCGCTCCTCCATTCCCTTCTCCTTATTCTAATCCACTTTTCTTCCCTCTATCTTTCTGATAACAGAATCCCCCTTTTTTTCTTTCATATGTGGAAGCTAAAGCAATGTAAGGGAATATGTAGCTTTATGTATTGAATAAAATTCATCTGGTACTTTTTCTAAGATGTGAGGATGATTTTGAGTGAATCAAGAAAAACTCATCTTTTGTCTTGTTTTACACAGCAGGAACACATCTTCCCCTTGGCTGTGATGAGCTTGTAGACCACTAGCAAGGAAGTTAGATTAATTTCTGCACCAAAGTTATCAGATACCTATTGCCAATTCACTATGTGACCTCATACAACAACGTTCACCAGTAACCTGGTTTCCCAGGGCTAGTCTGACTTGTGAAAATCCAGGTGAGGTTGGATCATTCTGTCAATGCTTATTATTTGTGGCCAGTTGGCTTTTTTCCCCTTCACTCTGATTTTATCCAAAGATGCATCATCAGTAATTAGTATTACTGTGTACTTGTTATCCAGTGGAAAATTAATCCCAATACCTGAAAAAACCTTTTAGTATACAAGTTATATTATCCCTCTGAATGCACTGTGGGGAAAAGTGTCATTTCACAGATAAACTAGAAAATTGACCTTTGCCAAACACTTTCAGAGCATCTCTGGTTAGGATTGTAACCTTAGGGCTACCTTTGATCTAGCTTCTTTTCCCATAAATAGAGTGGATTCTAGTGGTGGTCATAGCTAATATTGCAAGGCACCATCCAGAGAAAGCCAAAAGAACTAATGAGATGACAATAATATTTGTTTGACATTAGTCACACACATTATACTATATGGTACTGTATCCTTGATGATGTAAAATAAAAAGGTTATACACTGTGATTACATTTATATCATTCTTGAAATGATGAAATTATGAAGATGAAAAACATACTAGTACTTGTCAGTTGTTAGGGACAGGAGACTATGCTATTTTAAAGTGGTAGTATAAAGTAGTTCCTTTTTCATTGTGAAGCATTTGATATTTTTGTCATGTTTACGTTTACAGAAACCTATACATGTGGTAAAATTAAATAGAATTACACACACACAAAAGCATGTAAAAACTGAATAAGCTCTGCAATTCTGATTTTGTTATCATGCTATAGTTATATAGGATGTTGTTGGAGGAAGCTAAATAAAGATTATGTGGGACTTCTTTGAACTAATTTTGCAACTTCCTGTGATTTGTTATTTCAATGTTTTTGTTTTTTTATTGACATGGTATATGTATATCTTTATGGGTCACATTATGATAATTTGATATGTATATGTAATGTAATAATTAAACTAGTGTAATAAGACTTTTCATCACTCCAATCATTTAGATGTATTGAGAATTTTGTACAACTCTTTTTATAGTCTTGAAATTTATTATAGATTGTTTTAACCAGTAGTTTATTATAGATGAATCAGAAGTAATTCTTCCTAGTTACATTTTGGTAACTCTACTCAATTTCCTTCTGCCCGCGTCCTTCTGCCCTTCCCAGAATCTAGTGACCACAGTTCTATTCCATTCTTATTATTCTTATATGAAATTGACTTATTAGTTTTTACAAATAAGTGAGAATATATGGTATATTTTTTGTGATTGGTTTATTTCCCTTAATATAATTATCTCTAGTTCTGTCTGTGTTGCTACAAATGACAGAATTTCATTCTATTTTGTCTGAATAATATTCCATTTTATATACCATATTTTCTTTATCCATTCATCCATTGGTGGACATATAAATTGATTCTTTAGTTTAGCTATTGTAAATGGTACTGCAGTAAATGTGGGAGTTCAGAAATCTTTTGGGCATAATAATGTCACCTCCTTTGAATATATCCAGTAGTAGAATTCTAGATCATATGGTAATTCTGTTTTAGTTATTTAAGGAATAGTTGTACTGTTTCCATAATGGTTGTACTAATTTACATTCGAATCAACAGTGTATAAGAGTTCTGCTTTCTCTGCATCCTTACCAGCATTTGTTATGTTTTGTCTTTTTTAATATAACCATCCTAACTGGAGTGAGATATTATATCATTGTTGTTTTGATTTGCATTTTCCCAATTTTTAGTGATGTTCAGCATTTTTTTCATATACTTGTCTGACATTTCTATGCCTTTTTTAAATTTGAGAAACAAATATATAGTTCTTTAACTCATTTTCAATTGGAGTTTTTTGGTATTCAGCTTATTGAGTTCTTACATATTCTGGATATTAATCCCTTGTCAGATGAATAGTTGTTAAATATTTTCTCTTAGTCTATAAGTTCTCTCTTAATTTTATTAATTATTTTCTTTGCTGTACAAAAGCTTCTTAATATCATATAATCACATTTGTCTAATTTGCTTTTGTTGCCTGTGCCTTTGGGACCCTATCTAAATAATGTTTGCATACATTAATGTCTTAATATTATTATCCTAGGTTTTCTTGTAGAATTTTTTTTAACTTCGGGTTTACATTTATGTTGTTGTCCCATCCTAAGTTGATTTTTGTGAATGGTAAAAGGAAGAAATATAGCTTAATTCTTCTGCACATGCACATCTAATTTTTTCTAGCACTATTTATTGCAGGAACTCCCTTTTCTTAATTTCTTTGTCAAAAATCAGTTGATTTTAATGAACATGGATTAATTTCTGGACATCAAATTATTTTCTATTGATTTGTGTGTGTTTTTTCTTTTTTTCTTTTGGCCAGTTGAATGTTGTTTTAGTTACTATACCTTTGTAATATATTTTGAAATGAAGTCAGTTATTGTGATTTTCAAGCTTCCCCTCCCCCCCTACCAAGAATGCAATAGCTATTGTGGGTCTTCAGCAGTATTATTGTTTATATATGTGGTGTCCCAAAAAGCTCATGTGTGAGACAATGCAAGAAAGTTTCGAGGTGAAATTATTGGATTACAAGAGTTTTAACCTAATCAGCAATTAATCCACTTGAAATTACCTAGGTGGTAACTGTAGGCAGGTAGAGTGATGCTAGAGGAGCTAGGTTCATAGGGGTGTGCCCTTGGGGTTTATAGTTTGTCTGCGGTGAGGGGGGCTTTCTCTCTGTTTCCTGGTGCAATGTCCTGAGCTACTTTCCTTCACCACACTCTCTGTCATGATGGACTGAGACTCTGAAGCCATGAATACCCAAATCAAATTTTTCTCCTCAAATTGTTCTTATCAGGTCCTTTTATCACAGCAGTAAAAAAGTTGACTAAAATAGAAATTGTTACCAAGAAGTAGGGTCATTTCTGTGACAAACCTGACCTTGTGGTTCAGAAGCTTTTGGAACTATTTGGAATCTGTGGGAGGAATTTTGCAAAGTTTAGAGATGCAAGCTAGGAAAGCCTCAATTGTTGTAAGTGAAATTTAATAGGCAATTCTGGTGGGATTTCAGAAGGCCAGAATGCAGATAGTAAATATGAACTCAAGATATTTCAGAGGAGAGGAAGTCTCTATTGGAAACTTAACTAGAGGACATTCATGTTACATTCTGGATTCTGGCTAATTTCCCCAAGTCCTGAGATTCTCTGTTGGGCTAAATTTAAAGGTGATGTACTAATTAATCTTTTGGAAGAAATTTCTAGACAGCATAGCATTCAGGCAGTGACATGGATATTGCTGGCAGCTTTTAGCCAAGTTTAATATGATAATTAGGACCAGAAAGCAAAGCAGAAATATTTGAAAAACTTGCAGTTTGGCCAGAAGACTGTGAGAAAATCTGGGGCTAAGGAACTGTGTGGTTGTTAAAGCCATTACAGCCACTAAAGAAATACTAATTACTTTCCCAAGAAACAGTTGGTAAAATGGGTTGAGGGCATCTCAGGATTTGACAAGACCATACCCATCTCAGGTTCAAGGATAGAAAAGTAAAAATTTCTTTGAGAAGCTACCAGAGGGGCACCCTGCTTGCACAGGGTAGCCTTGGAATTCTTTTACCATGCTCAGTCATCTAGACACTCAGAGGCTGCTGCAGTCATGGTTCCTGGAGACTTGACTACTGCTTGAGATGGTGGCAGTCCTTGGTGTCAACCATGCATTGCTGGTTCTGCAGGATTGCAGGATGCTGAGTTAGGGATGCTTCCACTGGGATTTCAAAGGAAAGTCTGGGAGGCCAAGCAAAAGGCAGCAGGATCACAGTTCCTACAGGCTTCCCCTAAGAGAGTGATGCATGAAGGTATGAGAAAGGAGCCAAAGCTGTTTTGGAGACCTCCAAGTTTAAGAAATTCGAGTACCATGGAACATCTGCCTAGGAAAGCTGTAGTAATTAATCAGATACAAACCAAAATAAAAAACATGTTGATTGTAACCAGCAAGGCTAAAGGGGCAGAGCTATACAAGTCCTTTGGAGAGAACATCATTATGCCATGGTCCCAGATGTCAAACATAGATCTACATACCGTGTTTTCCTTCTCATACCTTCTTTCAATGCCACAATTTCTTCCTCTTGGAAGGGAAATGTTTACTGTGTATCTTTATATGTTTGATACATGTAACTTGCTTTTGTTTTTTACAGGCCCTTACACTGAGAGTTTGCTTGAGTCTTGGGACAGACTTTTGGACTTGGACTTTTGGGCAGTCTGGAAACTATTAAAATTATATGGACTGTTGGAAATGAACTAAATGTATTTTGCACTGTGAGATGAGCATAAGCTTTTGAGTGCCTAGGGCAGAATGTTGTATTTTAGAGATTATGTATCTTCCAACAGCTCCTTTAAGACAATTCAAGAAAGTTTAGAGGTAAAATGATTGGGTTATGAAAGATTTAACATAATAATACATTAATCCCCTGATAGGGATTAACTGGGCATAACTATAGACAGGGTGTGGCTGGAGGAGCTAGATCCATGTGGGTGTGGGTGTGCTCTTGGGTTATATTTTGTCAGTGGTGAGGAGAGCTCTTTCTCTTGTGGGCGCACTTACTGCCCCCCCTCCCCGGTCGATTTCCTGGTGCAAAGAACTAAGTCATTTTCCTCCACCAAAATCTTCTGGCATGAAATTATGCCTCACCTTGGGCCCAAAGCAATGGACCTTGCCATCTATGGACTAATCTCATCAGGATTTTTTTTAATTTGTTATATATGACAGCAGAATATATTACAATTTATATTGCACATATAGAGCACAACTTTTCATATCTCTGGTTGTACTCAAAGTAGAGTCACACCATTCATGTCATCATAGATGTACTTAGGGTAATGATATCCATCCCATTCCACTGTCTTTCCTACCCCCATTCCCCCTCCATTAACCTTGCTCTCCTTTGCCCTATCTAGAGTTCATCTAATCCTCCCATGCTCCCTGCCCCACAACCCCATTATGAATCAACATCCTTATATCAGAGAAAACATTTGGTA
This sequence comes from Marmota flaviventris, assembly GCF_047511675.1. Classification (NCBI taxonomy): domain Eukaryota; kingdom Metazoa; phylum Chordata; class Mammalia; order Rodentia; family Sciuridae; genus Marmota; species Marmota flaviventris. Next base: position 19,915,245 of record NC_092518.1, on the reverse strand, counting down.
TTTGGGTTTTGGGGATTGGCTTACTTCACTTAGCTTTATATTCTCCAACTCTATCCATTTATCTGCAAATGTTTTTATTCTCTTTTAATGCTGAATAATATTCCATTGTGTCTATGTACCATATTTTTTATCCATTCATTTACTGAAGGGCATCTAGGTTGGTTCCACAGTTTAGCTATTGTGAATTGTGCTGATATAAACATTGATATGGCTGTGTCCCTGTAGTATGCTGTTTTTCAGTCCTTTGGGTATAGACTGAGGAGTAGGATAGCTGGGTCAAATGGTGGTTCCATTCCTAGTTTTCCAAGTAATCTCCATACTGCTTTCCATATTGGCGGCACCATTTGCAGTCCTACCAGCAATGTATGAGTGTGCCTTTTTCTCCACATCCTCACCAATGCTTATTGCTGTTTGTATTCTTAATAGCTGCCATTATGACTGGCATGAGATGAAATATTAGAGTTGTTTTGATTTGCATTTTTCTATTTGGCAGAGATGTTGAATATTTTTTCATATATTTGTTGATTGGTTGTATATTATCTCCTGGAAAGTGCTGGTTCAGTTCTTTGGCCCATCTATTGATTGGGTTATGAAGTTCCTCTGGAAAAATAAGAGACCCAGAATAGCTAAAGCAATCTTTAGCAAGAAGAGTGAAGCAGATGGCATCACTACACAGACCTCATATTTTGTGACAATTATATGTGATAATATAAATTTGCTTGTCATAGTTTTTGTGCTTAATAATGGTAGGTGACTGGGCTGGGGATGTGGCTCAAGCGGTAGTGCGCTCGCCTGGCATGCGCGGGGCACTGGGTTTGATACTTAGCACCACATGAAAATAAAAATAAAGATGTTGTGTCCACCGAAAACTAAAAAATAAATATTAAAAAATTTAAAAAAATAATGGTAGGTGATCACATTCCAATGCCATTTTTAAAATGTCCACTGCATTTTCTAATTCTCAGAACCATTTCTGTGATAAATAATCTGTGCGGTTTGATAAAACTTGTATTTTTGGTTTGTTATCCAACCTTCAGAATAAGGTTGAAGGTTAAATTTCTCAGCTAACTACAGAAAAAATAACTAACTCACACAATTACTAGATGAAGAACCAAATAGTCAGTATATTTCACATAGAGATAGCCATATCAAGAAATATTTTCCAGTAATTTTAAAAGCGTAATATATTTCCAGATTTTTGTTTATCTGTTTGAATATATATTAGAGTGAATACATTCTGGGAAATTTTTAAACTATGCATTAATCATGTAGATGACTTTGCATTCTGCATTTTTGTAACCATATGAGATGGATATAAGATAAAGAAAATATGAGCATATTTAGCATGTAACCTAAAGCAGAAGACAAAGACTAGTATATACAGTAATGCACACATGATTACTGTGTTTTAATTAAAACATGTATTTCTGTTTTATAAGAGTTCTGAATTATTTTAATAAAGCTATAATATTCTTCACTTTTTTGGCATATATACAGGGATGAGAAATTGATTATATCTTTCATGCCAAGTTCTGATCAATGGCTTATGGTGGCCTGTGGGTTGCATTGGTAATGACTCTGAGGTAATGTTTGGCATGAGTGGGAAAGAGGTCTGGAATCAGTTGGTGATGTCTGTTACGGGCACTGCAGAGGAACCAGTGGCATTTGTTTGGGTTTCTGTCATCTTGTGTTATCATGCAAGCTGACTCTTCAAAGATTAGTGCAGTGCCTGGGATAAATATGGTAATTGGTATCTTAATAAATGGACATATGAATACCCTTTTTACTGATTGCATTTTCCCTAAATAATTTATCATTATGATTTTATTTTAATGTTAAGCTCTTCATTATTTTTTCTAGCTCCTGAGAGAATATATGTCAAATTTGACTTACAAACACATATGCTGATTTGTAAGACACATAGATTTTTTAGAATAAGCAGTACAATCTATTCTTATTTAGTGGTTAAATCACCAAGTCAGAGCATAAGGTGAAATCTAGGCATAAGGTACACCTCTGACTGTATACCTATTACTGAGGATTGCATACAGGTATAGCAAGACTGTTTCTCATGATAATTAAGCTTTGAGAAATCCCAAGTAAGACCAGAGAGATCAAAAGAAATTGTATATAGAGATATCTTGATAATCAAGCTTTTCTATACTTAAGGTAATGATAAAATCCCTAATAGTAAATGAAAGAAAGGAGGAGAATGCTAAATTACTAAAGCTTACTTACAGGGTTTATTCTATTTTATATTAACATTAGACCTCTATAATTTTAATTTGTATGCAAAGATTTAGCTACTTTCCTGAGGATCAAGAGAGAGTGGCATAGCATTTTATGCAAGTATTAGGTTAGAGAGTCAATGTACATTCGGGTTGCTAAGCATAATGGGAAATATCATATACCTCAAATAATGATATGTCTACAGATTTATGTATGCACACTTCAATTTAGACCTGAACATTACCCCCAATTTCTATTTTTTCTACTCAACTTTCTTTCTCTCATTTCTTTCTTCGCCACAAAATCTATTTCAGATTCTCTTTCCACATGTATTAAAACTTCCCAGCCAGTCATTAGCAGATGTCACCTCTTATCCAACAAAGACAAGTCATCCTAAAGGAATTATCTTATGTATTTTCTTATCTAATGTATGCATCTCATCTCACCTGTCCCAGCTTGTACATGAGATTATCTTCCCTTTGTCTTTCACTATCTTTTGGCATTTGTTAGCCCTTACTTTCTCAGAAGCCTCACTCAGTAAGTCATCCATTCTCACCTGAATCATCAGAATTACCCTCTTTATGGCTTCTTTCCCTAGCAAGATTTAAAAATTCTCAGTTCTATCTTAAGATCTTTGTTCCTTCTCCACTTGCCAATGCCGACCCTATCTATTTTCTTATCTCCATGAATCGAACTTTCTTAAAGTTTTTGCTGCAGCCCCATGTCCAATTCCCCACTTTCCATTTACATCTTGGCCTACAGTAACCTGGCTTCCATCACTACTAAGCCACTGAAATCGCTGTATCTAATATCACCAATATCATCCGAGTTGAAATCTGATGGAAATCTTTTTCAGCTTTTTCCTACTTGAATTCTAGGCATTATTTGATATTGTCAAAAATTCCTCCTTTCTTAATTTTCTACCTTCCATTGACCTTCATGATCTTCAGATATCTTCTTCATTCTCTAACCATTCTTTACAAGTCAACTTTGTAGACATTTTTTCAGCTAAATCTATAAATATTGGTGTTTAACTTTTAAATAATTGGTGTTTCTTGGAGACTGGGCCATATGAACTTCTCGCTCTACACACGTTCCCTGGACCTTCTGCTGTGAATTGAAATATTATCCACTTTTGAGGGGGGGCAATTTTATTTTTCCCCGGACCCAACTACTATTTTGAATTTTCTTTATTTTTTCCAAATTCCCATTTCAAATGAAACAAAAATAAGGGAAGTTGTTGGCTGGATTTTGGATGAAAGAAGAGAAAAACTTATTGGGTCCATGGGACCTTCCCTTTCATCCTTTGAACTCTCAAATGAGGCCTGGATCTCTGGCAGAAAAAACAAAACATTAAGAATAGGAAAAAGATTTTTAAAAAGAAAATAAATAAAAACAAACAAAAAAAACTTGGCAGAGGAGACACAAACCTAAAAGAGAGGTGATATGTTAATGGTACTTTAAATTGTTATGCTTTTGATTAATATTATGGCTTAAATATGATGTATCCCCAAAAGCTCATGTGTAATACAATACAAGAAAGTTTAGAGATGAAATGATTGGGTTATGAGAAATTTAACATAATCAGTTCAATGACCCTTTGATAGTGATTAACTGGGTAGTAATTAGGCAGGTAGGTTATGGCTAAAAGAGGTGAGTTATTGAGGGTATGCCTTTGGGATTTATAATTTGTCTGTGGTGAAAGGATTTCCCTCCTCTTCTCCTCCTTCCTGGGGTAGTGTCTTTAGTTCCTTTCCTCTCCCACATCCTTCTACCTTAATGTTCTACCTTATCTTGGCCCCCAAAGAATGGATTGGGAAATCTATGAACTAAGACCTCTGAAACTATTAACATACATACAAATGAAGAAATATAGATACATGTACAATAGACTACATTATTATAAAGCAACCACAGTTCTTCTATTCCGCTCCCAAATGACTTTTCCATTTAGCAGCCATAGTAGTATTTATGGTTTTAAGATTATGCTGTTACTCATTATAATGTTTAAAAACCTCCAGTTGTGCTAAGAATAAAGTTCATACTCTTTTAGCTCTCCTTACATTGCACTTCTTGCACCTTGCTTTGTTTAGCTTCTTTTGCCTTCTCTCAGGAAATGATCTTTCTATCTGCCTAGCACTCTAATCTTGGCTTTTTAACAAACAGAACTTAACAAAGTTGGCTTTACTTTATATCCTCTACCAGACTCTGACCTCCAGCAGGTCAGGGATAATATTTCATTCACCACTCTATCCTCTCTAGGGCCTAACATTGCTTTGCCCCAAATAAGTATAACTCTATGCTTTGTATATCATACAAAATATATGAAAACTACTGAATGAATGGGAAAACCCTATATTTCCTTAAAATTTCTACATAATTTGTTTTATGTTTAAAAATAATTTTGTTAAATGCTAAATTAATTAAATAAATAAATAAATGCAAAACATTTGATGCAAAACATTTAAATGCAGAAGTATAGTAAGAAAAAATGAATAATCGTTTCCTCCTCAGTCCTTCTACTATTCAGAGTAACCACTTGTATTATTTTATGTGTAAAAATGAGCTTTTTGTATACTACACATGGGCAGGCATTGTTTTAGTTTTATATGGCCACCATAGTAGATTACCACAAACTTAATGGCTTAAAACAGCACCCATTTAATTAGCTCACATCTTTTTTTTTTTTTTTTAGGTCAGCAATTAGGCACATCATGGTTAGGTGCCGTATATAAGCCTTAAGAAGTCCAAAGTCAAAGTGTTCTCACTTGAAGCTCAGGATCTTGCATGATTAATTCTGTCATTGACAACATTCAGTTCCTTGTAATTGTAAGTCTGACGTCCCTGCTGATTTGCTGGGTGTAATTCTCAGCTCCTTATAATGACCTGATTCTATCTTTATGTTCCCTCCATCTTCAAAGAAGCAATAGTACCATCTGTTGAGTCCTCTTCAAATCTCTAACTTTTTCCATCAGCTGGAGGAATTACTCAAGTGATTAGCAGTCCCATCTGGATAATCTTAAGGTTAACTGTGCCATATACCATATCATAGGATAACTACAGGAAGGGTATTTCATCATATTGACAGGTTGTGGGATTAGGCCAGGTTAGCTTTATGGGAGCTATTAGAAGCTTTACTTACCAGAGGCTCAACAGCTCACAGTACATACTATTCTAAAAATTTCCTTTTTTCAACTCACAAAATATCTTAGACATATTCCCCTTTTAATTGCCACAAATATTTCAATATACTTAATAACTTTCATGTTGATGAAAATTCTGGTTTCAAATTTTCATTATTATACAAAGATAATATAGATATTAAGATCTCAGACACTGGTGTTGCTTATTCAGGTATGATTAAGTATCTGTTCTATAGAAGATACTGTAAGAAAATTATTTCCACTATCTAATAAACAAAGTGAATTATTGACTTTAGGGAAATTATAGAGTGATGATGGGGACAAGTATAGAGATGATGATGGAGATAAAATGTATCTAAACATAGAATACTTTAAAATTAATAATTAATATTGCTATTTTTTTATTTTGATTATCCAATTAACACATATGAGTAGAAGTCAGAATATCATATAAAGCTGCACACAGTGGTGCATGCCTGTAATCCCAGTGGCTCTAGAGGCTGAGGCAGGAGGATCACAAGTTCAAAGCCAGCCTCAGTAACTTAGCCAGGTCCTAAGCAACTCAGTGAGATCCTGGAGATCCTGTCTCTAAATAACATACAAAAAGGGATGGGGTTATGGTGGCTCAGTGGTTAAGGGCCTCCGAGTTCAATGCCTAGTAACAAAAAAAAAAAAAAAAAAAAAAAAAAAAAAAAAGAATCCTGGTGATATCTCTGATAGTTGTTTTTTTTTTTTTTTTTTAAGCACTGGGAATTGAACTTGGGGGCCTTAACCACTGAGCAATATTCCCAGCCCCCATTTTTTTTGCCATTATACGTGAGCTCTCTTTTTTGCATCAAAATTCTTAATATACCTTTATATCACAATTCATCATATCTCTGTATATAAGGTATGTTGACACCAAATTCACATCTTCATACATGTATCTTTTATAATGGTGAACGTCTCCTTCCACTATCCTTGTTATTCCCCTTTTCCCTCCCTTTCCCTCCCACCCCTATTCCCTATCTATAGAGGTAATTTTCTACCTATGCGCTCCCTCCCTACCCCACTTTGAGTTACCCCCCTTATATCAGAGAAAACATTCTGCATTTGTTTTTTTGGGCATTGGCTACCTTCACTTAGCATAATGTTCTCTAATGCCATCCATTTCCCTGCAAATGCCATGATCTTATTCTTTTTTAGTGCTGAGTAATATTCCATTGTGTTTTAATGCCACATTTTTTTTTATCCATTCATCCACTGAAGGACATCTAGGCTGGCTCCACAGTTTAGCTATTGTGAATTGTGCTGATATAAACATTGATGTGACTGTGTCTCTATAGTATGCTGTTTTTAGGTCTTTTGGGTATAGTCTGAGAAAAGGAATAGCTGGGTCAAATGGTGGTTCCAATCCTAGCTTTCCAAGGAATCTCCATACTGCTTTCCAAATTGGCTGTACTAATTTGCAGTCCCACCAGCAGTGTATCCTGGCCAACATTTGTTGTTTGTCTTCATAATGGCCGCCATTCTTACTGGGGTGAGATGGTATTTTAAAGTAGTTTTGATTTGCATTTCTCTGATTGTTAGAGATGATGAGCATTTTTTCATATATTTGTTGTTTGATTGTATATCTTCTTCTGAGAAGAGTCTGTTCAAGTCCTTGGCCCATTTATTGATTGGATTATTATTATTATTTTTTTTTTTTGGTGATTATCTTGTTGAGCTCTTTATATACCCTACAGATTAGAGCTCTAGCTGATGTGTGAGGGGTAAAAATTTGCTCCCAGAATGTAGGCTCCCCATTCACTTCACAGATTATTTCTTTTGCTGAGAAAAAACTTTTTAGTCTGAATACATCCCATTTGTTGATTCTTGGTTTTAATTCTTGTGCTGTAGGCATCTTATTAAGGAAGTTGGGGCCTAGCCCCACATGATGAAGATTAGGGCCTACTTTTTCTTCTATTAGATGCAGAGTCTCTGGTTTAATTCCTAGATCCTTGATCCCAATCCCCCCCTTTTTAAAATTTTATTTAGAGACAGGGTCTCACTGAGTTGCTTAGTATCTTACTTTTACTGAGGCTGAGTATGAAACTCAAATCTCTGATTTCTAACAAAATTGTGCATTCTTTAAAAGTTTATTGACTGTCTATATTTCCCCTCCTATGAACTGTCAGTTCCCAACTTTAATTCATTTTTTTTCTGTTGGGATCTGTATTTATTTCTTATTGATTTATAGTTCTTTTTATATTCTGGAAATTTATAAATGTCATATGCTTTGAATGTTTTCTTTAGTCTGACAGTTAAATGTTAACTTCATATTGCTTTTTAAAACTTGTGTCCATGATAATATTGATGTAATCAGATTTATTAATATTAATATCTGGGTTTGGATCTAATATTTAATTTAGGACAATCTTTTTTACTTCAATATTGTGTCATTTTAATAAATTTATAGGTATTTAAAACATAATTATGATATTAAACTGAAATTTATTTTGTACATAATACAAGGTAAGGTGGCTTCACTATATGTAAAAAGAACCACATCTGTACCGAGAATTATGCTTAATTCCATATATTTATATATTGGCAAGTTCAAGCAAATTCATTGTTATCTCAGATCATCTGAAATATTGTTCCTTTCCATTAATCCTGATCATCAGGATGGCTACATTTTTAATTTGTGTTGTTGTTATCAATATCCAAGGATAAAAATACTGAGAAATGGAGACAGTGACAAGGAGAAAAAGAGAGGGGATGAGTCACATTCTGAAATACAAAATAATGACAAGCAAAAATTTTACCATGGGTTCAATAATTATTTTTCATTGATATGTTGGTAGTTAATTATGGGGGTGCGCTCATACTTGCATTTGTTCTCTCTGTCTCCTTCTCCTCCTCCCCATTTTCACACACACATAGACACACACACACACACACACACACACACTCACAGATACACATACACTTATAATCTCAGAATAATATACATAAAGTAAATATTCCAATATATTATGTGTTAATGGTTAAAAATGTGAATACAGTTATTCACTACTCTTGTGGAATGTTAGAAAATTCAACACAATTCTGATTAAGACATAAATTTAAAGTGATCTTCGATAAATAAGCATCTTGTTTATGCTACATTAAATTTAATATGTAAAAACAAAGCAGATTCATCAAAATGTCACTTTATATGAAAACAGTAGTATTTCACATGCCAGTATGATTAGGAGGAGAAGCCACTCTCAGGGGCTCCTCTACCCTACTGAGCACCATTTTAGAATTTTTTTTAATGCTCCCTCTTGGCAGTCCACTTATAATTTGGATATAGACAATACTTTTGTTAAGGAAAAATGTTCTATCTTCTGTCAGTCTCTATTCTACTTTAGGGTACAGGACTTTACTAGACAGTTGAGCATGGGCTGAATTTATATCTGAACTTATCTTTACAGTCAGATGATCTTGTACAGGGCCATACACAGTAGTTCTGATGCCTCTGACTTCAAACTCTCATTATAAACTTATTAATTTTACCAGTTTGAAGATCAGTATGCTGATAAGACATGTTCTCTCCCAAAGTCAAACACGGTAACAGTGCCAAACTAGTAATGAAGGGTAAAGGTCTCAACTATCCTCAGTCGAGATCAGCTGACTTGAATAAACTATCAAGAACTGATAATTTATTACTGATATATATGCTTAATGCTGATAGATATAGCTATATATAAATGAAATCAAAGTTAAATTCACCCTCATAGAAATACTTCCAATTAACTGCATATGATTTCTCATTTATTTCCAGCTTCATTTAAGTCCACTGGTCCTTTGGGTAGGTTTTATAATGCCTTATCTTATGGTTCCTAAAATCTTGAGGCCTAAGAATCACTTGGCTTAATTATGTGTATAGAATAGATACCATAAATGGAAAAAAAATGTCTTGGGTCAACATTAATAATATTGCAACAGGGCACTAACAAATGAGGAAGAATGGCTAATCAGTATTAGGAATTAGATGTGGTCCTCTGAAATTTAAAGGCAATTTCAAGGGCTAATATGTTCTCTTTTTGTTAATTTAGTATCTATATTGAAGCAGGATTACTACTCAGTCTTTTACAGAGCTATGTAAAATGGAGCACCACCCAAAAGTAAAGGCAACAACCCAACAAAATCATTAGTCAGCCTCATTATTATGCTTTCAATAGATCCCCCATGATATACCCCACTAAATGTTTGTTGACTACGGCTTTTGGTGTGCAGAGGAAATATGTTGTTATTGCTTCTAATATTGACATGAAGATTCACAAAATATGTTAAGAGATAAATAGATTTCAACTTCTGATGATTACAAACCAGAAGTGTTTCTATATAGCTTACCCTTGATTATATGTAGGTCGTCTGTCTCTGTATTATATTTAAAATTATTATTTTAAAACCAAACAGCACTCTGATTTCCTTCCTTATTACAGTGACTTGCCACAACAAAAAATAATTTAAAGCTGCACTGTTTATTAAAGAATGGATAAGATAATAAATAGAGAATATTAGGCATTGCAATGTAGAGCAATAGTGGGCCATTCTCTCCATTACAGTTTGTTAATGCAGTGAATATTCCAGATTCCTCATCTTTTCCAGCAAGGACTTCTCTCATGTAATTGGTCATTGGTCTAAAAAATGTTTATTTTTTATCTCTTTAATTTGGACTCCATCACTATATTTCACATATAAATTAAAGATCTCTTTGCTTATATTTTGTTCACTTTCTTTGTGGACTTTGTGATGTTTGAGGCAAAAAGATAGCTTCAACTATAATGTGTTTATTGAAAACTTTAGTCAAAATAAACAATAAGGCCATAGTAATTTGTTACTATTAATATAGTATTCATAAATTATTTTCTATATGTTTTTTTAATGTTGTAGTACAAGCAAATTTTAATATTGCAATTTTAAAATAAGGATCACTAATGCACTTAAGATGTGTTACAATGTGGAAATCAATCACTAAAACAGTGTCAGAGGCAATCGGAAAAAGAGACTATCTAACAGGTTAAGAAATGGTTTAGATGCAAAGGAAAAGAGTTTGAAGTTATTTTTTATGGCAAGTGAAAGCCTTTTAATTGTTTTAAGAGGAAGCGGAAACAAAACATAATATTTTAAGAACTATGGGCCTTACATTATGCTTGTGATATATCCTATAATGTAATCTTAACAATTGACTTCACAATGAAGTATTGCCTTGATGTTACAAATAAGAAATGGTCTTACAGAGGTCAATATCTTGCCGAAGACTGCAGACTTAGTAAGTCTGATACCAAAATGTGGTCTCTTCTCCCACATCTAGATCATTTGGGATTGTTGGGGAACATGCAATGGAGGGGAATGGCTAAACACACAGAGAGTTATTACTGGCTATTGTGATAAATTGACAACAAGGGATGCTTAGCTCTTGAAAGTAAGCCACAGAGGTAGACATAAAGAGAAGAAATTCAAGAAACAATTAAGAGGAATGAGAATCGTGACTCATGCATAATATTTGTATATTGGAGCACAGAGTGTAAAGAAAAATGACACTAAATTTCAGCTTTGGCAATGTAATGGCAGGTAGTTGCTTTAAATTTTAAACAATAAAAATGTCCATCTTGGGGGGAAGGACAAAATTATGATTTGATTTATGATTCAGCTGTTTATGCTGAGTGTGAAATGCCTATTTGACAATTAAGTAGAGACATCAAGCATAGTGTTGGATAAAAATACCTAAAGTTGGTGAAAAGGTCTATTCCCTTACACTGGTGGTAACTGATTATAGATGGAGTGTATGTCCATTGAGATAAGTATATTCTTCCTTCAGAGTATATCCAAGTAATTCTGATGTTTTAAACATTGATGTGTGTGAGGCTGTCTTCATCTTGTAAATAGTGTCCCTAGATTAATTAGTTTCTTGAATATAAGTTGGGAAAAATAACCCTCTGTACACTGAGTGTCTCTGCAAGTTCTGGCTGGGATTGCCAAGAATGCAAGGTCTTGACCACTTATAGCCCATGTCATTTGTCAGAGTTGGGTAAGCAGTAGTAATCCTGAGGCAATGTTATTTACTGTTTTTTTTTTTTTTTTTTTTTTTTTGTGTGTGTGTGTGTAAAGGATTCCCCAAGCTCAGAGTTGTTCAGTTTCAGTTCAAACCCACTACATCTATAACATCAGTCTGGGCCCCTCCAAGTCACTATCATGGGACTGTGCATAAAGGAAAATTAAAACAAACACACTGATGCTCATGGGTCTTACTGTGCAGTGAATAATAAATCCCATTGTCTTTTACTCATGAGTCTCAGCATCCATAAAATAGTAAAATAGCCTTCCTTAATAATTTATTAGTTTTTGAGGTGCTAAAATCAAATCTAAATTTAATAATGGGTTGTGATGTGTTTGGAACGAATTTGAATATCACAGTGGGAAATTAAAGTTGAACTTGTAAACATGATAAATGTTGTATCAGAATTATTTTGAAGAAGCAAAGGATATACTTTGTAAAAGAAAAGCAAACAGGAGAGAAGGTAGTCCCAAAAACATAGAGTTCATGTAAATAGATTAAAAATAATTTTATGTGACAGCTATATTATTAAGGGGTTTAATGGGAGCCTACTCAGAGGAATGGTATGAGAAGTAAGCTCTGAATTATTTAGGACAGTGGATCTCAAACATTTTAATCTCAGGACCCTTTTATACTTATAATTATTGGGGACTCCAAAAAACCTTTATTTTGAAAATGTGAATAATATTTAGTATTATTATGAAAATAGTTTTGACCTTGGGAAGCCCCTAAAAGTTTTTTGGGAATCTCCCCCAGAGTCCCTGGATCACGCTTTGAAAACTGTTGGATTATCAGATCTAAATATTAATGTATCTGACATATGTTAGCAGCTAGGCCAAACCACAAAACAAAGCATAAAGACACTGGTATTAGTACAAAGGAGCATAGTATTCAAGGAAAGCTTGAATAATTTGTTTAATTAAATCACTTTTACTTGTTTGTTTGTTTATTTTTGCAGTGCTGGGGATTGAACCCAGGGTCTTATATATGCTAGGCAAATTCTCTACCACTGAGTCACATCATCAGCCCTGAACCCAGGGTCTTATGCATGCTAGGCAAGTGATCTACATCTGAACTATAGTCCCAGCCTGATTTAAATTTTCTAATGCAGCATAAAATAAAGTGAAACTGTCTTCTGCCAGAAGATAGGGTAGGTAGTAGTAATTCTAGAGTTTGGGGAGTGTCTAGTAGAAACTATAAGGACATAAAAAAGGTTTCTGTTATATTGATACTAGCATCATTTCATAAGGTTTCTGTTATATCAATGCTACCATCATTTCTTGATATGAATGCGAATTTCATGGTTGTATTCCATTAGTAAAACTTAAACAAGTTATATATACTTATTTCCACCTTTGCTGCATGTATACTATAGTTGAAAGTTAAAAAGATGAAAACTAAGTGCTAGTTTCATGTTATCTGTTTCAAAATAAGATCAATGCATAGTTTGACAGATGATGAATGCAAAAACATGTATGCATTGAATTCAACTTTATATTTGCAACATACTACAAAAAACTAAATTATGACTAAGTTAAACATTTATTAGAGTTACGTATGTATTTCCACTGGTTTACAAAGTGGGTGTTTTTGGTTTATGACAGTCACTACTATATCTTAAAGAAGTAAACTGATTTTGTTTCCCAGATCTGTTAAAATGGAATTGTACCTATCCTTTAACTTCCAGTAAATTTCTCAACTCGATATTTCTATTCCACAGAAGTTCCTTAAAAGGTAGATTCTTGGCTGGATTAATGATTCTCTTCACTTTAGTGTTGTGAAAGGATATTAATTAATAGCTCTTATCTATTTGCATCCATTCATTCCAATCTCAGTATGAATGTGCTGTTGCTGCACTCTATGAAGGTGCCAAAACTAATTTCTAATGTGACACAGAAATATTCCCAGAGGATTGGCTTCCTTTGTTCTATATGATTCTCACTTAGTTTGGACAATTTGCAGGAAAGTCTTGCCACAATTTCAGGGCACATATAAAGCTGTAAGTTTGCAGCACTTACATTAATGTGTTCCCCTGTTAAAGATAGCAAATGTGTCAGAACTAATAGGCTATTCTTGTGGGTTAGTGAGATTGAATATGCTTAATGCTTTTGTAAATGTGCCAAGGAAACAATCATTTATCTTGGACATCAAGACTAACTTAATACCTACACATAAGGTAGAATAAGTGTCTCATGGATTGAACCAAAATAAACATTGTTGAAAGTAAAAGCAGTTCACTTAATGCAATAATAATGAAATGAACTAAGAGGCATACTGTTGGAAAAGTATTTTGGAAAAGAGCAACTTTCTTTTAACACTGGAGAAGTGTTTAAATAAAAGCAGATAAGTTATTTGAATAGTGTAGAGTATTCTTAGTTGTTCCCTTAATCCATTATTCAGTCTTAGAATAAATCTAGATGATATCTTAAAATTAAAATAAATATATATGTATGTATATATGTATATAAATAAAACAACACATATGTATATATGTATATATACACACACATATATACATATATATGTGTGCATATATATATACACATGTGTGTGTATGTATGTATATATATTTAACTACTTTAACTGCAGTAAAGTGCATCATTCTACAGTATGATCACTATGATGGGCAATCATTCATACTTTCATATACTTGTTTACTTTAGGGTTTAAACTGCATTAATAATTGTTCCTTCTTGAATTGGAAAGCACATTAAAGCCATTGGAGAATATCTCCTTAAGATGATATTTACTAGCAGTAGGCCATAGTCCTATGCACATAGGAACAGTTTTTAGCAGAAATTGTGTAGATACCAGTTTATATTTAAAAACAATGTTAATATAAATAAGGGACATATGGACAATGAGTTGATGGGTTTGTGTGTGTGTGTGTGTGTGTGTGTATGTGCGCGCAGGGGGGGGGGAGATACAGAATTCAATTTTGTAGAAGCTTTTAAGTTACTGAAGTAATTCCAGTAAGTCAATGATCTTCTCCATATTATAGGCAGCTAATTAAAAATTCTACACAACCTGATGTCCTGGTAGTGTGAAATTTCACAGGTTGAAATAGCTAAAGTAATGGAGCCGAATTCTTGAATTAAACCAATTGGTGTCAAGGGATTAACTGTCAGAAGACATGAAACAAGTTAATGGCGTAACCTGAAAAGCACACATAGGGCATGTTTGGAAATTTTTTAAATTCAGGATTATGTAAATTGGAGGAAAGCCAGGAGGCTCTATGGGATTAAAATGCTATTCCTTTATTCTTTTTATGGTGTCCTAAGAAATTCAATTCTGACATTAACAATTCTTTCTATGTAGATTCTCTGAAACAGTGGACATTAATTTTTTTTCATGCATCAGAATCCCCTGGAGGGCTTGTTAAAACATAAATGGCTGGGTACCACCCCCAGAGTTTCTGATAGGTAGGTGTATTAATCTGTTTTTGTTGTTGTTGTTGTTGTTGCCACTAACACAATACTACAGACCAGGTGAGTTATAAAGAAAAGAGTTTTTAAAAAGTTTTTTCTCAGCAAAAGAAACAATAAGAGAGGTAAATAGAGAGCCTACATCCTGGGAACAAATCTTTACTCCTCACACTTCAGATAGAGCCCTAATATCCAGAGTATACAAAGAACTCAAAAAATTAGACAATAAGAGAACAAACAACCCAATCAACAAATGGGCCAAGGACCTGAACAGACACTTCTCAGAGGAGGACATACAATCAATCAACAAGTACATGAAAAAATGCTCACCATCTCTAGCAGTCAGAGAAATGCAAATCAAAACCACCCTAAGATACCATCTCACTCCAGTTAGATTGGCAGCTATTATGAAGTCAAACAACAACAAGTGCTGGCGAGGATGTGGGGAAAAGTGTACACTTGTACATTGCTGGTGGGACTGCAGATTGGTGCAGCCAATTTGGAAAGCAGTATGGAGATTTCTTGGAAAGCTGGGAATGGAGCCACCATTTGACCCAGCTATTCCCCTTCTCGTTCTATTCCCTAAAGACCTAAAAAGAGCATGCTACAGGGACACTGCTACATCGATGTTCATAGCAGCACAATTCACAATAGCAAGACTGTGGAACCAACCTAGATGCCCTTCAATGGATGAATGGATAAAAAAAAAAATGTGGCATTTATACACAATGGAGTATTACTCTGCATTAAAAAATGACAAAATCATAGAATTTACAGGGAAACGGATGGCATTAGAGCAGATTATGCTAAGTGAAGCTAGCCAATCCCTAAAAAACAAATGCCAAATGTCCTCTTTGATATAAGGAGAGTAACTAAGAACAGAGTAGGGTCGAAGAGCATGAGAAGAAGATTAACATTAAACAGGGATGAGAGGTGGGAGGGAAAGGGAGAGAGAAGGGAAATTGCATGGAAATGGAAGGAGACCCTCAGAGTTATACAAAAGTACATACAAGAGGAAGTGAGGGGAAGGGGAAAAATAATACAAGGGGGACAAATGAATGTCAGTAGAGGGGGCAGAGAGAGAAGAGGGGAGGGGAGGGGAGGGGAGGGGGGATAGTAGAGGATAGGAAAGGCAGCAGAACACAACAGACACTTGTATGGCAATATGTAAATCAATGGATGTGTAACTGATGTGATTCTGCAATCTGTATATGGGGTAAAAATGGGAGCTCATAACCCACTTGAATCAAAGTGTGAAATATGATATATCAAGAACTATATAATGTTTTGAACAGCCAACAATAAAAAATTAAAAAAAAAGAAGAAAAGAGTTTTATTTTGGTTCATGGTTCTGGAAGTCCAAGGTTAAGGGCTACACCTGGTGATGGCTTTCTTGCAGGTAGAGTTCTAAGAGCATCACATAGGAAAGGACAGGGAGCATGGTCATGTATATTTCTCTTCTGCTGTCCTTCCTCTTACAAAGTCACCAGGATTCAATCATGGAGTATTCTTCCCTAATGACCTTATCCAATCCTAATCACCTCCAAAAGGCCCCACCTCTAAATACCATAATTGGATTGTTTCCACCCTCTTAATACCTCACATTGGGATTCAAATTTCAACACATGAAGCTTTGAGTGAGACAGTCATACAACATCCAAACTATATAGTAGTTGTGGAATGAGACCTAAGAATTACATTTCTATTAAGTTCCCACATGATGCTGGTGCTACTTGCCTAGGGATCTCACTTTAAGAACCATTGCTCTGTTTTCCCAGCACCATTTGTTGAAGATGCTATCCTTCCTCCATTGCATGCTTTTAGCCCCTTTATCAAATATAAGATAGTTGTAGTTTTGTGGATTGGTTTCTGTGTCCTCTGTTCTGTACCATTGGTCCACCCGCCTGTTTTGGTACCAGTACCATGCTGTTTTTGTTACTATTGCTCTGTAGTATAGTTTGAAGTCTGGTATCGCTATACCGCCTGATTCACACTTCCTGCTTAGCATTGTTTTTGCTATTCTGGGTCTTTTATTTTTCCATATGAATTTCATGATTGCTTTCTCTATTTCTACAAGAAATGCCGTTGGGATTTTGATTGGCATTGCATTAAACCTATAGAGAACTTTTGGTAATATCGCCATTTTGATGATGTTAGTTCTGCCTATCCATGAACAGGGTATATTTTTCCATCTTCTAAGATCTTCTTCTATTTCTCTCTTTAGGGTTCTGTAGTTTTCATTGTATAAGTCTTTCACCTCTTTTGTTAGGTTGATTCCCAAGTATTTTATTTTTTTTTGAAGATATTTTGAATGGAGTGGTTGTCCTCATTTCCAATTCAGAGGATTTGTCGCTGATATACAGGAATGCCTTTGATTTATGTGTGTTGATTTTATATCCTGCCACTTTGCTGAATTCATTTATTAGCTCTAATAGTTTCTTTGTAGAGCCTTTTGGGTCTGCTAGGTATAGAATCATATCATCTGCAAATAGTGATAATTTAAGTTCTTCTTTTCCTATTTTTATGCCTTTAATTTCTTTCGTCTGTCTAATTGCTCTGGCCAGTGACAAAATGAAACTGAATCCCTTTCTCTCGCCATGCACAAAAGTGAATTCAAAATGGATCAAGGAGCTTGATATCAAATCAGAGACGCGCTGTCTGATAGAAGAAAAAGTTGGCTACGATCTACAGTCGGTGGGGTCGGGCTCCAAATTCCTCAATAGGACACCCATAGCACAAAAGTTAATAACTAGAATCAACAAATGGGACTTACTCAAACTAAAAAGTTTTTTCTCAGCAAAAGAAACAATAAGAGAGGTAAATAGGGAGCCTACACCCTGGGAACAAATCTTTACTCCTCACACTTCAGATAGAGCCCTAATATCCAGAGTATACAAAGAACTCAAAAAATTAGACAATAAGAAAACAAACAACCCAATCAACAAATGGGCCAAGGACCTGAACAGACACTTCTCAGAGGAGGACATACAGTCAATCAACAAGTACATGAAAAAATGCTCAACATCTCTAGCTGTCAGAGAAATGCAAATCAAAACCACCCTAAGATACCATCTCACTCCAGTAAGATTGGCAGCCATTAGGAAGTCAAACAACAACAAGTGCTGGCGAGGATGTGGGGAAAAGGGTACACTTGTACATTGCTGGTGGGACTGCAGATTGGTGCAGCCAATTTGGAAAGCAGTATGGAGATTTCTTGGAAAGCTGGGAATGGAGCCACCATTTGACCCAGCTATTCCCCTTCTTGGTCTATTCCCTAAAGACCTAAAAAGAGCATGCTACAGGGACACTGCTACATCGATGTTCATAGCAGCACAGTTCACAATAGCAAGACTGTGGAACCAACCTAGATGCCCTTCAATAGACGAGTGGATAAAAAAAATGTGGCATTTATACACAATGAAGTATTACTCTGCATTAAAAAATGACAAAATCATAGAATTTACAGGGAAATGGATGGCATTAGAGCAGATTATGCTAAGTGAAGCTAGCCAATCCCTAAAAAACAAATGCCAAATGTCTTCTTTGATATAAGGAGAGTAACTAAGAACAGTGTAGGGACGAAGAACAGGAGAAGAAGATTAACATTTAACAGGGATGAGAGGTGGGAGGGAAAGGGAGAGAGAAGGGAAATTGCATGGTAATGGAAGGAGACCCTCAGGGTTATACAGTGGAGGAGGTAGAGAGAGAGGAGGGGAGGGAAGGGGAGAGGTGGGGAGAGGGGAGGGTGGAGGATGGGAAAGGCAGTGGAGCACAACAGACACTAGTATGGCAATTTGTAAATCAATGGATGTGTAACTGATGTGATTCTGCAATCTGTGTATGGGGTGAAGGTGGGAGTTCATAACCCACTTGAATCAAAGTGTGGAATATGATATGTCAAGAAATTTGTAATGTTTTGAACAACCCACAATAAAAAATTTAAAAAAAAAAAAAAAAGAACCATTGCTCTGGAAAGCAGCAGTCTCCATCAGCGTTTCTCAAATTGCATTGTGTGTGTTTTTTCCTTGTTATCTTGTTAAAATGCATTCAGAGTCCATATATAGAGACCCTATGGCAATGCAGATTCTCTCTCAGTAGGTATGCTATGCCATTTCTCTGCCCTGTGGAACATACTTTGAGAATCAAGGAGCTCTAGTATTTTAGTGTGTGCAAGATCTATTTCTCATTACCCTTGTTTTCCTAGTGGGAGACACTCTTCAAACATGAAAACTCTGGTGAGGAAAGGAATATGAAGGATAAAGGCAAGCACATTAAGGCTGGGATTGCTTAGAAAGGGTTTGATGCTAAACACAAACTAAACCACTTCATACTTTCTCTTTAGATGGTTTGAAAGATAGACCTTTTAATGTTTTGTGTTCCCTAATTTTGAAAATTAAATATTTAGAGCCCAGAGGATTTGGGGGGAAAATATTCTTGAGTTACATATATATCTCTGGGTAGGTTTCTTTATTGATAGAATTGCAAAGGGACACAATGGAAACTACATAATTGTTTCTTATTTTTACAGTAATCCTAGTTACCTATTTTTGTCCCCTTTTTCAAACTTTATAGCTATCAACTCTCTAGCCATCATACTCAGTCTTGAAAGTATTGAGTGACTATAAGCAAAACAGTGTCTACTGCAGAGAGTAATTGGGTATTTGAGGTTGTGGTTTCTCATAAAAATCTTACATAAATTATAGTTGACATGGTATAAAGAAAGAAGGAATTCTTAACCCAAACTTCAAACTATTGTTTATTACAGTCTCTGTTGACATATGTTCATGATCTCCAGTGGAGAATTAATGCATGTATTAATTTAGTCACATATTTTATGTATATTAAGGTATCTTCCAAAAATGCAACAAAGCTGTAGGTTTAATTTTTGATTTGCATATAGTTGGAGGTGGGCAGGATGAATATGTTGATGAGAACAATGATATTTTAATATCTAAGAAATTGAATATAGTCTAACATCCTTTGATTTTTTTTACCTGTGATAGCCTGGTTATTGTGCTCAGAATTGAAAACAAGGGTTTCCAGTGAGGAATACAATTTAATAGTGAAGTGTTGAAAAGGAAACATGCAGCAACCCTAAAATTTTTCCAATAAAAGACTCCTGGAATTCTGTTGATAAATGGTTTATAAGAATGATCACATGACTAGTTGATATTCAGTGTGAATTTCACTATGCTGTAAGTCATCTTAATTCAGTTAATATGCTATATTTAATACTACGGTATTACCTGACAAAAACAATGCCATAAAATCTGAGATAATAATATTACCTTTTATAGAAATTTATGCACCTAAGGTTGTTTTGTTCTTATACAAATAATGACATTTGGATTTTAAATCCCTATGTTGAAAAATATAAAGAAAACTAGTGTTGACATCATTATTTCATGAAAAATAGTGAATGCAATGATGTTCCTTTGCAACACTGCTATTGAACATTGTACTATAAGTCTTAGCTAATTTAAGTTGATAAAAAAAAAAAAAAATAAAAGACATAAAGATTGGGAAGGAAGAAATCAAACTCTTTGTTCATGTATGATATGATTATCTATGTAGAAAATTCCAAAGAATCAATAACTTTTTTTCTGGGTCTATGAAATGATTATAGCCAGACTGTAGGACAACAGAGCTAATGTAAAACACAAAAGTCAATTGTTTTACTAAATGCCAGAAATAATAATTATAATTTGAAACTAAAAATACATATTATTTGCTTTCATACCCCAGAACATAAATGCCAGTTTCCTGCTGGACATTGGTATTCATGCTATAGTCAGTTAGTTTTTGTCTGAGAGAGTTTTCTTCACAGTGTGAGGGGATGTAGCAATATAAAAGTCAGTAAGCAAGTGCTTAAAAGGTTCACACAATAAGCCAAAAAGCACATGGTCCTCGAAAGTAGTGTATTTGCAAAATCCCCATGCATGGAATATTCAAGAACTCCCAAATAAGCCCAGTGAAAGACCAGATATTCTGTTGCTTTCTATAATAGCTGCCATATCAGCTAGCCTTTGTCAAGAAAGTACTACATTTCTTAAGTTATTATAAAACCATTTTAACCTCTTCTTCTGATTTTCCCCATCATGTGCTTGACAGTGTTCCAAAACAGAAACTGAGAAGATAGGAGTTTATAGTATATAGTTTATCTCCTAGTGCAGATTCACAATCTTATATAAAACTTGATATGGAAATAAAAAATAAAATTAAATTGGATGAAATTAAGTTTCTAATTTTTATTGTATATTCATTCAGTAACAGAAAAATGGTTAGCAAATATCCAATGAGGTTATTCTTATTTGATATATTTTCAGGAAAGCAAGGGAACTGCCTAAAGTTCTCTCTGGGGAAGAAAAGTGATCTTGGTTGATCACAATACACAAAAATATAAATCTATTAATAACTATTTGTACTTTGGACTTAGGCTAATTTGACAAACTGGTATAAGTAATGTGTTAGAATAAAACAAGGAAAGTTAATGGATGTGTATTCTACAACAGCCTTCAAGTTTTTAGTCTTTGAGAGCATTTTCTTTTTTAATTGTGGGAAAAGTTAGGAAAAGTAAACTTGGAGTATTTCATTTTTTTGATTGTTATTTAAAAATCTAAGACAAAAGGAAAATTGAGAAGGTAAATACTTGTACTTTTTAAAAAGATTTAAATCATAGTGTCCTGAGGGTATATTTATTTATTTTTTATATTATTTATTTATTTATTTATTTGGTACCAGGGATTGAACCCATGAATGGTTAATCACTGAGCCACATCCTCAGCCATTTATGTATTTTATTTACAGACAGGGTTGCCTAGAGCCTCACTAAGTTGCTTAGGCTGTTTTTGAATTCTTAAACCTCCTTCATCAGCCTCCCGAGCTGCTGGGATTATAGGAGTGTTTCATGTGGCCCAGCCTGAAGGTACATTGAGGTTTAGACTCTCCTCTTTTTCTGGGGCAAAGAATGATTTTTAACAGTTATAAAATAATGCTCATAAATCGTCTTAAAGATTGCTACTAAAAAGAGACATATTAACAGTAATATTTAGCCTGACCCTGTGCCAGGTCCTTGATCCATATATAACATAAAATATCTGGTAACGTACTTTTGTAACATAATGGGGAAGATTGGCATGTGGATTCATAATTGTAATAAAAATTTCAACTGATGACAGAACAAAATCAAATGGAGTCACCAGAGGATAATTCATTATAATGAGTGGGAAGATAGAGGAAAAGTAGCAGGAAGGGTAAATTTCTCCAACAGAATAGAGCATGGTTTATTTATCTTTGTGTCTCCAATGTGTTACCTAAAGCATATAAATAAACACTGAATGAATTTTTTTTTAAATTTAGTTTTTGATGGACCTTTATTTTATTCATTTATTTTTTTTTATTTTTATTTTTTTTTTAATTTTTTTATTGGTTGTTAAAAACATTATAAAGCTCTTGACATATCATATTTCATACATTGGATTCTTCATTTATTTACATGTGGTGCTGAGAATCGAACCTAGTACCTCACACATGCTAGGCAAGTGCTCCACTGAGCCACAACCCCAGCCCAGAATGAATTTTGTTGTATGAATGCATGACAGAGTTAAGAGTATTGACTTCTTCTCTATTAGATTTTATGTCTACTGGGGAAAGAACACCATCCTACTAGACTAATATTATATATCTAAATGTACCTAGCAAAATATCCCATTTTAAATAAATCTTTAATAAAGAGTAAACTCTTATTAAATGACTACTAATCATTATGCAATAAGTATTCTTTACCTATGTATTGCATCCTGGACATAGTTTCTATGTGCTATATTTTGGCATATATTATTTCTTTTGTGTTTCCTGATGTGGCTTAATGTAGGACTTTGACATTCTATGGTGCCAAGACTCTGTGATGCCCATAACAAAAAAGATTGAAGGCTCTGTCGGACACAATATTCATAAAGGAATATATAAATCTTTCACAAGAGATGGAAAGAAGGAGTGGTGGAAGAGCCAAGTGTCCCTTAACCCCTTTCATGCTAGACCATTCCTAGACCAGCCTAAAATTTTATACGCTCACAGGAATAGTTACTGACTCATATCCAAGCACAGTCCTATCTTAGTTCCTGAGAGATTTGGTTTGAGAATAAGAAGATATACTCCAACTTGATTCAATTTACAGCCAGTTGTCCCAAAGCAAGAGATTTTTGTCTAGTGTTCTATATTCATGGCCTAGAACAGTTCAACTGTTAGACAGAAAGCAAGGGCCAAATTAGCCATATTAACAGTAGGCAAGGTAAGAGACTTGAATACATTTATAATTTTGGTTGAAATTGGATATAATAATTTATATCTTTTATTAACATAAATTTAAGAAAAAAATTATGTTGTGAAAGAATAAAATGAAAAATTATAAAAGTCGATGTATATGAAAACATATTATACATCATAAATACATATACTTTTTGTCAGTGAAACCTAAGTAAAGCTGGGAGCAGGGATAGAAACCGTGAAAAGTTATTAAAAAGAACAAAAGCAGCCAGACACAGTGGCCCATGCCTGTAATCCCAGTGGCTCTGCCCAGGAGACTGAAGCAGGAGGATTGCGAGATCAAAGCCAGCTTCAGCAAAAGTGAGGTACTAAGCAACTTATTGAGACCCTGTCTCTAAATAAAATACAAGATAGGGCTGGGGATGTGGCTCAGTGCCTGAGTGCTCCCCGGTACCCCACCCCTGCAAAAAAAGCAAAACAATTTAAATATTTAAATATCTTTGGTCTTATACAATAGCAAACATGATGACATTCTTTCTACTATCTATCTTAGCACTTGAATATACTCTGAATTTGACCCTTACTACTGACAAATGATCCCTAGGTTAAATTCTGATATGCAAGGTACTTTGCCACTGAACTGCATCCACTGTTCTTTTTTAGTTTGAGTCAGGGTTTCACTAAGTTGCTGGTTTAGTCAGCTTTTTCATCACTATGACCAAAAGACCTGAAAAGAACAACACAGAAGAGAAAAAGTATATTTTGGCTGAAGGTTTCAGAGGTCTGAGTCCACAGATCTGGACTCAGGGTGAGGTAGAACATTGATGGCATAAGTGCATGGCAGAGGAAGGCAGCGAGGACTGGCAAACAGGAAGCAGAGAGAGTGCTTCACTCAATGGGTCAAAATATATACCCCAAAGGCAGCCCAAGGTGACCTACTTCCTCCAGCCCCACCCTACCTGCCTACCCTTACTATGAGCTAATCCACTCACTAGGTTATAATTCTCATGATCTAATCATTCCACTTCTGAACTTTCTTGCATTGTCTCACACTTGAACTTTGGAGGGACACCAAATATCCAAACCAAACAGTAGCTGAAGGTCTTCCTAAATTGCTGAGACTGACCTTGAATTTGTGATCCTCCTGTCTCAGCCTCCCAAGTTGCTGGAATTATAGGCATGTACCACCCTTCCCAGCCCTTTGGTATATTTCCTTATTCAACTTAAATCAAGAAAAGCATCTATCAAAAGTATGCAGAACCATCTGCATATATAGCTAGACCACAAGCAAAGAAGCTGGGTAAACACTTTTGGCTGTCACTCAGTTATGGCTCTAATGAGAATACATATGCATTATATATTCATTAAGGCTGTTATGAATAATCTTATAAAAATTTTAAAGATGCTTTCTTCCTTTTATTCTGTCATATTTGAAAAACTAAAACTAAATCTCTAAGATATATTTTATCAGTAGAACTCAGAATCCATTCATTCAACAGTCACAAAAAGAACAAAAACACATTTTCTTGTCAGTTTATAGCAACAATTATCATGTTGTATGACATTTATTTTGTAGTATCTGCCTTTATATTATTTCTCTCTCAAACTCTTCATATAAATTGACTTAATATTCAGCTGTTAAAGGTACTGACAAATAAAAACCACTAAACCTATGGCATTTAACTCGGAAGAAGATGTGCTTGTAATAATATTTAAACCAGACATGGTTTTCAGTTAGTCCCATGTATTTTTGTCCTTTGCCTTACAGTGCATTGTCAAGGTGGAGATTTGATTAATTTGATTAATGTTAATAGCTTCTAGGTCTGCTTTAATACACAGATTTTATAGATCCCAGATTTCAGGAATTAATGTTCATAGTGGGAGATCAACTGCATTAATAGTCCTAATTCTTCCACCCTTCCCTATGCTTTTGCTCTTTTGTCAAAGAACCTTGCAATGCCTTCTCTGAGCAGGTTGTTGTGTTCCATCCCTTTATTTTGGGTGCCTTCCTATGACTTGCTTTGACCAATATGATGTTAGCAGACTTGACACAAACAAAGGCTTCAAAAGACATTTGAAGGATTGACAACTTCTCTTGCTCATCTGCCTTTGCCTTGATACTATGACTACTGGAAAAAAAATGAGTCATTAATTTAGAATGGGTGATATGGACATCAGAAAAGACCTGAGGGAGAAAGGTACATAATAATGCATAATGTAACATATGATATTGAGCTGCCTCTTAAAGATTAATAGGAATTCATTAGATAGACTGAAGCAAAATTATATTTCAGGTAGGAGAAATGGCATATATTAAAATTGTGAGGTGTAAAAGAGCTTAGAATATTTAAAAACTCAAATAATTAGGTGGAATCATGTAATCACAAAGTCATTATATGGCATGCTAGGAGTTTACATTATATCTTGCAATTTTGGCAGTGGGGGTTACTGAGGAGTTTTAAAACAAGGTATTGGTTGGTATTATTTTAAAATGAATACTAAATCATCTAGTTTTATGCTATGTATGTATATATATTATATATGTACACATATACATATATACATGCACAATTTAAAAATTTCAACTCTATTTCACTAATGTTATGGAAAATAAGGCAATGTGCTTCTGATGAAAGAACATAAACTCCATTAGATATAAGGTTTTTTTATGGCAACCCTAAACTTTGGTTTTATAGATAGAGATGAAAGCAGATAAGTGAAATGGGAGGAAATGGGGGCATACTATTTTTCCCCTGCATTTCTAATGAACAGAAACGGAAACTTAGAGGCATAGATTTAAGAATTATAGAATGTATAGAGAAATAAATGGAACAAAAACAAAACTTGAATCAACAAATGAATGGCAGGAAAAAAGCTTAAAGGAACAATAAGAAATCATGTAAAGTAGGAAAAATAGGATGGCAAAAATACATCTAAACATATCAGTGATTACTTTGAATATGTATATGCTAATTTGTGTATTTAAAATATAGATTCTCAGATTGGTATTTGAAACAAGCAAACTCGGCTATATTTTATTTACAAAGACACTCATGTGAAAATGATGGTAAAGATTGAAAATGCAGAGACAACTGTGAATTTGACATATGAAAAAAGAAGGAAGCAATAGCAGAAGTATAAATGAGTGAAAAAACTATAGCAGAGGTCAAATGGGGACAAAATTGGTTAAAGTTGTTAAAAATTTCACAAATGTCTTAACAAAGTAGAAAAAACTTCCATTTCTGCATCTGGGAATTGAACAATTGCAAAATATATAAGGCAAATGTGAGAATCCTTTCACAATATAGAGGAAATGACAAAAGCAATAACACTAGGGGGGAAAAGATTATAGATGGTAAGAAGCAAGAATGGAACCAAACAAATTGACAATTGGGTTCTCTAAAGCAAAGATTATAGTAACTAGTAGAAGGATTAGTGAAAGATTTAGTAGAGCAATGTATGTGGTCATAAGAAAAACAGTAGCAATAAAACATGCAACCTGAAAAGGTACATATTTTCTACCTGGAAAAATGACTGAAAATTGACTAAAACTAATATATATCCTGATGATTTTAATTTCAAGGATGAGCAAGAAAGATCTCATAAACTTCAGTAGAAATATTAAGTTCCATGCAAAGGAAACTAAATTCAAATCCTTTCAGTACTTTTTCCATGTGGATAAAGACAAGAAAGGCTAATTTAAAAAAAAAATTATTTGTCCTTGCATATGGAAAGAATGCCTTTATTTGTTTATTTTTATGTGATGCTGAAGATTGAACCCAGTGCCTCATGCATGCTAGGCAAGCGCTCTACCACTGAGCCCCAGCCCCAGCTCTAGGATGGCTAATTTTGAGAGAAAAATATCTGACATTTTACTTCTTACAAACAGATATGATTTCTTCATATGTTATCACACAAAATACTCTTTTGCATAAAGGGACTCAAACCATCTATTACCAGTGTATTCTTCCTGAAAAAGCTAACATTGAAAATGGACTCAAAAGTTGCAGAATCAGAAATGAAATTCTGGTTTTAAAAGGTTGTGTATAGTTGTTACCCCTGATCTGTGGTTTCATTTTCTGAGGTTTTATTAACTCTTGGTCAAGTGTGGTCTGAAAATATTAAATGGAAAATTCCAGAAATAAGTATAATTTTTAAGTTGCACACTTATTTACAAAGAAAGCCATAAGCTAAAATGATGATAAAGATTTAAAATGCAGAGACAATTATGCACTAGACATAAAGGAGAAAGCAATGACAGAAAAACAAATACTAAACACAATTATAGTTAAGATCAAGTGGGGACAAAAATGAATGCTTCTATTTGCGGATGATATGATCCTATACCTAGAAGACCCAAAAGGGTCTACAAAGAAACTACTAGAGCTAATAAATGAATTCAGCAAAGTAGCAGGATATGAAATCAACACACATAAATCAAAGGCATTCCTGTACATCAGCGACAAATCTTCTGAAATGGAAATGAGGAAAACCACCCCATTCACAATATCCTCAAAAAAATAAAATACTTGGGAATCAACCTAACAAAAGAGGTGAAAGATTTATACAATGAAAACTACAGAACCCTAAAGAGAGAAATAGAAGATCTTAGAAGATGGAAAAATATACCCTGTTCATGGATAGGCAGAACTAACATCATCAAAATGGCGATGCTACTAAAAGTTCTCTATAGGTTCAATGCAATGCCAATCAAAATCCCAACGGCATTTCTTGTAGAAATAGATAAAGCAATCATGAAATTCATATGGAAAAATAAAAGACCCAGAATAGCAAAAGCAATTCTAAGCAGGAAGTGTGAATCAGGAGGTATAGCGATACCAGATTTCAAACTGCACTACAGAGCAATAGTAACAAAAACAGCATGGTACTGGTACCAAAACAGGTGGGTGGACCAATGGTACAGAATAGTGGACACAGAAACCAATCCAAAAAATTACAACTTTCTTATATTCAATAAAGGGGCTAAAAGCATGCAATGGAGGAAGGATAGCATCTTCAACAAATGGTGCTGGGAAAACTGGAAATATATATGCAACAAAATGAAACTGAATCCCTTTCTCTCACCATGCACAAAAGTTAACTCAAAATGGATCAAGGAGCTTGATATCAAATCAGAGACTCTGCGTCTGATAGAAGTAAAAGTTGGCTCCGATCTACATATTGTGGAGTCGGGCTCCAAATTCCTTAATAGGACACCCATAGCACAAGAGTTAATAACTAGAATCAACAAATGGGACTTACTCAAACTAAAAAGTTTTTTCTCAGCAAGAGAAACAATAAGAGAGGTAAATAGGGAGCCTACATCCTGGGAACAAATCTTTACTCCTCACACTTCAGATAGAGCCCTAATATCCAGAGTATACAAAGAACTCAAAAAATTAGACAATAAGATAACAAATAACCCAATCAACAAATGGGCCAAGGACCTGAACAGACACTTCTCAGAGGAGGACATACAATCAATCAACAAGTACATGAAAAAATGCTCACCATCTCTAGCAGTCAGAGAAATGCAAATCAAAACCACCCTAAGATACCATCTCACTCCAGTAAGATTGGCAGCCATTATGAAGTCAAACAACAACAAGTGCTGGCGAGGATGTGGGGAAAAGTGTACACTTGTACATTGCTGGTGGGACTGTAAATTGGTGCGGCCAATTTGGAAAGCAGTATGGAGATCCCTGGGAAAGCTGGGAGTGGAATCACCATTTGACCCAGCTATTGCCCTTCTCGGACTATTCCCTGAAGACCTTAAAAGAGCATACTATAGGGATACTGCTACATCGATGTTCATAGCAGCACAATTCACAATAGCTAGACTGTGGAACCAACCTAGATGCCCTTCAGTAGATGAATGGATTAAAAAAATGTGGCATTTATACACAATGGAGTATTACTCAGCACTAAAAAATGACAAAATCATGGAATTTGCAGGGAAATGGATGGCATTAGAGTAGATTATGCTAAGTGAAGCTAGCCAATCCCTAAAAAAACAAATGCAAAATGTTTTCTTTGATATAAGGAGAGCAACTAAAAACAGAGCAGGGAGGAAAAGCATGAGAAAAAGATTAACATTAAACAGGGATGAGAGGTGGGAGGGAAAGGGAGAGAGAAGGGAAATTGCATGGAAATGGAAGGAGACCCTCATTGTTTTACAAAATTACATATAAGAGGATGTGAGGGGAAAGGGAAAAAAAAACAAGGGAGAGAAGTGAATTACAGTAGATGGGGTAGAGAGAGAAGATGGGAGGGGAGGGGAGGGGGGATAGTAGAGGACAGGAAAGATAGCAGAATACAACAGTCACTAGTATGGCAATATGTAAAAATGTGGATGTGTAACCGATGTGATTCTGCAATCTGTATACGGAGTAAAAATGGGA
Source organism: Marmota flaviventris (assembly GCF_047511675.1). Lineage (NCBI taxonomy): Eukaryota > Metazoa > Chordata > Mammalia > Rodentia > Sciuridae > Marmota > Marmota flaviventris. Next base: position 19,885,715 of record NC_092518.1, on the reverse strand, counting down.
GTTCATAACCCACTTGAATCAAATGTATGAAATATGATATGTCAAGAGCTTTGTAATGTTTTGAACAACCAATAAAAAAAATGAATGCTTGGTGTTAACCATCCCCTTTACCTCCCATATCCACACTGTGTACCTGACCCACCTGTTTGTCACTGAATAGCTGTCTTGGTTATCAGATCAACTGTTGCTGTATACCAATACTTGTTATTTCAGTAACACTCACTTCATCCCATAACTTAGGCATTGTTTCAACTCACATCATCACAAAAAGAATGACTATAATACAAGATATTTAGAGAGAGAGAGAAGAAAGGAGAGATTGTATCCACATAACTTCTATTTTAGTGTTTGCTAAGGTTGTTCAATTATTAGTTATTGTTAATCTCATACTGTATATAAGTATAAATTAAAATTTACCATAGGTGTTTATGCATAGGAAAAATATAGGATTTAGTACTATCTATGTTTTCAAGCATTCACTGAGGGTTTTGGTACATATTTCCTTCAGATAAGGGGGTGGGGACTACTGTATTAGTTCACTCAGGCTACCATAACAAAATATCTTATACTGTATAGCATAAACAACAGAAATTTATTTTCTTACATTTCTGGACATTGAAAGTTCAAGACCAAGGTACCATAATGATCAGTTTCTTTTCAGGGCTCTCTTCGTGCTTTGAAGATGTCTTCATTTTCTCTCTGTTCTCCCGTGACTTTCCCCAGTGGGGACTTGAAGAGTGAGCAAGGGAGAGCTCAGTTATCTCTTCTTAGAAGGACATTATTCCTATTAGATTAGGACTCTACCCTTATATCTCATTTAAGTTTAATTACTTCCCTAAAGACACATCTCCAAAAGCAATTAAATAGGAGGTTTGGCCTTAATATATAAATTTTGATGGACACAAAATTCAGTCCATAACATGTATAAAATGAACATTAAAATTATTCAAACATAAATATTATTAGGATTGCATGTGTACTGTTAAAATTATAACTCTCAAAATATAAGTATACAAAGTAAAGTAATATGAGATTTATGTTCCATGCTATGTCAATAAACACAGGCATGAAATAGGTTTGTATTATAGTGTTATATTATTTTTTTCTCATTCATAGTGTACTTTACCGGCTTACTACTACTACTATGTATAATAGTTTTTTCTTAACATTCTAGTTTTCTGTAATTTTAAAGTAATTATATCAGAAGTTGATTTACTATGTAAAAGATGTAGATAATTTTGCAACATGATGTATAAGTTAATTTGTTCTACTTCAGTAAGCATTATATATATTTACCATTTATATATACCTTAAATATATATGTCATGAAAAATATATATTTATCATGTTCTGTACCTTAGGTGTACAGAATACATCCATTTTAAAAGTAATGTAGAAGATGAAGTTACATTGTAATGTACTATATGCATCTGATGATTAAAAATATTTTCAATTTTTACAATTTGTCTCTTGTAATTCTAAATCCAATTACTAATAACATGAGAAAGCTCTTCAACGAGCAATTGAATTAAAATATATAAATTCAACTCTCTAAGCATTTGCTATATCAATTTGATCATTCATCAGGCTTTTTTCCTAAAAATCTTTAATACTTTTGCATACCCTAAGAAAAATAGCAAGTGTAGTGCAAGAGCCCAGCACACTGAAGTAAGACCTTGTCATTTTCCCCATGACTTCTCAATGCTATTTGCATCTTTTCTTGAAATTTAAATTTTAAAATTAGTTATTAAACATAAATTATATGAGATCAAAATCTGATTATTTTAAAGCACATTAGGCTTAAAAACATGATTTTATTAGTTTAATAATGTGAAGTATGACTATATATCATAAAATGTTATCTGAAATTTAACTTATAACTGATACCTTTTTTCATTTCTTTGTTTATATAGAAGAAAGATATTAAAAGTATATATAAGATTATGCCACAGTTAATTTCATATTTTTATATATAATGCACTAATGAAAAAAAGTACAAATAAATAGAAGAAAGACCAGTAGAGGAAAGGAAACATGAGGAGGGAGGAGGGAAGGGAAAGGGGAAATACTGGGGACTAAATTGGAGCAAATTTTATAAGTATGTCAAAATGAGGGCTGTGGTTATAGCTCAGTGGTAGAGTGCTTGCCTAGCGTGTGTGAGGCACTGGGTTTGATCCTCAGCACCCCATAAAAATGAATAGATAAAATAAATATATTGTGTCCATATACAACTAAAAAATAATTTTCAATGAATCCCAATATTATATGTTTATAATGAACTAATACAATTTATTTCTTAAAATACTATAGGATGGAACTGAGATTCAAGAATCAAAAATAATTGACACAGTTGATATCTCTAATCCCTTAAATCAGATTTCAAAATATGACTCTATTTTATAAACTTAAAATTGGTTAGTCAGTCCATTTTATTTAGATTCATTTGTTTTTCCCAAATTGCTTTAGAATGGAAAAGGTAAACATTATCAATGAAATACAATAAGGGAAATTATTTGTACTTACAATTTCCATTCCAACTATTAAATCCCCAAAAGTATTCCTTTCTTTGTCTTACATTGGCAATTAGGAAGAGGAAAGATTGCTAAAATCCTAAATTTACTGCAGTATATTTTTTAGAAGGAGTGTATGACTAGGATCAAACAGTTAGATTTAAGCATTCTACATGAAAGGATAATTAAGGGAAATTTATATCTGCTTTATCATCTGTAATTTAAAGATTATTCTAAACAACTTTGAGAAATTTATATAAATGCACATTATACATATATGTGTACATATAAAAATCCATACACACATGTACACTATAATTATAGGTATAGCAATTATGTTGTATTAAATTAGAATAAAAGGCATATGCTTAAAAATTCATTTATCTTTCTCTTTTAAGATATTGAAACCTTGTCTCTTAAATGCAGTTTCATCCAGAACTCTATTTATTGACATGATTTTGTGTCTCAATCATTCTTGGGCCTTTGTGTGTGGCTAGTGAATAAACTAAGAAACCATGGACATTTCTCCAGATGTTTTATGAACTAGTCTTAGAGGTAATTTATATCATGCTTGTCTATTTTCTGGTCTAGAATGCAACCACATGGCCCAAAATAACTGCCAAGGGGTAAGGAAATATGTATTTTTCAAAGGAAGAGAAGACGATAAACTTTCTACCATAGATTTATAGGGCATTTTTATTATTTTGGACCAATAGTAATTCTATCTTGGTTATACATAGACCCTGAACTGAAAAGATGATGAAGTAACAGAAGACAAAGTATAAATAGTTATTTTTTTCACTGAATTTGTGTGAATTAAGAGAAGCAAATGTAGTTACCAATAATATCATAATCAGTGGCTCTCAGATTAGAAGCCACACATCTAGTGGAGAGCTCAATTTCTGTATGGGAAATATAACCATTTTATTTTGCATACTTGAATTTGAGATTTTAAATTAGGGGTTAGCACTCTGCCTTTTTTATTTTTTGGAAATAAAGTATCATTGGAACACAGTATTGTCCTTTGTTTTTGTACTGTCTGGCTAATTTTAAACACAATAGCAGAATTGAATAGTTGTGACAGACTGTGCGCCACAAAACTGAAAATCTTTGCTGCCTGGCTTTTTGGCAGCAAATGTTTGGCTACCCCAGCTTTAAAGCCATGAGGTGTGAACTCCTAAGTTTCCTTTTACCATTACAGAACTTTCAATTGTACCCCCACAGAAAACAATCTAAAAGCTATTAAATTCCAACTGTAACACCTGGTTAACAATGTTGGTTGTTTAGTTTCAAAAGATTCAAACTGAAATTGAATTAAGGAACACTGGGAATCCTTATTGAACAGTGTTTCTTTGAAATGATTTCCTGCCTGTGGAGGCCAGATTTGAATGTGTTTCATAGTTGTCTTTCAATTATATATAAATGAACACAAAGATAAATTGTCTATAAAATTACAGTTTTATTCTCAGATATTTCCTATCCTAGTGATATAATTTTCAGTCTTTTAAAATAGTTTTAAAAATAGCTGTAAAGGGGCTTTAAAATGTGGTATAAATCTTACTGCTACCTGGGGCATGTTTTAAATAGTAAGCTGGTAAGGCGTTGCTGAAATAAGTCTTTGTGTTCTCAAACCTATTTGTGCATTAAATAGTGCATCATGCATCCCACTGTAAATGGAGCATACTGAGGGGCCAAATTTCCAATTTAATTATAATTGTTAAAATCCCATATAACATGTTGTTTAAAAATATCTAAAATAAAATATAATGGTATGAGCTATTCTTACCAAATGACTTTATATAAAATAGTTAACTCAATTAAGAGCAAAAATGTTCTAATTGTTTAGGGCCATTAAAATCAGGAAATGATATTTTGGTTTTTAGGGTCTTTTTGTTTAACTATTAAAAATTAAAACAAAAAATTATGATGATTACTCACTTCATGCTCAAATATTATAATGAATTATTTTATTTCACTTAGAAGCACATGTATTTTATAATATAATTGCAGTCTACACTGAGATAATATTTTTTCCCATTAAGGTTGGGCTTCCTCTTTGGTTCCAGTGATACAATGATGATAACAGTAGATTCAGTCTTTGCTCTCCTGGAGCTATAATAATCAAGGAATAAAAGAAGATATTAAATTATTATTAATAAATAAGATGAAATTTTCAAGAATAGATGAATGCTACAGATGGTGTACATAATCCAAATTTATAAAATACATTTTCTTCTATTTTCATGTGGGATCCATGTGAAAACATTTCTTTAACCATTTATAGTGACATTAATTATCAAAATGAATGACAAGGCAAACAAAGAAATTAATATGCATGTAAGAATTTAAAGTGTATTTTTTGGAAAGTGCCTTGTTAACTTATAGTGATTTTGTTTTAGTTTACATGTATTTTCAGAGTCTAGACACCTTAAGAGATGGCCACACAGTCTCAAAGGAACTCTGTCGGAATCCAAGCTTGGTCCAAACTACAAAACAGATGATTTGCTGTCAAAGTTCTTACCTCTTATCTTATAATAACTTTGAGTTTGCCATTTTCTCCATCTGTTTATTAGCTTTGTACAGTAACCTTTACTTCCCCAGCAGAGTTTCTAAAATAACAATTAAAATACTTTAGTAGACCAACTTTAGCAGTCTCAAAAAAGGAGCTTGTTAGGATATTCAGATTCCTTGGCCAGGTTTTAGTCTTACTATATGAGATTCTGAGGTGAGCAGCCCTGAGAATTGGTCCAAACCAAATCATAAAGTAGGGTAATGGCAGATAATGTCATAATGTGTTATTCATCAAATTAGGTATTTCCATTTTAAAAGTGATCTTTATGAAAGAAGTACTTAAACTAGAGGGAAATGTTAAGTTGGAAGAATTTAAGATAAACTGAGGATAACATGTAGATATATGAGTTTGGTTTCTATATTTCTCTGTTATGAAGTAAGTATCTGGTGGTTCCATGCATACTCCCAACTACACGTGTGATATTATTTTTATTTGATTAGATTTTACTACCCTACCCACCCGCCACATTCATACACAAGAAAAATTATAAGAGATGATTACAAAAAAATTCTCAATCATATTCCTGTTGAGAAAATTCAAGGTTTTTTTTTTTTTCATGTACAATTCTGTATTTTACTATCAACTAGTGATTTTTAATAGTAAATGCTACAGGGGAAAAAACTTACCTTATAACACTTTAAATATTTCATGTTTACGATATTTTATTGTTATTTTCTGATCATTTTAGGAATAGCAAAGGATCTTTAGATAGAAATTTATACAGCAATAAAGATCATGAATTGCTGTACTAAATAAAAATATTAGGACACAGAATAATATATATTATACAACATTATTTTTATATGGATCAAAAAATGCAAAACTGAACAGCAGATTTTAGGGATATTTTTAAAAGGTAAAGGAATGAAGTCATATGATGACTTCTAGAAAGGGCAACTAGAGAATTATTACAAACTTTCCTGCTGAGGACAGTTGAATAGTTAGATAAACTTAAATAAGTTTCTAAGTGCATCAAAAAGCCAATAATAGAATAAGAAATTACCAAATATAGGTGTATGTGTGTGGGGGGGGATTATAAGAGTAAAGAGAGGTAAACTCAGTATTGAAGTGATGTTTTGCACCTCAGGACATTTGCTTCTTGTAAAGAAACAACTGTGAAACCAAGACAACTTTTAGTTGCCTTTGGAGAGTATGATGAAACATATAATAAGACAGAAAAATATGAGAATGAGTAGAACAAACAGAACACAAAATTTTGTGTGATGTTAGAATCATCAAGGTATAAAATAACTATACTTTTCTCATTGCATTAAAAGGAAAGCTTAAAAATATATTCAGGAAACATATAACTATAATGTATACATGAAAACAAACAAAATAGAATTATTAGGGCAGAAAATTAAAACAAATCATTCAATATACTTACTTAATAGCAGATTAAAAGAGCAGAAGAAATAACTAGTGAATTAAAAACAAACATTTACAAGGATAATTAGTGAGCTGGAATGTTGGTGAAAAATATTAAAATAAGGCACAATGAAGCAAAGATCCAAAAATCTAAAATAGAGGCTCAAAGTTATAGTGAATACAATAAGAACATATATTACACAGTTAATATCAGTAAGAAGGAGAAGGGAGAATTAGGGAGGAGACAATATTTGAAGAGATAATACCTGAAAAACATCTAAAACTGATGAAAGATATTATGCCAAGGATGTAATTAGCCCATCAATATTCAGTCAAGATAAATATACGTATGTGCACATATTTACACATATACTTATTAAACACTTCATAGAGAAACAGGAAAAAATAGGCAAAAAGAAATTTTAAAATGATCCAATGAGAATAAGTTGGACAACTTCCAAGGGAGAAATAGACTGTAAGTTACAGTAGAATTCAGGGATGGGGTGTGGCTCAGTGGCAGAGCACTTGCCTAGCATGTATGAGGCACTGGGTTTGATTCTCAGAACCACATATAAATAAATAAATTAAAGGTCCATTAACAACTGAAAATATTAAAATAAGAAGTTACAGTGGAATTCATAATAGGATGATATGTTCCATTTGTGGGATTTCTCTCATATGTGGAAGCTAGAGAGAAAAGGAATCCCATGAAAATCCAAGAGAAACCAGTAGAGTAGAAAATGGGAATTGAAGGAAGTAGGAGGGGAGGGAATGGGCAGGTAGAGGGGAATTAAATAGACCAATTTATGCTCTGTGTATGTACAAATATATCAAAATGAATCCTGTTATTTTGTATAATTATAATGCACCAATAAAACCTTTTAAAATTAAATCTTATATCTATGTCCAGGGAAAACACTTCTCTGGAACTAATGTTAAAGAAATGGGAGGATTAGAAATGTAGAAATGGCAAAATCTAGAAATGGCTATCATCAAACCCAGTCAAAATGACATTCTAAAGGTTGTGATTCAGCAATAAGGAAATCTCTAAAAGAGATTCATGAAGAAATGGAAAATAGAGAAAACAAATGAAAGCAATAATATCTGATCTTAAATAGAATAAAAACGTGCACTAAAATAAGTATTTTAAATTTAATTAAGGTAGCTTCATTAAAGCTTAATTTAAAATTTTAGGGCTTTTTAATTATTTGGAATAATAAAGCTATGAATTAATATCATATTTTAATATATGGAATAATAAAATTAAAATAGGTAATAAGCATAGGGTTTAGAATAATACTAATCTCTGACAAGACGGTAAGATGAAAATATAAAATAAGGCCCATAGACAAAAGAGGGATGTTATGTTCTAGTTCTTAAGTTGGATAGTGGTCCTTGGATAATTTTTTAAATTTTATTCTTCTTTAATTTATACCTAAAGTACATTTATTATGTATCAGTTATACATAATTACATTAAAAACAAATTAAGTATATTATGGCCAAAAAATGGAAATCATTTTTTATAAATTGATGATATAGCAAACAAAGGAATGAATAAATCAGTTGAATTTTTAAAACTTTTTGAACAAAATACATAAATTATTGGTATAACAGTAATGAATCAGGATAACTCATAATATATTGATGACTTTTATGAGAGTTATCAATTCACTTTTCTCAATTATTACTTCTCCAATAGATTGTAATTGCCTTTGCCTCATCACCATACGTTTTTCTGTTCTTTTCACAATATAGAATGTTTCTGGGAAGGCATTAAAATAGTCACATAATTCTGGGTTGGTGTCATGGCTCAGCAGTGGGGAACTTGCCTAGTGCATGTGAGGCCCTGGGTTCGATCCTCAGCACCACATAAAAATAAATAAATAAAATAGAGGTATTGTGGTCAAACTACAACCAAAAAATAACTATTAAAAATACATAATTCTGGATTTATCTCTCTCTGATGAAGCAAGTAAGCACTAAGAAAAATCAACAAATACATGTCTTACTTTATATTAATTAATTAATTGATTATTGTAGTGCTGGGAATTGGACCCAGAACATTATGCATACTATACAAGTACTTTGACACTGACATACATCCCTGGCTTATGTCTTCTTTTAGCTTGAATAGATGCTTTAGTATAGATTTCTCCTAATTTGTGAATATACAGGCTCATACCAAACATGTTTTCACTTCCACAAATAAATGTGTGCAAGTGGATTTTATTTCATATCTATGACAAATATTTAAGTCATTTATATATGAAATAATTATTCTGGTTCACTGTTATTATTTATTGTTATTAGACATTGTAATTTTGTCATTTTCCACACATTTCATTTAATCTGATTTTTAATTTATATAAAATATGGGATTCAAAAGTTTTTATATTGCATACATACAAACAACACAGTTGAACTCTACATAGTCAATAGCAATAGTTTATTGTAATATGTAGCAATTAATATATGTAAATTTTCATGGAAGGTTTTTATTTCATCTTCAAATTTGAAGCTTAATTTTGCTGGATACAAGATTTTTGGTTGGCACCCATTATTTTTCAGAGCTTGAAATATGTTATTCCAGGATCTTCTAGCTTTCAGGGTCTGTGTTGAAAATTCTGCTGTTATCCTAATTGGTTTACCCCCTATATGTAATCTGATTCCTTTCTCTTGTGGCTTTTAAAATTTTCTCCTTATTCTATATGTTCGTCATTTTCATTATAATGTGTCTTGGTGTGGATCAATTGTTATTTTGCACATTCAGCATCCTGTAGGCTTCTTGGATATGGATTTCTGTTTCATTCTTCATGTCTAGAAAGTTTTCTGATATTATTTCATTAAACAGATTGCTCATTCCTTTGGTTTGGACCTCCATGCCATCTTCTATCCCCATAATTCTTAAATTCGGTCTTTTTATGCTATCCCATATTTCTTGGATGTTCTGCTCATAGTTTCTTATCATTTTCACTGTGCTGTCTATGTTCTTTTCAAGATGATATAATTTATCTTCATTATCTAATGTCCTATCTTCTAAGTGGTCTACTCTTGGTGATGCTCTCATTTGAGTTTTTAATTTGGTTTATTATTTCCTTCATTTCAAGGATTTCTTTTTTTTCCTTTTTCTTTTTCTTTTTTTTTTTTTGTATAACCTCTATCTCCCTGTTGAGTTGATCTTTTGCTTCTTGGATTTGTTTTTGTAGCTCATTATCAAACTGATTTTTCACTGCCTGTATTTGTTGTCTAATGTCTTCTTTGAGATCCCCAAACAATTTAATCATATATATCCTGACGTCTTTCTCTGTCATTCCTTCTGCTGTAGCTGTCAATTGTTCTAATGTTGTGTTGTCCTGAATTATTTGTGGTACTTTCTTCCCTTGTCTTTTCATGTTGCTCGCGTTTCCCCTCCCCCCTGGCCCCCACTCTATGTGACTGGTGTGTTATTGCTATAGATTTTGTAGTGCTCTTGTATGGTTCCAAGATCCCTCCTTTGTGGGGAAGGACAATGTTAACAGACCTTATATCAACAGTACATCACCTATGAACAAATTATTGTTATTAAGACATTTATATTTAGTCTCAATGTCAAATTGTTGGATTCAATTATTATTTAAGATATAATCAGTAGTTTCATAAAAGGTGTACAGTTTTTGGTAGCAGACAGTGAACTGAGTGATGGGTGTAGGACATTATGCTAAGGGGGAAAGATGTGAGTGTATGGAGTTAATTTACCTTAAGAAATTTGAAGGAGAACTCTAATGCAGAGGGTTGGAAGCTGGGGAATAAACAGGAAGTAACTTAGAGTAGACAAGTACATGGGAGGACAGTACAGTACCTAAAAACAGACACACATATGTATTTAGAAAATGACAGCTGTTAAAATAGTAAAGTTTGGATGCTGCAAGAAGAAAAAAAGAAAAAACGGAAAAGAAAGAAAAAAGAGAAGAAAGAAAAGATAATTAAAAAATTAAAAAAAACAACAACAACAACAAAGAAAACTCTTAGAATTTCGTTTCCTTTCTGCTTCGCTTCTCTTCCAGTAGGTGGCCTTGTATTAACCAGGGTGAGAGGACTTGAGCCCCTCTCCCCTCCATTGTCTCCCTCTTCTGCCTGGAGCTTCCCAATCCTAGTTTCTCTGATTTGCTTCAGCTTTTTCGCTCTTAAGTCACTAGATCCTTCCCCTCCTTTGCTTATCAGGTCTCAACTGCGGTGCTTCTCACTCTGGGGCTCACACCAGATGGTTGGTGCCCTGGTTGCACTGTGCTCTAGCTCCCATTCAGCTGAGAGCAGTTTTTGAGCTGGGTAGTCACTGTGAAGAGTAATCGTCTCTGGGAAGGGAGGGAGGGGAGAAAGTTGGAAACCAGGTGCCTGTTCAAAGAAGGTCTGTGCTGATAGCCAGTGGCCCTGCTCCCCTTCAGCTGAGAGTGGGATTTTGTGCTGGTTATTCACTGTGCCAAGTAATCACAGCTGGGGAGTGAGGGGTGGGGAGGAAGTAGGAAACCAGGTGCCTGTTCAAACGGAGGTCTGTGCTGATAGCCAGTGCTTCTGCTCCCATTCAGCTGAGAGTGGGTTTTTGCGCTGGGTAGTCACTGTGCCAAGTAATCGCAGCTGGGAGGGTGGGGGAAGTTGGGAACCAGGTGCCTGTTCAAACGGAGATCCTCGCTGATAGCCACACCCACCAAAAATGGTGAGAGGGGTTTTCCAAGATGGAGTCAGTCTGTTTCCAGCGCTGGGGTAGTCTGGTGAGGTGTGGGGAGGTGGGATGGCTTTGTGCTGTGGCTAAATTGCAGCCTTGTGGCCTGCATGGGAGTAACAGGCAGCTGTTTAGGTGTTTCTGTTATGCTGCTTGAGTGCCCTGTGTGCTAGAACTGCGGGCTTTGGGTCCAGAGTCTGGAGTCTTACTGGAACACAGAGACTCTGATTTCTGTGCAGGTGGTGGCAGCTCTGATGGTTTCTGTGAAAATTCTCTGTGTAGGGGTCCTGTTGCATGCTCTTAGATGTTGTATTCCGTCTAGGTGAGGCCTTGTGGAGACGCTGCGTGACTGTTTTCTTGGTTTAATTCCACAGAGCAGCCATCCTCTATTCTGCCATCTTGGATCCAAAAGGAGAGAACCTCCCAGCACCCTCTCTGCCTCATAGTGTCAGGTGACCTGAGCTCTAGCCAGAAGTGAAGGAAAAAGCGCTTCAGCCCACCGAGCCTGCACAGAAAACACTAGATGCTGAGAGGCAGAAGGCACTTGGGATCATCCGTTGGATTGGGACTGCTACAGAGGCTACTATGGAGCCCGCTGGAGCCACTGTTCCTGCTGCTGCTGCTGCCGCCACAGCCCAAGTGAAAATTGTCTGCAAAGGTGAGAAACCGGAGAGAAGGGATGGTGGGTTTTTAAGGACAGCCAATGAAGCAACGTGAGTAGTTGGCCACAACTTGAAGTGGTCGGGTTCCAACTTCCTGCTACCCCAAACCTAGCTCAGCTACCCTCTCTTTAATTGGTAACCAACAGAAAACCTTAATATATGTAAATTTTAAAATAATCTTTTTCTAGGGTTTTCAGGCAATCCTTTGACTCCATTATCCTAGTAAGAATTATAATTTCCTTATAGGTCATTTAAACATCTCATTTTATTGTGGTTTTTATCATGGCAGTATTTGATGTGTTGAAAAAAAATCACTCATTTCAGGATCTCAGTATTTTGAATACAGCAGAATATATAGAGATATTGGTAAAAAATTCTGTGTTAAAGAAATTATGTCACAAATTACAGGTTTTTGAACTCATACCATTTGAGGAATAACACCTCATGTTCTCATGTAAAGCCTAGTTGCCCAGAGTTTAACTTTCATTTTAAAAAATTTGAATATTTGATTTCCTAGAGGGAAAAATTGTAAAAATTGAAAATTTCAATTTGGGAAAATAAAGATGCTTTTTTTTAGTGATACAGTCATAGCACCTATCTGAAATAGTTAATGGTGTAGTAGAGGGAATACATAAACTTAGAAAATCTTTAAAAAGTAGAATCCACACTGGGTTCAATCCTAGCACCACAAAACAAACAACAAAACAAGAATTCACTTTTGAACTAAAAGTAGATATTTTACATGTCAAAAAGACCTAAAAGGGAAATAAGGGACACATGAAATTAAAAATGTAGATAAATAAACTTAACCCTATATGAGACTGATTATAGAACCACAAAGAAAAATAATTCACTTTTGGGAGTTTTTTTAGTCTAGAATTGCAGCTTAGTACATACTTCAAAAAAATATTTTTAGTTGTAGATGTGCGCAATGCTTTTTTTAAATTTATTTATATGTGATACTGAGGATCGAACCCAGTACCTCTCATGTGCTAGGCAAGTGCTTTACTTCTGAGCTATAACCCCAGTCCCTTAGATAATTTTAAAGGACCAAACATACAAAGCAATATTTAATCTTACATAGTAACTTTGTTGTTGGTAGTGGCATTGGCATAGTGATTTTAAACAATATTTTGTTTATCATAGGATAATATAATATCCTATTTGTATCAGCGCAAATGATTAATATAAATGTTTTTGTGAACTAAGTTTCTCACAGTAGGAAAAGAGAAACAACGACTACAAAATGGGGAATACTGAGAAATAGCCTGTGAGGTTGCATTTGAATTAGAGATTATCTAAGTTTTTGTGTGCATTTTCTATCTGCCCACTGAGAGTTTGGAAACAATATACATTTGTAACACACGAATTTACAAGTAAAATACACACAGATTTTAATCTTAAATACGTTTTCTTAAATGAACGAAAAACTGAAAGTGAATTACATGTCAAAATACTTAGTGTATTAAATATTTTGTTGGCATGTCATCACTAGTTGAGACACTATCATAAATCCCCCTGATAGGGGAAAAATATCTATGTTCTGTTCTGGATACAACATATTATAGGGTAAGTAATATACTGAGAATTGGCTGGCAGAAAGCAAGACATTTTTTCTAATATTCCAAGTGTTTTAATGGAGAGCTATTTATCATCCTTTCCTATTATCACTTGGTATTTGAACCATAAAGGTAATTAACTAGGAATAAGTGAACCGAATAATATGCCTATACCTGTCCACCCTTTATCAGCATGACTTTATGATACACAGTGGTAGGAGAAGTATTTTAGCTTGGAGGCAAAAAATAAAATATTAATGTTTTTAATATTGAATGCCTCTATGCCTTTAGAACAATGATTCAATAAAGTGAGTCAGGCCTTGGGATTTAAAGGTGTTAGGGTCACACCTGAATAGCAGCATAGTTTCTCTGCCAGCCCCAGGAATTCTGACTTGGAACTTCTACTTGAAGCTATATCTAAAATTCCCCACATGTTTAAATGATACCTAGCATATTTTTTGTGCTCACTGGTTGATAGATAAAAGAAATTGCTAAATAAAAGAAAGTTAATATTATCTGTGGGAACCTTGCATATTTCTAGATTATTTAATTTTATATAAATAATAAATAAAATAACAAACTCTCAAAATAGCAGGCTTTTGTTTGTTTTCCTCATTTTGACATGCTAGAATATCCAGGGGATTATTATGTTTTGAAATGCAACAAAATACCCTGAAAAATTAAATAAAATATTTTGAGGGTGGAAAACTGTTAGTTGGAAGGATGAGATAAATAAATGCATGGCTCACAGAGAAAAAGTAGAAACTGAGACCAAAATAAACAGATAATTTAAGGTCTAAACAAGTAAATCGTTTATCCATCTAAATCCAGAGATATTAAACATAGGCCCTGGTGTCTAAAGTTAAAGGTCATATGTAACAGGATAGGGAGAGAAGGAAAGGGGATAAAAAATGACAATTTATACCAGTGTAAGAAGATTATTTATGAGTATTTATCTGACCACATAAAAAATTAACCTGTTTTTATCATTATTAACTGCATATATATATATATATATATACACACACACACACACACATATATATATATATATATATATATATATATATATATATATAATTATATACTAATATTCTTTAGTTACAAGTATTTGTTGATCATAAATTCTTTGTGTTTATAGGCAAATATAATGATAAAGCATAAATTAAAGGAGCATTTAAAGAAATATTACTTCAAGGCCTAGTGTGGTAGTATCTGCTTTCTAAAATCTCAACTATTAGTTACCAACCTTCTAGTTTAAACTTCATTTCTCTCCATTTATCCACAGGGCTAATTATAAATCTGATTTCCATTTTTTGCTATTTTATCACTCAAAGTCTAGCACACTGTATTACTCTTAAAGAATAGGGGTACAATAAAACACCATGTCTCTGAAATGTCCCTTTTTAATTCTTAAAACACTAGCTAAATTAAGGGAACAATGAGAACCAGCCTGGATCAGGAAGTCCTGACACATATTGTTTTGAAGGATACTGGCTTTCTCTTATGCATGCTGGAAACTAGGACAAGTTAGTATCATCTGTAGAAGGCTACTTTGTTGCATGTATGCTTGGACAGTTGCTCCATGGGATGCTGGATATATAAGCAAACTAAAAAGTTAATGCTGAGGGTCACTGTTTCTGCTGCCTAATGTATAAAACCCCTAAGTGAAGACAGGCGCAGAATTGAGGGCACTGTGGAGAGAATGTGTCACTCATTGAGTCAGCTGCCACTGGACAAAATGCTGTGTGGGAAGGGAGGTAGTTTGCAAAGCACTTTGAATGTCAGAAGTGATATCTATTCAGTGTATCATCATTGAACTTTTCTTGGAGAAGTCAGTGACCATATAAATCATATGTCTTGCAAAAAATTACAAGTTCAAACCATCTTTCATTATGGTCACAAACACACCTGTAGAGATTTTTAACCATGACTCCATCCTTGGATTTCTTCTTTTGGTATGACAGGGAGAAATACAGGCAAATGCATTTCTTATGTTTCCAATGTATAGTGTTTCTAAAGACTTTTTATATCAATTTATAATTTAAAATTTACAGTGTAAGTTACAGAATGTAAAAGTGAATGATTAGATATAGTCAATGGATATTAACAGGATTCGAGAGCATAATTGTTTAATTAAAGTACCTATGATTTTTCAGGCTTTCTAATGTTTCACAAAGGTCATTTTTTTGGCAGGGAAAGTATTGTGTGGAATAAATGAACATCCAGTCAATGGTGTCAGAGAAGAAGGCAAAACATTCTGAGGAGTTAGTATATAGAACATTATCAAGGTAAATACATTATTTGATGTCTTGGAGAAAAATCAGTAAGCTGGATGACTGTTTTCCATTTGAAATCTTGTGTTTGGCCTTGTCCATATCTAATACCTAAGAAAATATTTGGCACATCAAAAATCAACTTAGTATAACAAATATAGAAGCAACTGCTATGAAAATTCTATCATTCAAAATAGGGAGAGGGGATGTTTTACATCTGGTTGTTTACTCACGCCTGTATAATAAATTATAAATATGTTAATACTCATTGATACAGTTTGTAATTAGTAACTATAGTCTGCTCCATTCCATGAATTGCCTTATAATGGTTTAATTCAAAATACGTTGGTTCAATGATGGATATGTACAAATTAAAATATATGCTACAAAAAGAAATGTGCAAACACAAAAACCATACTATAAATGCCTTTGTTATTGAGGTGCCCTATACTTTAAAAAGACCATGTAAAACAATCTACAATCAGTAGTCAAATTATTAGGTGTTTATTCATGTTTTAAAGTAATAATATACATTTGAGTGGATATAATAAGTGTTTCTTAAAAAGAAATTTATTTACGGGGCTGGGGTTGTGCTCAGTGGTAGTGTGCTCTCCTAGCAGGTGTGAGGCCCTGGATTCAATCCTCAGCACCGCATTAAAATAAAAGTATTGTGTCCAACTACAACCAAAAATTAAATACTAAAAAAAAATTTATTTAAACTATTTAATATTTGCCACAGTCTGGCTGGGCGCAAAATCTCGAGCCACTCACAGCCTTGTAGATTCAAACAGCAATTCTTTATTCCCAAAACTCTCACCGGCACTCTACACGCACGTTCTAGGGGAAATCCACACCTCCACCCGGCTCTGCATCCCAAAATACTCTCTGAATCCTGTGAGAACTCAAACCTGAGGCAGCATGATACTCCCTATTCCCAGCAGGATACACCCTAAACCTGGACCCACCCTAATCCAGCAGGATCCTCCCTAAACCCGGATCTGCCCTGGTCCTTGAGCAGGGTCACCTTTCTCAAACATTCATGCAATGTCACTGCAAATGACCTGGGTCCAAGGCAAGCCCATTTCCACAATGGAGAGTCCTCCCTCTAAGCAACATTGGGTAGGCTGACAAAGAAATTGCCATGCGTCATTCCTACTTGGTAATGGCTCAGCAAATATTCTCTCTCTCT
Source organism: Marmota flaviventris (assembly GCF_047511675.1). Classification (NCBI taxonomy): domain Eukaryota; kingdom Metazoa; phylum Chordata; class Mammalia; order Rodentia; family Sciuridae; genus Marmota; species Marmota flaviventris. The sequence continues at coordinate 19,868,881 of NC_092518.1, read as the reverse complement.
CTCTCTCTCTCTCTCTCTCTCTCTCTCTCTCTCTCTCTCTCTCTCACACACACACACACACACACACAAGTCAATACCCAACCATTACAAAAGCAGTTATGTTGTGCACAGTAAAGATAATTTTTTGAAAGTTGTCTGGAATTGCAAAATGTTTTTTGAAAACTTTCTTTAGTATCAATATTCTTTTCCCTTTTACACATAACTGATCAGCTTACATAATGCAATTAAGAGTGTAAAGTTATTTTCATAGTATTAAGCAAGTATAATTGTTCTTTGGTTTTCTAATATCTCTCCCACTTTAAGGTCACCAATGGTTTTTATTTTTATCAAGAACATACATAAGATGGCATAAGAGGGAATAGAGCTTATGTTTTCTAATATACAACAAAGGCATTTCATGTACAGCCATTCAGTTGTGCTTTTATTGGTTAAGTACCATATTCTACATTTTCTTATTATTTGTGTATGTTTACTCTATTATAATCACAAGCTTTCTACTCTGTCATTATTTTGTGTGCCAAATATTAGGATTTTCCTTTCTCTGTTATGTTGGGGCTTTTGATGTTTTAATCACATTTAATGAAAAAACTTGCACACATTTTTATCTTTGTTTTTTTGTTGTTGTTGTTACATCTTGCACAGCATTTTCCAATGCTAGGGGAAAACACATTGTTTTGTCAATACAATCTGATTTGATGTTTAAACAGGAGACAATTTTATTTTTATTATTTTTAGTTCCACTGGAACTTCATCACAGTAAATATTCTTAAACTCTGCCCTATCATTTTTATCCAATAATTATGAAAATTTATGATACACCTAGTTAATATGTTCTACTTCTGATGTTTCTTATCTGAAATGTTAAGCATTTTAGTATATGGAAAAAGCATGAATCAGATATATTTAAATCTTTGGCTCTTAAAATTAATATTTGTGTGACTTAAGGAAAGTTAACTTCTCTAAACCCCTATAGCCTCCTTTCTAAACTGAGGGAAATATGTTCATTCTTTAAGATCTTGTGCGGTTCAAATGAGAGAGTGAATATATTGAACTGAGTAATAGCAAAGCTTTGTCATATTGCAAGGAGTAAGGTTCAATAAATTCAATCCATATTGATCTCCCATTATTAGCAATTTTGAATGGAATGGTATGGTCCCAGTACAAACTTGTTCACCTAGCTGCTGGGAATGCCTAGATTTTAGTTGCTGTATCCAAACCCATGTGATCTGCATTCATGTTGATGTTACTTGTTTAGGTTCATATATTTTGGTTTAAATACCCATGAAAACCTTTTTGGGTCCTATGACTAAGGTAACCAGATAAAGCATAGGATCCCTAGTTAAATTTCAATTTCAGATAAACGATAATTTAAAAAAAATTAGCATGCATCCCTCAAGTAGTAAGAGAGAAGAGAGAAAAATGATAAAGTGAAAATATCTGTCTTATTCTGCTACTGAGTTTGAACAATAAGGTGATAGGTCCTTAGGGTTTGGGATTATTTCTAGGTCTCGGGAGGGGGTCACTGAAAATCTTCATAGAAGTCCCATATCTTATATGGTGTCACATAGAAAGGATAGTATAGCATGGCACAGAATCTGTCAGCTCTTAACTGATTTTGTATGCCACAGAGGTAGTCTGGTACCTAAAGGCTCCTCAAAGCAATGTTTGAAATGCATAAAACAAACAAAAAATAAATAAAATGCATAAACCATATAAGATTATAAAGGAAAATAATTATACTAAGCTAAAATTACCAAAGTAATTCACAATACATTATGATATTGCAGTATATTTACTTTTCATTAAGATATTAATTTTTCAATTAGAAATTGCTTTTTAAAATTGGGTCTCACTTTGCGGCCAGGTTGATCTCAAACTTGTTAACTCAGGTGATGCTACCAGCTTAGCCTCCTATGAAACTGGGACTGTAGGCACATGCTATCAAATCTGGGTAAAAATTATTTTTAAACTGATGCATAAAATCATGAAATTGTATATGTGTATAAGATAACAAGTGATAGTTTCATACATGTACACATTGTGTGATATTTAAGTAAGGCTAAACATTATTGCCTCAAATATTTATCATTTTTATATTAAAAACATTTAAAATTATTTCTTTGTTTTTTTGTTACATCTTGCATAGCATTTTCTTGTAGCTTTTTAAAATGTATTGTACATTACTGTTATCCATATTCTCCCTTCTGTGCAAGAGCACACTAGAACTTCTTACTCCTATCTAACTGTAGCTTAGTACCCTTTGACGAATCTTTCCCTATCCCTCCTCCCCTACTTTTCCCAGCCTCTGGAAACCACAATTCTGTTCTCTACTTTTATGAGATCAACTTTTTTGTAGCCTATATATGAGTGAGGGAGATCATGTGGTACTTGTCTTTCTGTGCCTGTATTATTTCAATTAATGTAATGATCTCTGGGGATCTAAAAATCTCTTGTCATTTCAAAATCATTTTAGATATAAATAATAATTCGTTATGTGAAACAATTATAGTATGGTGTAAAAATGATTTCTATTAATGAGAAATTCATAGATATTGTTAAACTGTGGTAATATGTTGCCCAAATTAATAATCACAGATAATACCAAATTTTATTTGGATATGGTCAAACTAAAGACAGGATTTTTTTTTCCTATTTCAGTGCATGGACACCTTAAGGTATGGCTACACATGTTAAAAATTTCTGAGATAAAACACTAGCTTAAGTAGCACTTAAGTTAGCACTCTCTCCAACATTTTATTATGAAGATTTTAAAATTTAGAGCAACCTTGAAAGGGTTTTACAGTAAATACCTGTATGCATCTCCATGGATTGTACCATTAGTATTTGAGTACATTTATCATCTACTTATATTTTTATCCAGCATCTGCCAATCTTATTCACTGATATATTCCAAAATAAATTGCAGACTTTATACAATTCTTTGCAGAATATTTAAGTGTAAATAGCTTTATTTGCACTTAATTTTTCTTCCGAGGCAAAACTGACATGTGATGAAGTGCACAAATTCTATATGTACGATTACTAAATTTTGACAAATGCATATGCTTGTGTGATCCAAATCCCTATTAAAGTAGAGGACAAATTCTCTCATTTCTTTTTACATATAGTCCCTGTCATTGCATATATTTTAAATATAGTTGATTAAGAGGCTACTTTGTGTCATTTTTCCACACATTAAGAAATAACAGAAAGAGATGAGAGGGTAGTTCGGTCATTGGGTAACTGGAGTTTTAAAGGGAACCATAAAAAGATGGAAATACTGAAACAGAATGTGATAGTTCCATAGTCAGCAGCACTAGATGACAGTGTTTACCCAAAGAGGAGGTGATTATACCAACTTAGGGAAGGGAAAGAACTATCTATCATCTTTCTTTTTGACTTGTGGTTCAGTCCCCAGCAATCTCCCCTCATCCCCTGTCCCTTCCCTCCACTACACCAGTCCTCTTCAATCCATTTACAGCTTAATTTTTTAAAATTAGTGTCCTGTGATTACACTCAATTCTGGGACTCACCATGTCTCAACCATGCGTGCACATATGCAAGTTTGGTCAGATTCATTCCACTGTTCTTCCCTTTCCTCCATCCCTTATTTTTCCTCCTCAAAACTTAAGTAGGAGAAACTACCATGTTAAGAAATGCAGGTCAGTTTGACTCTCTTTCTGTCACCAAAACATTACTTTATAAGACTAACATAATGGCAGATCTGGGTAGTTCTAAACATCAGACATGATTATTAATACATACCTTGAGTAAAGAATTGTTAATTAACTAGGATATCTCAAATATAGATGTGACTTTTCTAATTACTCAAGTAAAATTTACCCCTTCCTCTATGGTACTTGTCATCACCTGGTGTGCATGCTCATTTGCTTAGTTGTCTTTGTGTGTGTATTTTCTCTGTCATGATACATTATAATAGGTTTTATCCATTTTAGTCACTTATTTTTTCCAATCATGGTTGAATGGATTTACAGCTGACTGAAGAGATAGATAAGGACTTTCCCCCCTAAAATGTATTTATTTTCCTTCCTGTAATATTTATTTATTTTTTAAACATTTTATTTTTTAGTTGTGAGTGGGCACAATACCTTTATTTTATTTTTATGTGGTGCTGTGGATTGAACCCAGTGCCTCACGCAGGCTAAGCAAGTCTTCTACCTCTGAGAAACAACCCCAGCCCCCCTTCCTGTAATATTTAGTTTAATTAAAGTTCTTTTCCTAGTGAGATATAAAATTCACCTTCTAGCTGTAGTGGGCCCAATATAGTTTGGGATTATGGTTAGAATGTGTAGCTTTTGAAGCCTGTGTGTCTAGACATAAATCTAAGATTGTCCCCATAGTAGTATTGTAATATTAGTACAATCATTTAACCCCCTTAGTGTGCCCCAGTTTTCTCATCTGCAAGAAAGTGATAATAATCCAATTTGAGATTATTAAGTGAGCTAATGGATGAAAATTATCAGAATGTATATTCAGTGCCTGATGATGCTGGCATTGTTGTTATAAATTATTATTTTTCATTCAGATTAACCACTTTGGTCCTCACAGGGTGAAGGAAGAAACAAGAACCCTGGCTAGTCATGCAGCTTCTGAGATGTATCCTTATATTGAATAAAATCCAAGAAGTCCAGTCTACTGTAATATGGAAGAGTATTAAAAGACTCAGTCCAATTGAAAAGAATAGAACTTTATTCCAGGGAAAACAAATAATCTATGTCTAGGTTTTCTTTGCCATTTGCACCCCTATCAACTTGATGTATCTTTTCAAAGATGTAAATTTTACTTACAGACATAGTCAAAGAGGAAAAAAATAGTAAACTATAAATGAAGAATTTAGATTTGAGCTCCAGAGTTGACAATACTGATGATAATGGCATAAAAACATATTCTTAGCTCTCTGGATATTTTTCCTCATCTGTCTGTTGAGAAGGTCAAACAAGACAGCATCAAGAAATACCATTAGGGCTGGGGATGTGGCTCAAGCAGTAGCTCGCTCGCCTGGCATGCGTGTGGCCTGGGTTCGATCCTCAGCACCACATACAAAGATGTTGTGTCTGCCGAAAACTAAAAAATAAATATTAAAAAATATTCTTTCTCTCTCTCTCTTTAAAAAAAAAAAAGAAATACCATTAAATGGTTCTGTAGCATCTACCACATCAGGGAATGAAGGGCACAAACAATATGCCATTAAGTACACACACACACACACACACACACAGTTTTTTTTTTTTTTCTTAAAGGTATGGTTATTCTTTTTTTGCTTTGTGTGGAAGACAAAGACATGAGGATTAAAGTATTCCTAAACTTTTGACATTGCTTCCAGAGGTGCTATTTTACAGAATACTACTTTAGTTTCCTCTCACACATGTAATGATATCATTATACATTATTTCTAAGCTAGAACTAAGCAACATGAAATGTTCCATAATATCAAACCCACAAGGAAGAGAGTGATTTAGTTTTTGGATAAGTAAATATTTTAGAAAATTAAAATTACCCAGATTACCTTTAATTATCAAAATCTTCAACTTCTAAAAAGTTTGAGTCATTTTAACACTATCATGATGACTTTAACAAAATATATGTAAGTAATTGTACACTGTTTATTAAAATAAAACTCTAGGGATGTTCATCAATTTTTACACTATGATAATAGGTACCTATAACCTTGGAGGAGGGTACATGTGACTCTTTATCTATAGCCTAAATGTACCCAGATTGCTCTTCTGTCTTAAAATATTAGAATTATATTTTGATTCACCATGCCCATGAGTTTAGCAGGTATTATTTCTGACAAACATTTTTGAGCTACAATTTCATTTTAAACAATCAGAAAACCAAACAATATAGAAAATACTTAAAAGAAAGAAAAAAAAAAACATAAGGTGGCCTGAGAGGACTTTCTTGTAGTAGAGATATTCAATGCATGATACTGATTTCAAATATTCAAATACTTTAAAATATTTTTACATTTCCAAGCTATAGTCTAGGTTGAGGAACCTCTTGGAAAAGTAAGTCTTGCATTAGCACAGTGTTAGTGCCATTTGTCATAGTGTCACTAGGTATTTATTTATTTCCTTTGGATTTAGTGTTCAAATGGAATAAGAACTTTCTGGCTCATATTATACATCAGTCAAATGTTGGGTTATCCAAACATGAAGACTGAGAACAAATTTCTTTTAAGCAAAAGGTCACAAAATTCAGTTGAGCACCAGCCATTACAAAAATAATAGGTAATAGTATGAAAAAATTGTTAAATTTAAGAGCATTGCAACTAAAGGCCAAAACCACTTTCCACTGCTGTGATTTCTACTTCTCTGAATTTCAATGACCACTATGTATGAAATTCATCATATCTGTGTGGACCTGAAGTCCGGGTGAATAACTCAGACTGTTTTTGTGTGCATACACATTAGGGGAATATTTATACTTATGTATGAAACTAATATCCTTAAGAGTCTACCCAAGGATTTGTTAATCTACTTAAATTCACTATTTTTTTTAAAAACTAGACATAACTCGACATAAAGTTATACAAATACAAACAGATTTACTACAAAAAATTTTAATTAGTTTTTTATTTACATATGACAGCAGAATGCATTACAATTAATATTACACATATAGAACACAGTTGTTCATATCTCTTGTTGTATGCAAAGTATATTCATACCAATTTATGTCTTCATACATATACTTTGGATAATGATGTCCATCTCATTCCACCATCATTTCTAACTCCATGCCTCCTCCCTTCCCCTCCTACTCCTCTGCCTTACCTAGAGTTTATCTATTCCCCCTTTTTTTCCCCTCCCTACCCCATGATAAATCAGCCTCTTTATATCACAGAGAACATTCAGTATTTGTTTTTGGGATTAGCTAACTTCACTTATCATATCTTCTCTAACTCCATCCATTTATGGGCAAATACCATGATTTTATTCTATTTTATTACTGAGTAATATTCCATTGTATGCATGCTATATTTTCTTTATCCATTCATCTATGAATTTCATGACTAATTTTTCTATTTCTATGGGGAATGCTATTGAGATTTTGCTTGTCATTGCGTTAAATGTACAGTTTAGCTATTGTGAATTGTACTGCTGTAAACACTGATGTGGCTGTGTTCCTGTAGTATGCTGTTTTTAAGTTCTTTGGGTATAGACCGAGGAGAGGGATAGCTGAGTCAAATGGTGGTTCCATTCCAGTTTTCCAAGAAATCTCCAAACTCCTTCCCATACAGGTTACACCAATTTGCAGTCCCACCAGCAATGTATGAATGTGCCTTTTTCCCCACATCCTCATCAACACTTATTATTGTTTATATTCATAATAGCTGCCATTCTGACTGGAGTGAGATGGAATCTTAGATTAGTCTTGATTTGCATTTCTCTAATTGCTGGTGATCATGATAATTTTTTCATATGATTGCTGATTGATTTTATATCCTCTTCTGAGAGGTGTCTGTTCAGTTCCTTGGCCCATTTTTTGATTGAGCTATTTGTTTTTTGGTGTTTAGATTTTTGAGTTCTTTATATATTCTAGAGATTAGTGCTCTATCTGATGTTTGAGGGATAAATATTTGCTCCCAAGAAGTAGGCTCTATATTCACCTCACAGATTGTTTCTTTTGCTGAGAAGAAACTTTTTAATTTGAGTCCATCCCATTTATTGATTCTTGATTTTTATTCTTGCACTATAGGAGTCTTATTAAGGAAGTTGGGGCCAAATGCCACATGATGGAGATTAGGGCCTACTTTTTCTTCTATTAGACACAGAGTCTCTGGTTTAATTCCTAGGAGGTCCTTGATCCACTTTGACTTTTGTTTTGTGCATGGTGAGAGATAGGGGTTTAATTTCATTTTGTTGCCTATGGATTTCCAGTTTTCCCAGCAACATTTGTTGAGGAGGCTATCTTTTATCTGATTTATGTTCTTGGCTCCTTTGTCTAATATAAGATAATTGTAATATTGTGAGTTAGTCTCTGTGTCTTCTATTCTGTACCATTGGCCCATCATTCTGTTTTGGTGTCAATACCATGCTGTTTTTGTTACTCTTGCTTTGTAGTATTTAGTTTAAGGTCTGGTATAGCGATGCCACCTGCTTCACTCTTCCTGCTAAGGATTACTTTAGCTATTCTGGGTCTCTTATTTTTCCAGATGAATTTCATATTTGCTTTTTCTATTTCTATGAGGAGTGCCATTGAGATTTGATTTGCATTGCATTAAATGTATATAGTGCTTTTGGTAGTATGGTCATTTTGATAATATTAATTTTGCCTATCCAAGAAAAGGTAGATCTTTCCATCTTCTAAGGTCTTCTTTGGTTTCTTTTTTAATGGTTCTGTAGTTTTTATTATATAGATCTTTCACCTCTTTTGTTAAGCTAATTCCCAAGTTGTTTTTTTTTTCCTTTGAGGCTATTTTAAATGGGGCAGTTATCTTCGTTTCCCTTTCTGAGTATTTGCAACTGATATACAGAAATGCATTTAACTTATGAGTGTTCATTTTATATCCTGCTACATTGCTGAATTCATTCATTATTTCAAGAAGTTTTCTGGAACTTTTTGGGTCTTCTAGATATAGAATCATATCATCAGCAAATAGTGCTAATTTGAGTTGTTCTTTTCCTATGTGTATCCCTTTAATTTCTTTCCTCTGTCTAATTGCTCTGCCCAGTGTTTCAAGAACTACGTTAAAGAGAAGTGGTGAAAGAGGGCACCCCTGTATTGTTCCAGTTTTCAAAGGGAATGGCTTCAATTTTTCTCCATTTAGAATGATGTTGGCCTAGGGCTTAGCTTCATTACAGTAAAAGATAAAATCAAGAAAGTGAAGAGAGAGCCTACAGAATGGGAGAAAATCTTTGTTATTTGCATCTTAGAGCATTAATCACCAGGGTATAAAAAGAACTCAAAAAACTTAACATCAAAAATACAAATAATCAAATCATTAAATGGGCAAAGGAACTGAATAGGTAATTTACCGAAGAAGAAATATGAATGGTCAAAAATATGTGAAAAATAGTTCAACATCTCTAGCAATTAGACAGATGCAAATTAAAATTATACTGAGATTCCATTTCACTCCTGTCAGAATGGCAATTATCAAGAGTACAAGTAACAATAAATGTTGGTGAAGATATGGGGGAAAAGGTTCAGTCATACATTGCTGGTGGGATTGCAAATTGGTGCAGCCACTTTGGAAAGCAGTGTAGAGATTTCTTAGAAAATTTGGAAAGGAACCACCATTTGATCCAGTTATGCCACTCCTTGGCATATATGCAAAGGACTTAAAGTCAGCATACTACAGTGATGCAGCCACATCAATGTCTATAGCAGCTCAATTTACAATAGCCAAGCTTTGGAACCTACCTAGGTACCCTTTAACAGATTAATAGATAAAGGAAATATGGTTTGTATACAGAATGAAATATTACTTAGCCATAAAGAATAATGAAATTATGGCATTTCCTGGAAAATGGATGCAACTAGAGAATACCATGTGAGTGAAATAAGCCAGGCCCCCAAAACCAAAGTTTGAATGCTCTGATATGTTGGTGCTAACCCATAACAACGGAAGATAGGGAGGGGAAGTACAGAAGTTCATTGGATTAGACAAAGGGTAATGAAGGGAAGTGAGAAGGGATGGGGATAGGAAAGACAGTAGAATGACTTGGACATAACTTTCCTATGCTCATATATGAGTACACAACCAGTGTAACTCCACATTATGTACAACCACAAGAGTTGGATCAAAATTAGAATGGGTTACACTTTATGCATGTATAATATGTCAAAATACACCCTACTCTCATGTATATCTAAAAACAATAAATAAAAAATCACTGTGTTGTAATAGTGATATTAAATAAGTCATCCCTGTGATTTGATAATGTCCCAGAATCAAGGCTTTTAGCATAAATACAGGTTATTTTTTTGACAAGCATCTTATCAGAAGTGTCATCTCTGTTGTCTTTAACATTGGAAACATAAGATTATCTATTATCCCCAAATTAAAAAAAAAGACAATTGCATTTCATTTACTATTTCTTCTTTTATTAAGATAATGTCAATGCAAGACTTTGAAAAATTCTTTTGTTTTTTCCTGTCGCAACAGAATTCTCTTGCATCTATTGCATCTAGGCTGGCAAAATGGTGTGTCTCTAAGATTCTGTTATTGTTAAGGAAAGAGTTGCTAGTAGTTTCAAAAGTTTAGTGGATTTTTTTATTATCCCATCTTTAGTCCAAACATCTCTCATTAAAACTAATGATGGAGAACTCTCATATTTATGAAAATTATACCTTGATATATCCAATTCTTGAGGAGTCAACTTAAAAGAAAGCTTTAAAAATATAAGATAGCAGAGGATATTAAATTGTTAATAGTACTATCACAAAGACAATGTTAAATCATGCAGGAATATATATATATATATATATATATATATATATATATATATATATATATATGTTGAAGAGAGATATAACTTGCCTCAAAATAGTTAATCTTGCTCCTGTTACAACCAATTTTATTTTAATATTTAATTGCATCCCTATTTATTTTATTCATCTTCTTGGATTTCTGATCACTGCATTTATTATCATTAAGTCAGTTGTTCGATATTATCAATAGTGTAAAATAGAAGTAAAAGTCTACTTAGATTTGGATTCCTATATTGAAACCTCTTCCCCAGGAATCTAGGGATAACTAACTAATCATTTTTCCGGTGTCTTCTGTAATCCTTTTCTAATTTCCTTTGACATATAGGTCTCATACTAAGGAAAGCTAAAATTATCGTTTAAAAATTCTTAAAGTGAAATAACAATGCTGCATTATTATTCAGAACCATATAACCTCCCCATGGTTCTGAACTTTGCCATTTTGTATTTTTGTTTAGTGTGACCAGGCTCAAGGCACTTTCAACCATATTTTCCAAAACAAAAACACTTTCTACCCCTCAAAAATGATTTCAAGACTCCTACTTCAACAATACACAAAGCCTTTTCTTGCAGAAACTCCCAGGTCTAAGATCAATTTCTTAAAGATTGAAGGTCAAGGTCCCTGTGCTTCTTTCCCTCCATGTACTGTGTGTATTGTCCAGGGGTGGAGAGCAAATTTATTTTTCCCTTTCCCGGGTAAACATCAGGGACAGAAGTTCTATTTTTTCCCATCCCAAACATTGTATTACATTAAGAATTCACTCTGGTGGGGAAATAAAATAGATAAAAAACCTTTGTATAAATAGGGCTTCAAAAAATAATTGGTTATTATTATTCTTTAGACAATTTGCCAAATAGATTTTCTTAGGAGCTAAACCACTTATTAAACATTGGGATATTTAGTGTAGCATAAATAGCTTATGCATACAACTTTCTGATTAACATGTGTTTTGTCTCCCACTGGGAGTAAAGAATAAAGTCTGTATGTTTGAAAATACACCCATATGTCAAATAATTAACTTTAATACAATTGGAAATGAAACACACATGCTATTGTTTTTCTTAAGCCTTTTGTCTTTCTTAAGATCATTAGCATTTACTCATTACAATTAAGCTTTCTTAAAGGTATGTAAAATTCCACAAATTTCTATGAGTATTCTATGTAAGTATACATTTAATGTAAACTTTCTGCAATCATATTATTTCCCACTCATTAACAAATGAATTTGTGTAATCTCCAATTTTGCTTGAACACTAAACGCGCTTGTTTCCAAGACCTCTGTTTAGGCTATATTTCTTTGACTGTTATGGTTTAAATATGAGGCGTCCAAAAAAAGCTCATGTGTGACATAATGCAAGAAAGTTTAGAGGTGAAATGATTAGATTATGATGCATATAACCTAATCAGTGAATTAATATTCTGATATGGATTAACTGGGCAGTAACTATAGGCACGTGTGGTGTGGCAGAAGGAAAAATGTTCCTTGAGGTTTATATTTTGTCCATGGTGAGCTGAGCTCTCTCTCTTTCTGCTTTTGGGCTCTCATATCCTGAGCTGCTTTCCTCTGCCACAATCTTCCCCCTGCCATACTCTTCCCCTATGATGTTCTGCCTCACTTTGGGCCCAGAGCAATGGACTCAGTCATCTATGTACTGAGACTGCTGAAATTGTGGGCCCCAAATAAACTTTCCCTCTTCTATGTTGTTCCTGTTTGGTCTTTTGGTCACAACAATGAACAATCTGACTAAAACAATGACCTTTTTTTACTTTGATATCAACTCTTATTTCTTTTACTCCAGTTTCCAAAAGCTTGTTTGATGTCTTTGTTTCTTTGACATATCAAATGTTAAAACTCAATATTTTTTCTACTGAAATTGCTTTTCTTCTTAGTTTTCCTAAATACATTAATAAGGAAATTCAAATGTAATCCTTTGTGCTATTACCCAGGTTCCAAACTTTAGAATCAGGGGTGACTTTTTTCCTTCTCAGTTGCTCCTTATACTATTTATTTATCTCCCCACATGTGGGTTGAATCTATTTTCCAAGTTTTTTTTTCCATATACTTCCTTCTTTCTTCTTCCACTCATCCTTGTGCTATGGGGCCTTATTTCCTCTTGGATTTTTACAATACATGTTTCACTACTTTCTAGATTCAACTTTTGTTAAATAAGATTAATAAGGTGATTGTCCTTTTCTACAGTTTTACTGCTATTATGAATATGTTCAACAATATAAAGAAAAAAATGGAACATGATTACAAGGCAAAGGGAAATTATGAAACAAACATTAAATTTATAGTAATGAAAATTATGACATTTAAAATACCCACACCAATCTGGAATTACAGAAGAATAGACCTTATATAAGAAAGGATCAAGAGATACTGAAGATATAACAATGTAGATTATCCAAAATGAAACATAGAGGGAAAAGGCTTGGTGAAGTATATGACATTACCAAATGGTATAGAATATGTGTAATTGAATTCCCCCCAAAATAGGAGGGCAAGATGGTAGAGAGAAAAAAATTATGCAAACATTACCAGACCATTTATAGATTTGAAAATCTTTAAATTGATAGGTACAATAACTTCAGTGTATCAGAAGTAGAGCAGATAGACATTCACACATACACAAGTACATCATAATAAAGTTTTAGAACAGCAATAATACAAACAAAATCTTTAAAGTAGCCAGAATTTCAACTCCTGGGCACCAGAAGTAATTTTATATTATTAGGCCAAAAGTGCATAACACCAGGCTGATAGAAGTTCATAGTTGCTTAGCCATAAAGAAAATAAAAGATTTCCTCAAATATTAAGTAACCAGGAAGACTTTTTTTTAAAAAAAATAAGAATCTTGTTACTTGAAAAGAGAGAATAAAAATCTGTTTTCAAGTATTTGATAACAATCCAAACTAAAAGCAAAACTTAGTTAACGTTTAGTAACCCACATAATACAATCCCATAAATTCTTCCATACAAAGGATGCCAGTGGGGAATTCATTATAGTACATTAGGTTTCACATAAATTTCTCCCATGTCAGAAAATATTTTGGAATCATAGTTGCTAAATTATGGGGAAAGGAAAAGTAGACTTGAATATTTGGAATGAGGATGGCTATTGTGGGAAGTGAGAACAGGTTTTTGATTCAGTCAATAGTTTGTAAAATCTTGTCTGATGTAATATATATTTCTATAGTGTGAGAAACTTATGAGTACTTTTCTGGTTTTAGGAGTGATTAGAAAATCAAAGGATATGAAGCATTAGGCAACAGACCCAACTTCACCTCCCAGAGGACTGTCCTGCTATACTTTTACAGAATTTGGTTGGTTAGATAGGATTCTTTCCATATTGAGCAGGACTCCAGACTGTGATTGTCTGAATGCTGGGACCAATTTTCTCTCTAGTTACTTAAAAAAAAGTTATTTTCAAAAATCACAGGAAAGTGAACAGACTGTTGCCTGACACAAAATCATGACAAAAGTCCTACTAAATGAACCAATGTTGTAAAGCAAGAGTTTGAGAACTAGATTTTGGTGAGCATGGTGTGTCTTGGCTTAAAACTTTCAATCTAGAATCTAATTCAAGAACAATAAAATTAACCTCAAAATTCATTTACTTTTGAGAATATGGCTCTTGCACACTTAGGCAGGATTATCTCAGGACTAAGATGAAGCTGAATCTCTACATTTAAGTTGTATAAACACTTCATTCGGGGGTAGTGTTCACGGTTTGGAAAGGATGGACCTGGAGAGGACAAGGATTGCCATGATCTGGGAAAGCCATAAGACTGTGTAGGTTTCATATCTCACCTAGATTTAATATCATTCTTTAGCTTGACTTCACTAGCATATGCTTTTCTTCATTTGTTCCTCTCATGCAATCATCAATTATATTTTGAATGTCTATTCAAAGCAAAAAGATTCCTTAAATTCTGCCGTTAACCTCTCCCATACCTTTTGCAATTATGGTGCATTTGACTTTTGACATTTCTTGAATAAATAATTTATCTTGATATTTGTTACAAATGAATCAAGTTATCAAACTTTTCTCCTAAGTCTCAATAAATGAAGCTTATTTTACCACCTAAATGCCCATTATGAAACTAACTGGGGGTCTATTTTAATCTTTGGAAGTCTCACAAGCTCAGAGGATTTTGTTATATTTTTATTATATTTTGTTATATTTATATATGTGTAATCACCAGAACATACTTTGTATTTTTTGTCTTCTATAAAAAATTCATACCATATTATAATTTTTACTATGAGTCCACACTGTATGAAATATAATGTTTCAGTTTCTTAACACAATTTCTTTTAATGGATTTTGGATTGTAATAATTTATGATGGTGTTTTAGCCAGCTTTTATACTGCTGTGACCAAAAGATCTGAAAGAACAATTTTAAGGAAGAAAAGTTCATTTGGTGCTTATGGTTTTATTGGCCTCAGTCCATAGATGGCCAGTTCCATTCCTTAGTGCTTGAAGTGAGGCAGAACATCAAGGCAGAAATACGTGGTGGAAGAAAGCAGCTGGGAACTTTGCACTAAGAAGCAGAAAGAGAGACAGATTCCACTCACCATGGACAAAATATATGTCCCCAAAGGCATGCCCTCAGTGATTTACCTCCTCCAACCACACTCTACCTGCCTTAACATACCATCCAGTTACCCCTATCAGGGAGTTAATTCATTTATTGTGTAAAGGCTATCATAATTCAATCATTTCACCTCTAAACTTTTTGCACTGTCTCATATATGAGCTTTTGGTGGATACTTCATATTTAACCATGACAAAGGATTGTAAGTTTTAACCATGTATCATTAATTCTATGTTCTTCCTTTTAAAAAAATAATGTTTAATATACTTTTAATAATTACTTATATTAATATTAGAAATTATATTTCCTCCCTGTTTATTACCATGATGAATGAAGTAGACTGTCTTAATTTGTGTGTATCTGTTCAATGATAAGTAGAAAAGAGAATTACAGTACAGACCTAGATATAACTTTTATTTAAGTTCTAAAGTCTACACTTGTCATAAGGATAAATTTATATTTTAAAAATTTCATATAACTTAATAAGAGCTACTGTTTCTTTACAGTGACATACCTGTGAAAAGATTTAGTCATCTTGAAGTTTTATGAAACATGTAACTGTCTTACCTTTTTGCTAGGATGTTAAAGTGATTCACTACTGTCTCAAGCTATACATTATTCCAGCCCAGCTGTGTCTGACATTTCAGACTGATGGTTGAGAATCATGAGTACTATTTAGCTTAGTTCTCAATAGATATTTCAATTTCAAGACTAAAATTCAGTTTGATTATAGAACCAAATCTTTAAGGTTCTGGATACTTGTTTATATAGATTTAGGATTTGATATACTTACTACTGGATCATGAAATTATGCAAACAACCAGATGTCTCTGTATTTGTATACCTTTTAAATATAGTGACAATAACAGTAGTAGATTATCAATACTATTATTTGTAGTAGGAGTGAAATATTGATAATTGAAACTAAAATATGTAGAAGGCTGCTGTGCTATGTAAAAGCACATTGCATGAATTGTTGAATCTAAACAATAATCATATGAAGAGATATTGTGATGGCCCTCATTTTTTAAAAGAATAATACTTTAAGTATTTTTGTTCAGTTCATACATTTAGTGAATGACTAATTCAGTTTTCTATCCAAGGTTTTCCAATTCTGATAGTGAGCTCCCCAAAACATCTTTTTCTATTATTCTAAGAACATTTAACATGAGATCAACTTTCTTCCACAATTTTTGTTATACAATACAGTGTTGTTTACTATAGACACAGTATTATGCTGAAATCTCTAGAACTTATTCATATAGCATAACTCAAGTTTTATATGTATTGAATAGCAGCCTCCCACTTCCCCTTTGCCTAGCCCTGAATAGTCACCATTATATATTCTACTTCTAGGCAGTTGACTATTTTAGATACCTTAAAAAATGTAATCATGCAGTACTTGTCCGTCTGTGACTGCCTTATTTCACTTAGTGTAATGGTCTCTGGGTCCATCCATGCCATCACATATGGCAGGATTTCCTTCATTTTTAAAGCTGGATAATATTCCATTTTATCTATATGCCACATTTTATTTATCCATTTATTCATTTATAGAAATATAGGTTGTTTCAATATCTTTGCTATTGTGAATAATACTCCATGAATGTGGGAGTACAGATCTTGATTTTAATTCTTTTGAATAAATGCCCAGAAGTGGTATTGCTGAATCCTATGGTAGTTGTCTTTATAATTTTTTTTTAAATTAAAATTTTGATTGACATATAATATTTGTACATGCCTATGAGGCACAGTGTGATATTTTATTTCATATATGTATGTGTGTGTATATATATATGTGTATATATATATATATATGCCTTTATTTTTATGTGGTGCTGAGTATCGAACCGGGGTCCCGCCTGTGCTAGACGAGCAGTTTACCACTGAGCCACAATCCCAGCCCCTATATTAATTTTTCTTAATTAAAAAAATCACTAACCATTGTTCAAATAGCATTACTTAAATACTATTTCAACTAAAATTATAATTGAAAAATACTTGTCAGCAGAATATTCCAGTTTAGACATAAAATAAAAACCCAGAAAAAATAATGCTCCTTGTGAGATACAAACTAAATGGCAATCACAGCCAAAAGGCTTGCAGGAACCTTTCTAGTGGTAGATAAAATTGTCAAACGTTAACAACAATTGAAATCACAAGAAAATGATATAAAGAATTATGGAGGGGTTGTGGCTCAGTGGTAGAGTGTTTGCCTAGTATGAATGAGGCACGGGGTTCAATCCTCAGCACCACATAAAAATAAAATAAAGATATTATATCCATCTAAAAACTAAAACAAAATAAATATTTAAAAAATAGAATTATGTAGGGCTGGGACTGTGGCTCAGCAGTAGTGCACTTGCCTGGTATATATGAGCACTGGGTTTGATTCTCAACCCACATATAAATAAATAAATAAAGGTCTATCAACAACTAAAAAATTTTTTAAAAAAATAATTATATAAGTTACAACACAAAATTTAATGCTAAACCACAAAACTAATTGATGATATAGATGGGCAGGGGTAGGAATCTTGGAGGAATATAACGTGAGGTTTTAGAATTGATAAGTACAAAGAAGTGAGAATCTGACCATATTTATATATGATTGAACTTGAGGAACTCCTCAAAATCTCAGGGAATATATTAAAAATTTTATACCCCAAACAGTAAAAGTCTAAAATAAGTTAAAGTCTAAAAATTTTATTTTTAGATCTGAAAAAGATCTCTAAAAAATAACATTTTAAAAATAACTACTGTGGGTTCATATTGAAATTGGGTATACACAAAACTGAAAAAAACCACATATTATTTTTCAAAACTACATTTATGTAGATCAAAGATACTTTGAATATTTTTGCATATTTGATGATTTTATTACTAACAAATGATAAAAATATATAGTAGCAGTTCAGAAGGGCAATAACTTATTAATATGTAAAATAAAGTAGATAAATTTTTATAATTTTTGTACGAGAGAAAACAAAGTCATATATTGTATAACTCAATTAATGTAAAGATTAACATAAGCTCTGGCTGATGGAAATATTATGATATAAATTAAAGCACTGGTTGTCTGGAAAGAGTGGAGAGAGACTGGAAATTAAATGGAGAAATTTTAAGATGAAGGAAACACTATTTTGACAGTCTTGTATGTGTTACATGGGTGTGTACATTTGACAAAATTCAATGAACTGTACATTTAAGAACCATTTTGTGTTTAAATTATACTATGTAATATTTTCTGGAGCTCTGATGCTTTATATATTTTATCATTTAATTTCAAGTTCTATAGCAACTTAGCAAGAAGTGTACTATTATCATTTCCATTTAACAAATGGGAAAACAGAAGTAAAGGGGAATTAGAGACAGAATTAGATTCCAGGATATGCTCCCTGCTGAACACACACTGTTAATTACCACTTTATTTTAGTCTTATCTTCTGTGAGACAAAAGTTAATTGTAATTGTATTGGAGTGTTACGCTAGGTGGAGTTGACTTTAGAAAAAGAAATTGTTATATAATTATGTAATGGAATACTCAAATAAATTTTAATTTAATGTTAAAATAATGAACACTATATGTGTAAATAAATGAGATAGTCATTAAGTATAAGTAAAATTATCCAGTACGAAAGACATTACTTACAAGAAAAATTCTTGGTAATTATGCTTAGGTCATGACTAAATATCTGAGTAAATATGTTGAAAATGGATTAATTGGGGAGGGAATCAAAGCAGATAATGTTTCCTTTTTTTTTCCTTTAAATTTTAGAGACAGGGTCTCACTGAGTACCCAAGGTGCTTTGGGCTTCACTAAGTTACTGAGGCTGGCTTTGAACTCACGATCCTCCTTCCTCAGCTTCCAGAGCCACTGGGATTAGAGGTGTATGCCACTATGCCTAGCTCATTACCTTTTCTTATATGAACAACAATTAAAATAATAAATATAATAAATTATAAATCATAACAGAAATAATAAAATTAAAATAATAATATTCTCTATTTTATATAATATTAAAATAATATATTGATGTTTTGTATTAATAGTAGAATACATTATAAAATACTAAAAAATAATAAATAACAAACATAAATATGGCAGTACAATTAAGAAATAAATAATATTCAGAATTTCCTGGAAATATGTTATAAGGACTCAGAGAAAGACAAAACTTGAGTCTTAACTCCCTTTGAAATGCGGCTTCAGGTTCACTGTGGAATTTACCTTTTCTGCAGTGTTACTCAAAGAGTTGTTTTATCTAATTTTAAATATACGATAAAACAAATGTGAGGGGTTTTTATTATCACTTTGAAATTTGGGTTCTATAATAATTTAGAAATGATAGTATTCTTAGGTGAAATATGACTCTCCTATACTAGAATATAGGGTTAAATTTTTCAAAATATATTTGAATATAAACCCATTTTATAGAGTATCTTAATGCAATGGTATTTGTGGAATGTACTTTAGACATTTAGAGGATTTGGTTGTTCTTGTAATAAGCACTTAGAGTAACTAAGAGAATCAAGAATGAAGATTTACTAAATGATCAAGCCTGTTTACATTTATGTGAAAGAATAAAAGCTAATAAGTATTTCACCTTCAATATTAAAAACCTTAGTAATTCAACTTCAACCTCTTTGAGTTACTGTCCTACAAAAAAATAACATTTTGTGTTTACTTCATACTGAATCGATCCTTTCTAATAAATAACCTTGCATTCAGCTTTTGAAATTTAAGACATTTCAAAAGAAACATGGAATCTATAAAAGTTGAAAGATGAAGGAATAGTAACTACTTGTTATGAATTAGATCCAAACTAACATTTCAGTAAATTATATTCTAAGGAAATGAAAGTATATTTGAAATAATTACAGAAGCATAATAAAATATTTTGGAGAAATGTGACAATAGAAGTTGTGCATGAGAGAGTAAATACATAGACTGATTTTCAGAATAGGAAAGCATAAACAAGAAAGCTCAATGTTAAGATCTCAAAATAATTGTTGCATAAACTATTATTTAGTTAATAGTGAACAATTGGGCTAGGGTTGTGGCTCAGTGGTCAAGCACTCGCCTAGCATGTGCAAGGCATGGGGTTCGATCCTCTGCACCACATAAAAATAAATAAATAAAATAAAGGTATTATGCTGAACTACAACTAAAAATATATATATATAAAAAATAGTGAACAACTAAGCTAAAATTAATTCAGAACAGCTAGTAAATGGGAGCCAAATGGATTAAGGAACATATCTTTTTATGATGATTTGGTAGCTATAGGAATATTGCAATTATTCTATTTTAATTTCATGAAGACTTCATTTCCATAATGTCTAATGAGATTTAAAACAAAGGATATTGCTTGTCATATGTACATTCACAATATATATTAATGGCTTATTGTTACTGTTCATCATGCTGTAGAACATGCCCCAGGTTTGTTTCCCTCAAGACATTCTGCTCGAATTTGTAACAGTTATTTGGGCAAATCAGATAAATTTATTAAAATGTGTTCAGAAAGAAAAAAATCCAATAATAATAATAATAATAATAAAAAAATTTGTAACCAAGCAACCTCAAAACATTTGGTTTTAAAATAGTGGCTGATGTACAAAATAAATAACATGTACTTGACAACAATCAAAAAGGCAAAGAATTTTTCAATTCTGAAGAAGTTTAGTGAAACTCAGTATAAAAATCAAGCACTTCTTTTAATTAAAAAACAAACAAAAAAACCCCAAAACAAAACAAAAAATAACTAACCACTGGGTGCAGTGGTGTACACCTGTAATCCTAGCAAGTTGGGAGGGTAAGGCAGGGTTGCAAGTTCAAGGCCAGCCCCGAAAATATTGCAAAACCCTGTCTCAAAGTCAAAAATGAAAAGGTCTGGACATGAACTTGGTGTTAGAGCACCCCTGGGCTTAATCTCTACTACTGAAAAATTACATATGTATGGCTCTATTGGACCAACTGTAATATCTAGAACAAATGAGCCTTACTTTGTTTATCAGAGTGGATTATTAATTTTGTTTATTTCTAGTGACACATTTTAAAAGGGTCTTTAAAAAGTCATACTTTTGGATAGAAGATGAAATGGTGAAAATACATGTGAGGATAATTAATAGCACTAAAAATAATGAATATGTAATGAACATGAGTACTAATTATGAAGTGCCATGAAGGGAGAGAAGAAAGAATGCTAATGGTGCAATAACATTTCTTTTTATAAATGAAGACGTGATCTAGAAAACTTGTCTAAATCACAAGTGACCGATTTCAAATTTATTTCATGATATCCAGAGTACTAATTTTTTATTATAGCATACTATATTTTCAAAGAGCTTTAAGAATTGATATGGGGAAGTAAAACTGAACAATATAATTGTCACATGACAAATTGGAAAAAATATGGAAGCTTCCCCAGATTCACACATAAATGATTTGATTTAGCAATTCAACTGCTAACATTTTATCTTATATTTGCATAAATGATCAATGGAAGCAGATGATCACTGTAAATTTGTCACAACAAAGTGATAAAATAATAATAAACTGAGGAAAACAGTTGTTAAAGGGTTTTAACAGTTTACACCCAGCTAAAAAGCCTGAGTTCAAAGAATATGGAGTCCTTTGCAAAGAGTAAAAGTGATTCCATCTGACATAATAACTCCACTTTGGATATCTAGATAGGGTGACTATAGGGCAGAGTAGGGACTAAATAAAGTTGTTGGAAGCATGAATAAAATATGTGAAAGTCTTGTGGAAGCAGAATAAGGTTTGTTCCCATTAGTTCCATAGGGTCAAAAGGGAGCCAAGAAATGGAACACACAGATACATAAATTTCAAATTAAAGATATAAATTTTCCCAATCCTTAAAACTGTCTGAATATGGTTTGGTTGACCTAAAAATGAATTTTCTGTTTCAGAATATGTTTAAATATAGGCTGTTTACTTATTATAAAGCAAATATGGAAATGCTATAAAAATTGTTAACTAGGAAGCATTAATATAATACATTATTCTAACTTGGAGAAATGGCTCCATCATTAATCACCTTGGACAAGTCACATAATTTTTGGAACTAAAATTCTTCATCTGTAAAAGGAAGGTTTATATAATAAAAAAAGGATCAAATTAAGATTCTTTTGTCATTTTTTGCAGTACACTTTTAAATATTATTGTTCAGTGTTAAATCAGGGCAGCTCAACTGATTATACTTCCTTAGTACCTATTATCTCAATATAGATGCATCTCAACTATCTATGTCAGAACAGACAATGCTTTAACTTAATATCTTCATACTAGAAACAATATGTTGGAAAACAAGTTAGTTTCCAGCACAGCACAGTTGCACAATTTTAGAAACTCAAGGGAAGGGTGTTGTTATCAGTGAAACTTGGAAGGGGATGATAGTTGCTTTAAGGAATGCATCAGAGCCAGAAGTGAAGATGACCAATTTAGTATCTGTCACCCTCTTAGTATCATTTGACTTCACTAGTATCTCATTGTGACACTCCTTTCCTGGTTTTCTCATGATGTTTTCCTCTTGTGTTCTTCATTTTTTGAGTGCAGATATGTTGTGTCAGTAAATGAATTTGTAATGCCAGTGAAAGTAGCTGATAATTGCTGTGACTAGAAGCAAAGCCCACTTTAAATCTTGATATTAGAGGTGGGATACTCATCATATAACTTGGAAGTGAGCCATCTTAAAGGAAAGAGTGCTGAGAACTTGGGCCCTTAATCATCCAGTGCTATTGGTTGGCTTATGGATCAGAATGTATAATTGACCATGGCTCAGATCTCATGTGTTGTTGTGTGGAGAAAACAGAGAGTGGAAAAAATCTGTAGGAACCCAGGATGTGCAAAAAGGTGGTGAGTGCCTTCATGATGCTGGGCTTCCCGTAAAAATAATTTTCTTGTTGTTTTATGGGGTATAAAATCTTTGAATACTTCATTTTTTCATAGATTACTCTTTATATTTAAGTGTGAGCTCACAATAATTAAATATTTAATAACAAGATATCTCTTAGTGGATCAATTCACTGGTGTGTCTGCAATATTATGCATACCTAAATCAAGGCTGGTAAGAGGGAAAAGGACAGCTGTTCAGAACCCTCCTCTGGTTCTCATTCGAAGTCAGAGGATTAATTTTCAGGCTTCTTTGGGGTTATGATACTGAATACTGAGTGGATAAGAAAAAAAAAAAAGACTTGCCTTATTTCCTAGGCTATGGTACCTGATTTCTTTGACATTTGTTGATTTTTATTTTTAAATGTCTTTCATAAAAACATGCCCATTATCACAAAATAACTTTAAAATATTAGCATAGGAAATGCAAGATAGTACACAGGATTTAAAGTTAGAAGAGCAGGCTTTGTAAGCTTTGATGTCTAATAACATGTTTGAAAAAGTCAAGGCAGTTAATCACTTGATGCCTTAATCTGTTCATCTATAAATGGGAAGAATTCTTTTATTTGTCTCATGAAATTTAAGACATTTTAATAATTGTTTATTTGAAAGCACTTTTTAAACTGTAATAATTTTAAAAAGTTCTTACTTTAATTGAACTCTTCTATAGAAAAATAAATCTAAGAACTAAACAGTTCATTGTTACAGGCTATATAAGTATAAACTTATATATGAATATATGAACTACTTGAATGACTAGTTTAGTTTTTTTCAGTTTTATGAATCTGTGATTTTTTCTCAACAAATGATTTTATCCAAGCAATATGGATAATTTCTTTCAATCAAATTTTCATTGCATGTTTTTCTTGAATAATAATATAAAAACAATATTAACTTTTGTTTATTTGGGGCATATTTTTAAGAAGCTGATAATCAAATGGCCCTAATTATTTTAAAATATGTTCTGCCAAAGTATAACTAGGGTGCATATTATCACCATGGTCAAGCAGAGACTAAGTCTTATTCAGTTCTAGTCCCAAGCCTCCAATACGATATTTCTGTTGTAGTTTCCAAAGAAGCAGCTGATTAATGCAGTTGTTAACAGCTTTTTTTAATTTATAAAGCTTTGTAATATTTATTATTTCAATTAATAAACACCATGACCATGATAATCACAAATGGTGAGATTTAAAGGGCTTTATATATATCACCTAACTCCCATTATCCATATATCATTTGAATTACCTTTACAATCTTCTTATCAATTGCTTCTCAAGTTCATTTTAAATCACTTACCATAGTGGAGAACTCCCTACTTCCTGAGATATTAATTTTCCTTTTATAGGTTTTCATTTATTCCCTTATTAACCATAAGATTTTGTTCAAATATTTTTTTCTCTCTGAATTTTTTGTTTATTCCATTGGGGAACATATGGAGTTAAAGCACTACTCATGCGTTTATTGAGGCAATCATATCAAATCAAATTGCATAAAGAAAAATATTTGAAAATGGACAGTTTTTTGAAAATGAAATTTTCAACATTGTATCATATTTGGACAGCTTTCCTGTCTCTAAATTCCACTAGTCTTTTGAAACACAATACTGTATTCATTATGAACCCTCCTTCAACATCCCAGGCATAAGGATACTTTTGTTTTTTATAACATTTTAAAAATGTTTCTTTTATAGCCCATATTAGTTGTATTGAAATGTATTAATTTGTTTTGTCTCCAAAAATAGGTCTTGAAATCATAAATATCAGAAAATGTGTCTTATATCTTTATCTCTAGTACATAAAATAGTATTATTATTTAATGGATATTAGAATAATAATGGTGTAAAATTCTTTCTCCTCATAGCTTTTACCCAGTAAGCCCAGTATAGCCTCTAATTTTAGACAATATTGAACTTTATAAGTCTTAAAATTTTTATTTATTTATTCATACACACACATATTCTATATCTGAATTCCATCAAATATTACTTTGGGTCATCAAAAACTAATATCTCAGTAAATCTGCTAACTATCATAGTGTCTTAGTCCACTCAGGCTTCTATAACAAAATACCACAAACTATGTGTCTTAGACAATGAATATTTTATTTCTCACAGTTATGAAGTTGGGGAAGTATAAGATACCATGTAAGGTGAGGGTTCACTTCCCAAATGGTTCACTGTGAAATCAAATTTGAGAAGGGGGTAACAAAATTCTCTGATATCTCTTTTATAAGGATACTGATTGCATTTATTAGGGCTCTTCCCTCATGACCCAATCATCTAGTAAAGGCTATGACTGTAAATACTATCATATTTGGAATTATTAAGTTTTTACATGATTCTTTCAGGGACACAGATAGCCTTTATGTTACAGTGTAGATATGAAGTATCCCCCAAAAGTTCATGTGAGACAATGCAAGAATGGTCAGAGGTGAAATGATTAGATCATGAGAGCTGTAACCTAATCAGAGGGTTTATTTACTGATATAGATTAACTGGATTGTACTATAGGCAGGTAGGTTGTAGCTGAAGGAAGTTAGGTCACTAGGGATGTGCCTTTGAGGTTTATATTTTGTCCCTGATGAGGAGAGCTCTCTCTCTGCTTCTTGGAAACCATATCCTGAGCTGCTTTCCTCCTCCATGCCCTTCTGACAGAGCAATGGAGTCAGCCTCTGAAAACATGAGCTCTGAATAAACTGTTTCTCCTTAAAATTGTTGTCTTTTGATCACAGCAGTGAAAAAATCTGACTAAAAGGCTATAATACACCGTATTACCAGGAACTATTTGGGTTTATCAATTCATCAACCAACAAATATTTACTTATTTATTATAAGTACTTAATGGAAGCTTTAATGAATAAATGAATTCCACTCTTTGAGAATTTATTAGTAAGAAATATAACAGAAATATAGGAGACTACTCATTATGCACTAGACTAGGGGTCTAGTGCCATTTGCATGTATCCACTGTGTCCTCTAATGATGATTTACTTCATGCAGACCAATTTGGGAATTTCGTTTTTTTTTCTTTTTTGTGGTACTGAGGATTGGACCTAGGGCCTTGTACATGAAAAGTAGGAGCTCTATCATTAAGCTACACCTGCAGCCCAATGCAAACCAATTTGAAAGGAGCAGGAAGGCAATGAAGAAAAAACTTAAGAGAAAGTTATGAGATATATATATATATATATAAACAAACAGAACTCTGTCTCCATCTCTTGAGGGCTCATTTCCCTCTAGTCCCTCATAGATATTTTTGTCTTATTTGGAACACTCAGATTTTACTATTGATTTTAGGACTCATAAAACTTTTCTCTGAAATATATAAGCCCTGCACATAATGAAGTTGACATTATAGTAGGAAAGTATCCAAACCCAAATGTGTCACACAGATGATAAGTGAAACTAAAGCTTTGAGGATCACAATTCTAGACCACAGCAATATGTCCTTCTAGAATCTTTAATAACAGTAATGACCATAGCAATTCTATTTAGTGTCTACAAAGGGATTATAGATGACAAAATATGTTTTAGGAGACAACAAAAGCCTATGTTATATGTATACTTCTATGAAAATATCTTGTAGTTTCCCTACATATCACAGATGGCACTGTATTATAATTTCTTGATTTTCTAAAATTTACCCTATAGACCCAAAGCCATGAGAGAAGATACCTGCTCTGTTTTTCCAACTTGCTGAGAGATGGGGACACTGCCACTATAAGGACTATAGTTAGGTATCCTAGGAGCAAGAGTGGCTCTGAGTTCATGGATATTGTGTTCTCTAATAAAACCAGTACCATTATTATCAGGACCCAGGAGCTATTGGGGAGTGAAATCAAGTTCATCCATTTTCCCCCCAAATAAGCATCAGTGACTATGGTTTAACCCAGGGAATATATTAATCTTCTGTATATTGGTATCTGAAGAAGCCCACAGGAATTCCATTTTATAGCATCCAGCTTTTTGCCACATGGCCAGCTTGTATGAGTGAGGTTCCAAGTCATTGTTTGGTACCTGCCCAACATAGCTTTCTGGATAGTGCCCAAAACATACTAGGCTATCACTAATAGTTCATTAAATAATAATATGGGAATGAATGCAGTAATACTGAATAATAAATCTCTTTTATATTATGGATATTTAGTGATGTGGAAGTGAAGAATAGTTCCTCCCTAAGTGAGGGTTCACAAGATTCTCTTTGCATATGAGCATTGGTTAAATATATCCATTATTGTTAATAAATTAATGAGATGACATTCCTGGGACAAACTTTGATTTAACTGGAATCATGTCTCAGGTTTAACTTTTATGCAGAGATAACATACTTAGAATGAACTGTAGCTTAATAGGCCCTAGCCTTTATTTAAGATAGACCCATGGATGGAATATGCTACATTTCGGTGATAAGGAATCTTATAAAGGTTTAAAAATGTCTTAGAAGTCTTGTCTTAATTATCTTTTTCCCCCCAAATCTGGTTAAATATATCAATGAAAAGTGTAGAAAAATTAAGGGTGCATTAGTATATGAACTCCAAGTATCAGCAGTAATATTTTGCTTCTATGTTCCTTACTTTTGTCAGAAATATTTTATTGACATATAATAATTATACATAGTTATAAGGTACAATGTGATAATTTGATACATGTGTGCAATGTGTAATAATAAGGATAATTAGCATTTCCCTCTTTAATATTTATCATCTGTTTGTGTTGGGAAACTTCAAGCTCCTGTATATTGGTATCTGTATTCTAATTGTTTATAATATAGGCCATAAACTGTTGTTAACTATTGTCATCTTATAGAATTTTAGAATTTATTCTTCCTATATAACTGTATTTTGATACTGATTACACAACCTCCATTTCCTCTCTCCCCTATTTTTCCTAATCTCTAGTGACTGCTATTTTCTATTTCTATGAAATCAACTTTTGTAGCTTCCACGTATAGGTGAGAACATTTGTTATCATTCTATCCATTGCTTATTTCAGTTACCATAATACTCTTAAATTCTGTGAGACCATGATTAATCTGAAAATTTATTTGATTTTAAAAAACACTCAGGAGATTTCTCCAAATATTTTGCAAACAATCATCCATTTATATGTGAAAATTATTGATATTTATCACAACATCTGCAGTTGTCAACAGGATTATAAACTTTCTGGAGTAAAGAACTTTATCAGTTTTTCACAAAGCATCAGTACCTACTGAGAAACATAAAGTGCCAAATCATGTTCACCAAAAAAGAATAAATCAATAATGATTCAGGAGGTTCCATTAAATTAAAATAATATTGTTTGTAAAACTTTTTATAGAATACATAATTCATATGAAAGGGAACAAATAATGTGTGTATACACACAAACATAATTTTTCTTTTGTTTTTAGTTGTAGATGGATACAATACCTTTGTTTGTTTTTATGTGATGCTGAGAATTGAATCCAGTGCCTCATAAGTGCCAGGCAAGTGCTCTACCACTGAGCTATAACCCCAGCCCACAAACACATATTTTCTTGAATGTCTCAGAAACCAAGTGATATTAAAGATATACCTTTAAGAACATATTAAACACTTTATGTTTGTATATCCACTATTGATCTTAAATAATGCAACAATACCAGTAAATTAGAAATGTTCTTTATTTACTAAAGTCAAATCTCCATCCAAACAAGAACGTGATTTTTATTTCTTTGCCTTGATTTATAGCTTTATTATGTGTATTACCAAATGTATATATTTGCTCCCTTCCTTCCTATTTATCTATCTCTATGTGTATATAGATCGTATTCTGTTAATTCATGTAACTATAATTGATCAATTTTACTACCCTATTATACTTTTATAATTAGAAACAATCATATAAATATAATACAAGTTATAGTTCCATTTTATTAGGAATAAATTATTAAATTTGTATTAGTAAGAATCCCTGCAAGTACCAGATGCCAAACTCAAATTTAGTAACTTGGTTAGAGATTAACAAAGGTGCCATTTTTAAAAAGTATGGAAGGGCTTCAGCAAATAAATATGGGATAATGCAGTAACTCAGGGTTGGTAACAGTAAAGAGCCCTACCCTACCCTAGATGTGAAGGAAAATAATTAATTACTCAAACTTGGAGAATGTAGATAAACAGAAGGTAGAAATAGAGGGCTTCCTGGTAAGTGTGGTCTTTATGCATAGAAAATTCAGGCAATTCTTCACATTAGCTGAAAAGCCAACAGCTGGAAGTCAAGAGAGCTGATTGATTTCCAAATTAATAAACTGATTTACCCATTTCCCAGAGCACAGAGTAAATGGAGAACTGCATATGAAAGTGAAACAAGATATTTAGCACCATATAAATGTATATGTACATGTATGTGTATACATGTTTATATATAGTTGAGTGTCTCTGATTAGATATAATGTCTCTGATTAGATAGCCTGTATTTGTATTCTCTTCACAGTGTCTTTTGTTAATCAAATGTTCTTAGTTTTCAAATAATTTTTATGGCTACAAATTTTGAGTTTTATTTTTAAAAGCCTTCCCTACTCAGAATTTTAAAAGATGGTTTTTGAGTTGGGGATAAAGCTCAGTGCTAGAGTACTTGCCTAGCATGTGCTATGCCATGGGTTTGACCCCTAGTACTGGAAAAAAACTAAATAAATATAAAATAAACTTAAAATATAGTTCTCTAGACTTTCTTATTAAAGTTATGTTATATTTTTATACTTAAGTCTCTAATCCAACTCAAATTTTTATAATCTGAATGTATGGATCTAATTTGCTTTCCATACAGTTTACCAATTCTCAGTGGTTTGTTGAATAATCCACCACTGTGCAATTTACACAGTTTATATTCTTTTAATCAGAATATATATTATAGTACCTAATATATGCCTTAATTTCCATGGCCTTTAATGTGCTGATATCTGTTCCTTTGATGAGTATCTTATTCTCTTACATATATTGAAATTGGTTTGTGCATTACATTGAGAATTACTGTTGGGACTTGAATTAGAATAATTAGAATTTAAAGACCAATTTGGTTTTGGATTTATATCTTAACTAAATTAAATTATTTTATTATTCCTATATTCCTATACCATGAATATAGTGTAATTCTTTATACGTCTTTAAAAGCATTTTCTCCTCAAATGACTGGTATCTTCTTTGCTATAAATATTTCTAAGGATTTTATATATTTTGTTGCCATTTTAATTATTTTATTTGGGGTTTTCCCCAAAGATAGAATTCTCTTACATAGGTCATTTATTTGCAAAATTTTTTTTAAATTGTTACAAGAGAATTTGAGAGTGAAGGATATGGAAAACTCCAACCCCAGGGGAAAAGGGAAACCATACCCTCAGGGAGAAAGGGGAGAGAAGGAATACTATGGGTTTTGGACTTTCACCATTTCCCAGCAACAAT